>NC_089838.1:291133060-291440917 GCF_035609145.1 Eleutherodactylus coqui | reverse complement strand
TAACGAACCATGGTTTGTCAGATGAGGTGTTTAATAACAGGCCCTTATATAGGCGTGTCATGAGCTTCCGGGGTTGTTCAGGTAGTGAAAGGTATGTTTCAAACCACAATGGGTCTCTCAGTCGTTCTCTATGTTGTGTTTGTAATTTTTTTAGTGAGGTGTATAAGCCTAGCCTGTCTAAGGAATTTAGGGAAGTATTCGGAATGAGTGTGCTGATATGATCTAGGTTTGTGATTTTATCCCCTTTGATAATATCATGTATCATTGTAGTGTTTAGTTTTGTCCAAGGATTTAACATTCTTTTTGGTTTGTTGGCTAATATTGAAGGGGTTAATGCTGCGGGTGTCATTGGTGACAGTTTGGAGCGACCTCCCTTTTCGTTTCTTAGGTGGCATATGACTCTGATTGTTCCCCTTGTGGTTGGGCTAATTAATTTAGTTTTTGGTGATGGTGGGTCATTGGACCAAAGAAGATATTGTCCCTGCTGGTTTATCATGGATCTTTCTATCTCGATTGAGGGAGAATTTATTTTATTATCTACTAGAGATAACCATCTGTCGATATGTATTGCTTTGTAGTAGTGGGATATATTCGGAAGTCCGAAGCCTCCCTGTGCTTTTTTTTAATTTTAGATACATGAGTGCCAGGCGGGGTTTGCGTTTGTTCCAAATGAAGCTTCTAAAAAGTTGATGTAGTTTGGTAAAGAAATGATGGGGAACATCTATTGGGACCGTCCGCAGAGTGTATAGGATGTATGGGAGAATGTAGGTGGATATTAAATTTTTCCTTCCCATCCAAGATATCAAGGGGACATTGAAGTGTTGCAGTTGGCTTTCAACCTTCTTGAGAAGCGGGATATAGTTTGCTTTGAAAAGTTGGGAGGGGTTCGCGGTTAGAGAAATACCCAAATACTTAATATTAGAAAGGGGCCATTTGAAAGGATATTGTTTCTGTAAGGGCGTAATTATGTTGGTTGGGGTAGATATATTTAAGGCTTCTGATTTTCCAAGGTTTACTTTAAAATTTGATATCTTGCCGAATTGTTCAAAAATTTTAGATATTTCTGGAAAGGCCGTTTTTGGGTTGGTCATTAGTATGAGCAGGTCATCTGCAAATGCAGCTGTAGTATGAATGGTATTTCCTACTTTCAGACCTTGGATGTTGGGATTTTGTCTGATTTGCTGTAGAAGGGTCTCCATTACTAAAACAAATAAAGTGGGGGATAATGGGAAGCCCTGCCTAGTCCCATTCGTAATCGGGAAAGGATTTGAGAGGGTTCCATTTACTTGAATTCTAGCTGATGGGTTTGAGTAAAGAGTGAGAATGGCTTTAATAAATTGATTGGGAAAGCCAAATTTTATTAGCGTGTTTTCCATGAAGTTCCAACTTACCCTATCGAATGCCTTTTCGGCATCAGTCCCTAATAGTACTAGTGGTATTTTGTTGTTTCTGGCGTAGTGGATTGCATTTATAATGCGAGATGTGTTGAATTTTCCTTCTCTGTGTGGGACAAAGCCCACTTGATCTGGATGTGTAAGCTTATCTAGGAGCAGGGATATGCGTTGGGCCAGGATTTTTGCCCAGATTTTAAGGTCTACGTTTAGTAGTGATATGGGGCGATAGTTGCTGCATTGCTCTTAGTCTTTACCCTCTTTTGGGATCAGGGTAATGAAAGCTTCCAGAGCTTGTTTGGGGAGACCCGAGCCCGACAGGAGGGAATTACATAAACTCGTGAATTTTGGTAGTAGTTGTCTGGAGAATGTTTTGTAGTAGTTTATTGGTAGGCCGTCTGGACCTGGGCTTTTTCCATTGGGTATGGAATTGAGTACTTTTTCTACTTCGGAGATAGTGATAGGGTTAAGTAGAGTCAGTTTGTCCTCTTCAGTTAGTGTAGGTAGTCTGAGATTTTCCAGAAAAGCTGATGTTGATTTAGCGATATGGTTGTTGTCTTCCATTAAGTTATCAATGGAAAGGTTATATAGGCCTTTGTAGAATTCCTCGAACTCCTTGGCAATTTCCTTTGTTGAAGTTGCAGTGTTGTTTAGTTTCGTTTTTATTTTGTAGATAAGTTTTTTCTTTTTGTTTTTTTATTAGTTTTGACATTGTTTTAGAGCCTTTGTCTCCATGCATGTAGATCTTATATTTGGAGGAAAGAAGGGTTTTTGCAGCTTTTATATTAAGGCTATTTTTGAGTTTTTCTCTAAGATCCTTGAAGTCCTGGAGAGTATCTTTATTTAAGGAGTTTCTGTGTAAATTCTCAAGGCTTGCGATATGCGCTAACAGGGAATCTATTTCCTTATCCCGCTGCTTTTTAACCGCCGATCCCAGGGCTATTAATTCTCCTCTGATGAATGCTTTATGTGATTCCCAAAGGATCGGGGGGGAGATGTCTGGGGTGCTGTTTATTTCAAAGAATTCTTCGAGTTTACTGGAAAGTTCGGAACAGTGTTTTTCGTTGCTTATTAATGTGTTGTTTAGTCGCCAGGACCACTCTCTGAGGGGGAGATTATGTATTGGTGCGTGATCGGAGATTGTAGTGGGACTGATAACGGCCTCCCTAACAGATTGAATGTGTTTCCCAGAAATTAACAGGTAATCTATTCTGTGATAAATTGAATGAATGTGGGAGAAATAAGTATATTCTCTATCTTCAGGGTGTAGAATTCTCCAGGCGTCGTGGAGATTCATTTCCGTTAGAGTGCTTTTTAGTTTGCGGATTTGTCTGTGCGGAATTGTTTGCACAGATGAGGTAGTGTCTCTGGAGGGGTCTATTGCAACAGTAAAGTCACCGCCTACAACCATCAGGCCTTCTGCTAGTTCTGAAAATTTACCCAGGGTGCAGATTAGCCATGGGATCTGATTTTGATTTGGTGCATATAAGTTTGCAAAGGATATTTTACTATTGGCTATTGTGCCTTTTAAAAAGATGTATCTGCCTCTAGGGTCGGTTATTTGGAGTGTGGGGGTGAATGGAATATTTTTCCCAATCGCAATGGAGACCCCTCTAGAAGCTGAGGAGTATGTGCTGTGGAACCATTGATTGTAAATTTGGGATGGGAGTTTGGGTATGTGATTGTGTCTTAGGTGAGTCTCCTGGAGGAACACTATTTCTGATTTTAATTTTTGTAATAAAGAGAATATTTGGCTCCTTTTTTGAGGTGTATTCATGCCTCTGACGTTGAAGGATGTGTATTTAATGTTAGCCATGTTGAGTGTATGTCAGATGGTTGATGTGTCTTAATTTGCTCACAGACAGTAGTATTAATTGGCAGGTCAGCTCGTTGACAGTGAAAAAAGAACTATATACAGTACTTGCCTCAAAAGACAGCAAGTAGAACATTGTAGAAAAACTCGAGCAGAGAAAGGTCCACACCGGGGGTAAGAACCTCTCAGCGCCTTTTTTTGCGCCTTAAATAGAGGGGGCCAGTGAGGGCTCCACTCCCTGCTCGTGTAAACGGGGGGTGGGCACACTCCATAACCTTCGAGCATGCCACCGAGACTTGGTTAGAACTATAATATCGTATTGTACTGAAGATTCGAGCTGACGTATGTGTAAGGAAGGGGGTTATCTGCTAACCCTCTCCTAGTCAACAAGACAAAGTCCAGGAGGCGGGTACCAGTGCTCGCTAAGGTGTATGCATCCCTCTCACCAGGGCCCCGACCTCCAGAGTATATAGAGGATGTATGTCCAATCAGGACCTAGGGATCCCAGCGAGGGGAAGGCCAAACAATCCTCCCGCCTAGCAAGGTAAGTCTTTCCCGTTCAGGGGTGAGTGTATCGGGGTAGAAAAACCAGCAACAATGGAAACACAGCCCCTTGGGGGGGGTACCCCCAACTCACAGTTCTGTTGGTCACCCGGTCCGTTAGAAGTACAGTGTCTCTCGTTGCTTGAAAAAATTCTCCTCTGTAGACTTTCAATCTCTGTCTTGACCGGTGACTGGTAGAGATGGTAAATTAGAAAAAGAAAAGGAGATAAAAAAGAAGAAATACAAGCGAGAGGATCGTAATAAACTTTTGAGAGTAGGATACTCCCGTGTAGTATCTCGATCTTGAGTCGTAGTTACTCGCCAGGGGAGTTATGAGAGATTCCCAAACTCGCATCAGGCAGGATTCAGGTTTTTCTGGGCGTCTTGGCTTTTGATTTGAGGTTCCATCCCTCTGTTCTTGAGAGTTGAGGTATCTGTTGTTGTATGTGGACGGGCATCCAGGAGGGGATCTCTATGGGAGGGATTCCCATCTTTTTCCATGCAGCTTCCAGGTCTTCTGGGGATCTAATCGTGATCTGCTGTCCTTCTTTAAAAGTGGCCAGACCGAAGGGGTAGAGCCACTTAACGGGTAATTTCTTTGCTCTCATGGCGTCTGTGAGGGGTTTTAGAATGCGTCTCTTGGCCAGAGTGCTGGGAGCTAAGTCCTGGAAGAGTTGGATTTTGTTATTTTCGAAAAGAATCTCTAATGTCTCTCTTGATTTTTGAAGAATAGCAGCTGTGTCCACGTAGCTCAGTAGTCCGCAGATCACATCCCGAGGGGGAGCCGATGGTGTGGGTCGTGGGCGGAGAGCTCTATGGATGCGCTCGATTACTATGTTGTCTGACCTTTCTTTACCTAGCAGGGATTGGTAAATCTGCATGGCGGTTGATTTAAGGGCTTCATTTGATATAGATTCAGGTAGGCCTCTCAGTCTAATATTCTTTCTCCTACTTCTGTTTTCTTGATCTTCTACCATCAAAAGGGCTTGATTTAGGTGTTCTTGTTGGGTTAGAAGATTTTTTTGGACTGCTTCACTATGTTGAGTTAATTCTTGGTAGGAGGTTTCAAGGTCCTCTACTCTACGTCCAATATGCTTTACTTCGGATTTGATATCGGCGAGATCTTTAAGGACCGGTGAGAGCGACTGTGTCAAAATCTTTTTAAGAAAGGATCGGGAGATCGGGCCTCGGTCTTGGTCTTCGCCCTGGTCAGAGTTTACTGATGCGCACTCAGCGTCGGAGTCTGTTGCGTCTTGATCCGGGGGGTTTGCGCATAATTTTAATTTTTGTGCAGCTGGAGAGAAATTTCTTTTTTTTAAGTATTTATCTATTTCTGATTGGCTTTTGCTTCTTTTTGGTGTGTCTTCAGCGTCTCTGCACTTATCCCTTCCAGGTTTGCCCATCTTTTCTTTGTTTATGTTTAAGCTACGCTAGAATCTCTTTGTCTCGGTGGTTGTCGCAGGATGATTACTTGTGCATGTTGATTACTGCATTATTTCTCCCTGAGGAGGGTAATGTCAGCCTGCACCTTGTTATAAAGTAAGCAGTTTGTCCAGCCTATTCCTCCTCTTGTTTTAATCTTTGATATTCTCTTTTATTCACTGCTTTCTTATTCTCCCCTCTCTCCTAGCTGCTGACATCTCTGTAAATGCTGTGATTGTGTCTGCTCTCAGGGTCCTGAGTGTGATAGACTCAGTGCTTCTCAGCACACTTCTGTGAGAGAGGGGAGAGGAGGAGGGGGCAGCGGGAGCATCCGAGCTTATCTTATCAAGCCTGCTTTGCAGATGTTAATGGCAGTGCACTTTCCCTTGCTCTCCCTCACAGCAGTCAGCCCCGGTCTCCCTCCTGTCAGCCTCCCTGCTGTGTGAAGCTCACTTATCTTGAGCGAGTTTGCCGGCAGCAGCACGTCTGTGTAGTGACCGCACTCTGTGCTCCCGGGGCTTCAGTGCAATGCAGGGGATCACGGACACCACCTCTAGCCTCCTTACCTCTGCCTGATGTCAGTGCCCGGACAGGAGGCTCTGTTTCTCCCTCAGTAAGCTGCCTCTCCCATCCGCAGCCTCAGCGCTCGCTCCACAGCTTGTTTTCAGCTTTTTCTTTTGCAGTCTCCTCTGCCTCCTCCAAAATTTAGCCCCCGGCTTCCTGCCACGCTGGGCCCACAGAGCTGCAGGTGTTCTGAGCAGCAGGGGAAGGTTGTGAGACTCTCTCCCTGTAACTTGGCAAACTCTGGAGATCTTCTACCTTATCTTCAGTAGTAATTAGAGCCTGGGACACCTCTAAATATCAAGTTCCAGAGAGTCCAGTTGAGGTGCTCATTCCCTGCACACCTGACCTCGTTGCAGGCTTAGCCACGCCCCCTTTCAGGAACCTTTTTATCCATTTATTTTCCATAAGTTTAGTATCAAACAAGGCACTAAGAGCTGGCATTTGTACCTGCAATGTTTGGGGGCTGAGACCTTTGTCTAGTCCTGCTTGCAAAAAATCTAAGATTTTAATGAAATCTGGGCAATCTATATCCAGACTCTTTGGTTTATACCAGGTACAAAATACTTCCCATATTCTGTAATAGATTTTTGAAGTAACTAACTTCCGACTTTTGAACAAAGTATCAATCACCTTGTCGGAAAGCCCTTGTTTCTTTAACCTCTGCCTTTCAGTAGCCAGGCTGTGAGTTTTAGCCAGTGGTTTTTCTGAAACAAAACTGGGCCCTGGGATAGGATATACTCTCTGAGGGGTAGCGCTATCGGGGATTGTATTGCCAACCAGTTTAACATTGGATACCACGGCCTTTTCGGCCATGCCGGGGCAATGAATATTACGGTGGTCCGACTGCGTGAGATTTTTTGTAATCATCTGGCTATCAACGGCAAAAAGGGAACGCATAGGCCAGGGACATTTCCCATTCCTGGGATAGTGCGTCTAATGCTAGTGGCTGATCCGCGGGATCTAGGGAGAAGTCCCGGCATTTTGCATTTTTCCTTGATGCGAATAGGTCCACTTGTGGTAGACCCCACTCGTCCGTAAGATATTGGAATACTTCTGGGTTGAGGGACCAGTTTCCCGGATCCAATCTTTCCCTGCTCAAAAAGTCTGCCACTTGATTTTGAGTCCCTTTTAGATGAACTGCCGAGAGGGATGCAGTGTTGACCTCTGCCCACGTCAAGATTTTGTTCGCCATATGCTGTAAGCGAGGATGTTGGGTGCCTCCCTGGTGACGGAGAAAGGAAACCATAGTCATATTATCCGACAATACTATTACGTGTTTGTTTCGCAATTTGTCTTCCGATCTAATCAGGGGCTCCCAAACTGCTCTTAGTTCCCTGAGGTTTGAGGAGTGGGCGCTAGTGAACCTAGACCAGGAACCCTGCAAGGCTTCACCTGCCACTTGGGCTCCCCATCCTGTACTGCTGGCGTCCGTATTTACTGTGACGCACGGAGATAGTGACCACTGGACTCCCTTTCTCAGATTTGATGGTACGAGCCACCAATCTAGGGACTTTTTTACCCATTGTGGTAATTTAAATGTCTCCTCCAGGAAATCCTGGGAACGATCCCAGGTTGCCAACAATTTTTGCTGCAGGGACCTGGAGTGAAATTGAGACCAGGGTACTGCTGGAAGACAGGCCGTCATTAGGCCTAGGATGTGCATTGTTTCCCTTACTGACACCTCTTATTTCTTTTTACATTTCTGTATTTCTTCCAAGATGTGGGAAATTTTTTGGTTCGGGCAAAAAGGATTGATTTTTACTTGAATCCAAGAGGATCCCCAGAAATATATTTCTGGGCTCTGGAACAAGACTAGATTTCTCGTAATTAATAATCCAGCCCAGCTTTTTGAGTAGATCTAGCGTCTGCTCTAAATGGGACCTCGCGATTAACAAAATGTCATCTAAATAAGGGATAATTTTGATGTTCTGTTCCTGAAGAAAACTAAATGGCTCTATCATGACCTTTGTAAATATTCTCAGAGCTGAGGAGATACCGAACGGCAATCAGATAAATTGAAAATGGCGAATAATGCTATTTATGTAAACCGCAAACCTTAGAAGTTTTTGAGATGTCGCATGAATGGGGATATGAAAATACGCATCTTTTAAATCTATTGTGCACATAACATTATCCCGACCTATTAGGGGAACTGTCGAGCGTATCGTTTCCATTTTGAATGTATGGTTCACGTACGCATTTAAATTTTTGAGGTTCAAAATAACTCTAAAAGCACTGCTTGGTTTTGGAACTAAAACATAAACGGGAATAATAACCCTGGCCCTGTTCTGCCGCAGGGACAGGAATAACAGCTCCTATATTGATTAAATTAAATACACCCTCCTCCAATCGTGCTTGGAGGCCGGGGGACTGCAAAAGTGTTATACAGAAATTATCGGGGGGTTTTGAGTTTAGTTCTAGTTTATAACTTGAAGCGACTATCTTCAGTGCCCAGGGACTTTTTGAAATCTGCAGCCAATTTTCTGAATACTGAAGAAGTCTACCCCCCACAGTAACTTCTTTCTCTTGGGTCGGGCCTAGAGGGAAACCCCAAAGTTCTCCCTCTACCACCTTTCGGGTAGGACCACCTACCCGACTTCCCTTTGTTTTTTCCCCTTGGGATATAATCTCTTCTGACGGGCATGGTCTTCTTGGGGAGGTAATCGGTCGGAAAGTCTAGTTTTTTGTCCGCCGCTTTCTCCAAAATTTTATCCAGAGTTGGTCCTAAGAGGTATTCGCCCATGAGAGGAATCGTACACAACCTGGATTTGGATGTTTGGTCTGCTGCCCACAACCTGAGCCATAAAGCCCGTCTAGCAGACTTCCCAAGTCCTGCACTTCTTGCAGCGAATCTAACGGACTCCGCTAATGCATCCGCTAAAAGGCTGTCGCTTTTTTAATCGGGGGCAGACACTTGAGGAGCTCTTCCCTAGGGGTTTTCAAGTGCAGGTGGGAATCTAATTGGTCGAGCCACAGGTATAGAGATCTTGCCACGGACGTGGCCGCTATGTTGGTCTCTATAACTGTAGTAGCTGACTCCCATATTCCCTTTTAAAAATCCTTCCATTTTTCATTCCATTGTGTCTTTTAGCTGGGAACAATCTTCAAATGGGAGCACAGTTTTCTTTGTTAGTTTTGCAACCGGTACGTCCACTTTTGGAATCGTACGCCATAGAGAGGCATCTTCTGTAGTAAAAGAGAGTCTCTCTCTAAAGTCTTTTTGGATGATGGAGCCCCGTCTGGGTTTATGCCACTCATCCAAAATCATGTTCCGCAAATTTTCATTGACGGGAAAGCTTTTCTTATGGCGGGTTCTGAGGCCCCCAAACATTTCGTACTGTACTGATCTCACTTGCGGTGTATCCGTCACTTCCATAGTATTGCACACCGCGGAAATTAGTTCCTCCAGGTCCAGAATTGAGAAATTATATTTAATTATACTGTACATACATTGATAGTCTATCGTAAGGGAACTTACTTTCTTAAGGCTTCTTAAATCTTCTTCTTCATCAGAACCGAGTACCACTGCCGATCCACTGCTGACATCAACTGTGAACATAGAACCTCCGACACAACCAGGTGGGCATTTTATAAGTGCCAGCAACTTGATGTGAGATTTTAGTTCTTCAACTGCTTAATTTTACAACGAGTTGATTGGCGAGATGCCAAATGCAACATGACTACAAAGTGTCTTGCAATTAACTTAAGATTTAAAATTCATAGAATCATCATATTTCATTTTCTTTGACAATCTAATGAAAAACGTGCTGACCAATACTGACCCACTTACCTTCTGTATATTAGAAATAAAATAAGGATATTTACCTGCTGCTGCAGGGTAAAAAATCCTATTTTCAGTTGCTAGTCTTACTTTCTGGTATTCTGTCACTGTCAAATTAAAATAAATTCTGCATTTTGATTTCTTCTTGTTTGGTAAGAATACCGTCCTTGCCCATGGGCAGTGTCTGGTATTGCAGGTCAGCCCTATAAAATATATTTCAAATGCAGGAGTCCGGCTATTGTGAAGAACCTTGCTTTTATTCCAATAACTTCGTGCTCATACAGACAAACAGAGTATGTGTTTCGGTTCGCAGAACCTTGCTCACCTCTAACTAACAGACATTGCATGGACTTTTTTTAAAGGCTTAACATATAATTAGTGAATTAAAAACACATGTAGTTAACCCCTGCATTGATTATCTCAACCTTGTTGTCATGGTCAGTTCCTCCTGCAGGAAATGACACACGTCTATTTGTATATAGAATATATAGTATATAGTAAATGATATATATTGTAGGACAAAAAATAAATATTTAAATAAACTTGATGGACATTGTAATGAAAGGATCAGAGTTTTAGGGAATTTAAGGCAATTTACTTATTGATCCATATGCAGTGGCGTACATATAGGGGGTGCTGGGGGTGCGGTTGCGACCCGGCCCCTGAGCCCCTGGGGGCCCACGGGGCTTACTTTCCACGACACGGACTGACTGCACTTACTTTCACTATGGTCTCTGCGCAGGCAGGCAGCCTCTCCGGGCACATCGGTGTTTCCTCCCAGGACCTCCGCTCAGACCCCTCCCCCATCTGGTTCTCCAGCACAGAGATCATCAGAGGGGAGGAGTCTGAGCGGAGGTCCTGGGAGGAAACACCGATGTGCCCGGAGAGGCTGCCTGCCTGCGCAGAGACCACAGTGAAAGTAAGTGCAGTCAGTGAGAGGGAACGTCCTCCTGTGTGATTAAGAGGGGGGGAGGGGTGTTCTGTGTGTGATGGTGAGTGGGGGAAACGAGGGGGGTTCTGTGTGTGATGGGGAGTGGGGGTGAGTGAGGGGTGTTCTGTGTGTGATGGGGAGTGGGGGAAACGAGGAGTGTTCTGTGTGATGGGGAGTTGGGGTGAGTGAGGGGGGTTCTGTGTGATGGGAAGTGGGGGTGAGTGAGGGGGGTTCTGTGTGATGGGGAGTGGGGGTGAGTGAGGGGGGTTCTGCGAGCCGGCACCTGACTTCACTATTAGAGGTATGCTAGAACCGAGCCGCTGTATTGGTGACTAAGGGCTCAATGCCACAGCCATAAGCCTACAACACTGTGGGAGACCACCAGCAGCTTACACATTTCCCAGCCATGCACGCTGCCGGCAGGGACCACATACGGCTTTGTGTGGCACTGCACATGCACAGGGGGATTCTTTTTTTAATTCCCCACTCTGTTTAGAGTGACAATGTGTATGGAAACAATGTAATGTGTATGGGCAGCGTATCATACAAGTGTACAGGGCTCACGTTACGTGGTACGCAGAGAAAGAGAGCATGCTGGGATTACCACGTGTGCATAATGGTCGTGGACATGAGCCCTAACATGTTATAAAAGTTAGCTCATGCTGTCTCCAATGTATGTGTGCCTGTATTATGTATGTGTATATAGAATTATTTTTTTCTTTCTTGGGGAAGCAAAGCGTGCCTTGAGGCTTGTGTTCTGGATGTTTTAAAAATCTAAAACCCCTGATTACTAATGATCCATTGATGGGTCATTAAAAAAAAACAGTAATGTAGCTAAAAGTGATATACCAGGAGTAGCTGTGAAAAGGAGTGGTGGGTGGACGGGTCTGGAAGGGGGCCCCAAGCTAAACTTTTGCACCCGGGCCCATGAGCCTCTAGCTACGCCCCTGTCCATATGTCTGTATGAGCACGAAGTTATTGGAATAAAAGCATGGTTCTTCACAATAGCCGGACTCCTGCATTTGAAATATATGTCTCTAACTAAAGCCAAAGTAGCCGGATGGCAATGTGAAGGCTTGTGAGTATACCTGCTTATGGGACCAAGACTGCAGCGCAAGAAAGCAAGGTGGGACAGTTTATTTTTTGTTTCATATATAGCCCTATAAAAGTCTGTGTTATGTTCGTGTAGAGTACAACTATGATGCCCTCCATGGATGACACCAAAATGTCAGACTAACAAGTAATAATGTCGGCCGTGGACTAACATATAAATGCATTACATCACCAAAACAAGGGAAACACTAAATATGGGAGATGGAACATACTCTCTAATCAACTATGGCTTGATGGACACTGCCTAAAAGCATGGTAATCGTCCCAATAAGGAAGGCCCCAAGTCTCAAACCTTGGGGACCTAGTCTGTCGCTAGATGGAGGATAGGAAGGGATATACATCAGAAGAAAATGCTAACAGAGCTAGACAGAGTTGAATAAGACCTACATAAAAAGCATCACCACTGTTAGCTCCAGACAACCGTGGTCACATCAGACACTTCAGGCAGGAAAATAACCAGCATCCATATAGAGGCAGGCCCATAATAATTACTCTTCTATTATGACTGATTGGCCGACTGGGGAAACATCTGCCGGTCAGCCAATCAGTCTATACACCACAGGAGATATTGAAATAGGGAAGAGAAGGAAGGAAACATAAAGCACAGACAACTTCTAAGAGAACTTCTGCAGTGACAGGAAACGTGGAGGGATTCCCAACAAAATGACTTCTAAGAGTCCTTCTGTAGTGACAGGCAACAGGCACTCATTGGCACCCAGCACCGAAGGTGAAGTCTCATGGGACAGTGCTGATGTGGTGACTTCACTCCAGCTCCTCATGCTGATTGTGGCTGACAAACTGCAACAGTCTGCTTATTTTTTTCAGTAATGGAATCACTTTTCTCCGTGAGTCAAGTTGTCAACCTGCTGCCGTATTCTTAATTTCTATGCCATAACGAACAGAGTTTCCTTATAGAAGAAGATTATTAAAAAAAATAATAATAAATATATATATATAATTCTTAGCCTTTTGGTTCAAGGTTGCAGCTAGCCTTTTCCTGGCTGGAGGATGCCTAGGGTATCTAGCTCCATGTCCGTGGAGGACCATCCCTTCTAACAGACAGTCTGCATTCCTCTGCTTTTATCAGTCAAAGTTCAGACTTAGTCCCTGGACTGTAGGAATCAATCTTCAGCCTAGAATCTAGGAAATCTTGGAACTACTCAGTGGATGTTTTTGGAAGGTCTTGTAGGAACATGCCCACCTGGTAACTTGAGAAAAATACCAGACTTCAAATGAGCAAAAAAGTTTTAGTTTTATATTTTTTGTTGTAGATTTTTAAAAATAAGTGATTCACTAAATAATGTCACAATGCCTGAACTCTGACCCTTGATGCCAGATATTTACAATACCAGACTTCAACTGAGCAAAAGACAAGAATTATTTCTTACCGATAATTCCTTTTCCATGAGTCCATCCTGACAACACACATGGAGGTTGCTCCGCCTGTAATCCTTGGGACAGGAAGAGGAGTTCTTTAAAAAGCCACCTCCCACCGCTTGACTCCAGTGACTTCCAAATCATCACAATGGATACGAGGTCCAACAGTTTTTTTATTAGCACTGAAAGACATCAATCGTATATACATGCATTATAAATCGAACAAGGTTGGGAAAGCATGTGCTGTCATGAGGGACTCATGGAAAAGGAATTATCGGTAAGAAATAATTCTTGTCTTTCCATCATTTCCATCCTGACAGCACACATGGAGGTATACCAAATCATCAGATCTATTTAGGGGGGGGGGGGCTTCGGGGGGACCACTGCCTGGACCACTTTTCGCCCAAAGGCCAGTTCTCTATTTGAGTGGAGATCTAATCTAGAATGTCTTGCAAATGTATTTATGTTAGACCAGGTTGCTGCTTTACAAATCTGATCTATCGAGGCCCCCCTGCGTTCAGCCCAGGAGGTGGCAAGAGCCCTGGTGGAGTGGGCCCTCGTCCCCTCTGGAGCCACCAGACCTCTGGTCTTGTAGGTCTCCTGGATCGCTAATTTGATTCATCTAGCTATGGTATCTTTTGAAGCTGATCTGCCCTTATTGATACCTTGGAACTGTAGGAAAAATCTCTCTGATTTCCGGAAGGTTTGAGTAATTTGCAGGTAAGTTTACCGCTCTACGGACATCTAGACTATGTAGTCACTCTTTAGCGTTACTAAAATTTTGACAGAAAGAGGGCAATATTATTTCTTGATTTATATGAAAAGGAGACACGACTTTTGGTAAGAAGTCTGGGGTGTTTTTAAATATTACACGATCCTCTAGGACTCTTAAGTAGGGTTTTCTACTTCATAAGGCTTGTAACTCGCCGATTCTCCTAGCCGATGTGATAGCAATCAAAAATGCGACTTTCATGGATAAATTTCTAACCGAAATCTGGTTAATGAGTTCGAATGGGGATTGCAGAGGCCTTCCAGGACTACATTAAGATCCCATGAGGGTAGCAATCCCCTCACAAAGGGTTTTGACCCATCTGCCCCTTTCAGGAACCTTTTTATCCATTTATTTTCCATAAGTTTAATATCAAACAAGGCACTAAGAGCTGGCATTTGTACCTGCAATGTTTGGGGGCTGAGACCTTTGTCTAGTCCTGCTTGCAAAAAATCTAAGATTTTAATGAAATCTGGGCAATCTATATCCAGACTCTTTGGTTTATACCAGGTACAAAATACTTCCCATATTCTGTAATAGATTTTTGAAGTAACTAACTTCCGACTTTTGAACAAAGTATCAATCACCTTGTCGGAAAGCCCTTGTGTCTTTAACCTCTGCCTTTCAGTAGCCAGGCTGTGAGTTTTAGCCAGTGGTTTTTCTGAAACAAAACTGGGCCCTGGGATAGGATATACTCTCTGAGGGGTAGCGCTATCGGGGATTGTATTGCCAACCAGTTTAACATTGGATACCACGGCCTTTTCGGCCATGCCGGGGCAATGAATATTACGGTGGTCCGACTGCGTGAGATTTTTTGTAATCATCTGGCTATCAACGGCAAAAGAGGGAACGCATAGGCCAGGGACATTTCCCATTCCTGGGATAGTGCGTCTAATGCTAGTGGCTGATCCGCGGGATCTAGGGAGAAGTCCCGGCATTTTGCATTTTTCCTTGATGCGAATAGGTCCACTTGTGGTAGACCCCACTCGTCCGTAAGATATTGGAATACTTCTGGGTTGAGGGACCAGTTTCCCGGATCCAATCTTTCCCTGCTCAAAAAGTCTGCCACTTGATTTTGAGTCCCTTTTAGATGAACTGCCGAGAGGGATGCAGTGTTGACCTCTGCCCACATCAAGATTTTGTTCGCCATATGCTGTAAGCGAGGATGTCGGGTGCCTCCCTGGTGACGGAGAAAGGAAACCATAGTCATATTATCCGACAATACTATTACGTGTTTGTTTCGCAATTTGTCTTCCGATCTAATCAGGGCCTCCCAAACTGCTCTTAGTTCCCTGAGGTTTGAGGAGTGGGCGCTAGTGAACCTAGACCAGGAACCCTGCAAGGCTTCACCTGCCACTTGGGCTCCCCATCCTGTACTGCTGGCGTCCGTATTTACTGTGACGCACGGAGATAGTGACCACTGGACTCCCTTTCTCAGATTTGATGGTACGAGCCACCAATCTAGGGACTTTTTTACCCATTGTGGTAATTTAAATGTCTCCTCCAGGAAATCCTGGGAACGATCCCAGGTTGCCAACAATTTTTGCTGCAGGGACCTGGAGTGAAATTGAGACCAGGGTACTGCTGGAAGACAGGCCGTCATTAGGCCTAGGATGTGCATTGTTTCCCTTACTGACACCTCTTATTTCTTTTTACATTTCTGTATTTCTTCCAAGATGTGGGAAATTTTTTGGTTCGGGCAAAAAGGATTGATTTTTACTTGAATCCAAGAGGATCCCCAGAAATATCTTTCTGTGCTCTGGAACAAGACTAGATTTCTCGTAATTAATAATCCAGCCCAGCTTTTCGAGTAGATCTAGCGTCTGCTCTAAATGGGACCTCGCGATTAACAAAATATCATCTAAATAAGGGATAATTTTGATGTTCTGTTCCTGAAGAAAACTAATTGGCTCTATCATTACCTTTGTAAATATTCTCAGAGCTGAGGAGATACCGAACGGCAATCAGATAAATTGAAAATGGCGAATAATGCTATTTATGTAAACCGCAAACCTTAGAAGTTTTTGAGATGTCGCATGAATGGGGATATGAAAATACGCATCTTTTAAATCTATTGTGCACATAACATTATCCCGACCTCTTAGGGGAACTGTCGAGCGTATCGTTTCCATTTTGAATGTATGGTTCACGTACGCATTTAAATTTTTGAGGTTCAAAATAACTCTAAAAGCACTGCTTGGTTTTGGAACTAAAACATAAACGGGAATAATAACCCTGGCCCTGTTCTGCCGCAGGGACAGGAATAACAGCTCCTATATTGATTAAATTAAATACACCCTCCTCCAATCGTGCTTGGAGGCCGGGGGACTGCAAAAGTGTTATACAGAAATTATCGGGGGGTTTTGAGTTTAGTTCTAGTTTATAACTTGAAGCGACTATCTTCAGTACCCAGGGACTTTTTGAAATCTGCAGCCAATTTTCTGAATACTGAAGAAGTCTACCCCCCCACAGTAACTTCTTTCTCTTGGGTCGGGCCTAGAGGGAAACCCCAAAGTTCTCCCTCTACCCCCTTTCGGGTAGGACCACCTACCCGACTTCCCTTTGTTTTTTCCCCTTGGGATATAATCTCTTCTGACGGGCATGGTCTTCTTGGGGAGGTAATCGGTCGGAAAGTCTAGTTTTTTTGTCCGCCGCTTTCTCCAAAATTTTATCCAGAGTTGGTCCTAAGAGGTATTCGCCCATGAGAGGAATCGTACACAACCTGGATTTGGATGTTTGGTCTGCTGCCCACAACCTGAGCCATAAAGCCCGTCTAGCAGACTTCCCAAGTCCTGCACTTCTTGCAGCGAATCTAACGGACTCCCCTAATGCATCCGCTAAAAGGCTGTCGCTTTTTTAATCGGGGGCAGACACTTGAGGAGCTCTTCCCTAGGGGTTTTCAAGTGCAGGTGGGAATCTAATTGGTCGAGCCACAGGTATAGAGATCTTGCCACGGACGTGGCCGCTATGTTGGTCTCTATAACTGTAGTAGCTGACTCCCATATTCCCTTTTAAAAATCCTTCCATTTTTCATTCCATTGTGTCTTTTAGCTGGGAACAATTTTCAAATGGGAGCGCAGTTTTCTTTGTTAGTTTTGCAACCGGTACGTCCACTTTTGGAATCGTACGCCATAGAGAGGCATCTTCTGTAGTAAAAGAGAGTCTCTCTCTAAAGTCTTTTTGGATGATGGAGCCCCGTCTGGGTTTATGCCACTCATCCAAAATCATGTTCCGCAAATTTTCATTGACGGGAAAGCTTTTCTTATGGCGGGTTCTGAGGCCCCCAAACATTTCGTACTGTACTGATCTCACTTGCGGTGTATCCGTCACTTCCATAGTATTGCACACCGCGGAAATTAGTTCCTCCAGGTCCAGAATTGAGAAATTATATTTTTTGTCCCCTTCTGGCGTAGGGGTTGACACTTCCGATGAATCATTTGAAATTTCCCTCTCGGAGTGCTTAGGTGAAGAGACCCCGTAATCCCTGCTGCGGGCCCTTTTCCTGGATGGCCCTGGCTGGGAGTCAAAGGCTTGATCTCTTAGCGCCTGTACTTCTTCACGAACCATCTCCCGAATACCTTGTAGTAGGTTTTGTTGTTCGTCTTTTACCATTTTTGTAGCGCAGTCCGAGTAAATGGGTGTCTTGGTGTTATCGTCCACTTTTTTGGCGCATATCGCGCACCTTTTTTAATCCTCTTTTTTTCCTGTTTAGTTTTTAATGCTTTCTCCTATAAGGAGAAGCCATTACTAATACAAGGTGTGAAAGCCTTACTCACAAAAATGTTCCCATTTTTTTGTCCAAGTGGACTACTTACGGTTGGCACAATCTCGTTTTCTCCCTCGGCGCTGTCCATGACACTTGTCTGCAGAAAAAAGGAGCCTGGGAACATGAAGGAGGATTTTTCCAAATGAGGTTTGAATTTGGCGCCTTTAAGCACCAGCACTGCGTCTGACATCACCCCGCCAACGTCTGACATCATCGTGCATGACGCGGCGCCGCCCTATACCCGGAAGCCGGCCGCCGCTAGACGCCGGGGAACAGGAGCGCAGAGCAGTCGCACCTGCCGCTCCCTCCCCACTGAAGGTGCCGACATCCGGATGGAGCCGTGGAACTGCCTCCCCTGGCCGGATACCCCACGCCCTGGTGAGTAGCGCTCTGCAGCCTCCATCCACAGCACGGAGAACTCCCTCCTGTGTCTGTTTGGGACAGGAAGACACTGGAGTCAAGCAGTGGGAGGTGGCTTTTTAAAGAACTCCTCTTCCTGTCCCAAGGATCATAGGCGGAGCAACCTCCATGTGTGTTGTCAGGATGGACGTGATGGAAAAAGTTTTATTTTTGTTCAGGAGATTTTTTTTGTGCGGAAGATTAACAGACTAATTCCTTAAAAGTTTTTTGTTTTTTTTTATTAATTCCCTTTTTATTGAAAAGGTTTTCAAATACAAGGTATGCATGAGTTTGAACGTGCACTTTACAAACTTATAGCTTGACATTACAAGGATCAGATATATTGTATATGAAATTGTCAGCTAGTTCAGACAGAGTTTTCATCTATGTCCTAAAGTCAGTACCAGCAGGTCTCTCCCGCCCAGTTTTGTTTGCTTAAAGGCTTTATTTGCTGGGCCGGAGTGAGCTGCTACCTTTTTTTTTTTTTCATAGGCTAACTCATACATCTGGAAATCTGTAATAACCATACCTAATGTTTATCGGAAAATAATAACAAGGGGGGTAGGGGAAAGTAGGGGGCGGGGAGAAAAAGGCAGGGGGGGGGTGGCGCTGTTATCCACAGGATGGAGTCGGGGTATCCGGCCCACCCTGTTTGTGTTGTTAGCTTTTGCCTGCGTTCCGTTTGATCTGTTGCTCCTGAGACCATTTACCTTGTCTTTCTGCGCGAGTCCCTGTTTGCAAGTCGTCGCACCCTCCGTTTGGAGGATGCCAGAGTCATTGGCGAGATCTTAGCTAGACCAGGATAGTCTGGATAGATTGCCGCGTCTCCGCCGGGGGATAGCGGAGAGGCAGCCCTCAGGGGGCGCGCCCGATTCGCTGTCTTATGAGCTAAGTTCCTACTTTAGCCTCAGGGCTATTATTTCGTACAGGGTTGTAAGCTGGTTTTGTCTACTGGCTAGTGGCTAGGGGGGATGGTCTACCTCCTAGTCTGTGTTTCACCCTCCTCACTCTTTTGGGGGGGTATGTGGGTATAGTATATTCATGTATGATTTGGCTTAATTACGTTTCGTCTGGAGGGGAACTCTGAATCTCAGAGCTTAATCATTTGTTGTGGTGTTGGATTGGTAGCTAACCCAAGGCGACCATATGTTTAGGAAGGACACGTATGTTGAGTTTGTCCAACTCAGAATCTCCTCGAACTGATGTATCTGAGCCATCTTTTCTTTCCACATTTTTATGGAGGGGGGTGTTGTACTCCTCCAGTATAGGGGGATCAGTGCTTTTGCTGCTGCTAACATGAAAGAGATGAGTTTGTCTTTTTGAGGGTTAAATGTCTTATTTGGTTTACTTAGAATTATCACGTCTGGGGATAGCTTGAAGGCATTCTTGAGAATTATTGTGATTTCCATTTCAACCTCTGTCCAGAAGGGTTTTATTATCTTGCAGCTCCACCATATGTGAGGGTATGAGCCTACACTCTCTTGACAGCGCCAACACTTATTTGAGTCAGAGAGTTTGTAGTTGAAAAGCCACTCGGGGGTCTTATACCATCTGGACAGAAGTTTATAGTGGTTTTCTTGGAGGCGTACACATGGTGAGATACCGTAGGCGGATTTAAATATTGTTTTAAGTTCAGCATCTGATATTTTTATATCTAGTTCCTTCTCCCAGGACGTGATAAAGGCCGGTCTAATTAAATTGTGGGTTGATATAAAGTTTTTGGTTATGTGGGATATTCTCCTATATTCTGTATTTGGGCTTTTTATTAATCTTTCGAATTCTGTTGTTGGTCTTGTTGAGAAATGTTCTCTTTTGAAAATTGTGATTACATTTGAGATGTGTGCGATGTGTAGCTCTTGCAGCTTCTTTTGTGCGCCTAGGGTGTTTATTATAGAAGTGGGTTCTTCGTGCATGAGTGTTTGTAGGTCATGGATTGAAAATCCTTCAAAGGTATTCCAGAGGTTCTCTGGAATCCAAGGCTTAGAGTTCTTGATGACATGGGGAAGTAAGTTTAGGGGTGTACAAGGGGATGGTGGAGGTGCTAATTCGTGTGATAGAGAGTCCCAGGTCTCGCAGATGCCTCTCAGCAGTATATCAAAGCCTTTAGAGCGATATATTTTAGGGTTGGGGAGCCACATGTCCCTGAGGAAGTTGTCACCATAGGTTAACTGTGCGATTTCCCTTAACTTGTGGTTTTTTAACGGGGCTATTAGATCTAACCATCTGTTCAAGTTTATTGCCTTGTAGTAGTCTAGCATATTAGGGGGAGCCCCCCCCCCCCCCCCCCGTATTGCTTTCTCTTGGACATTAGTGAATATGCTATCCTCGGGCGTTTATATTTCCAGAAGAAGCGTGAGAATTGTGTTCTAATTTTCTTGAAAAAAGAATTGGGAATGTGTATTGGTAGCATTTGGAGTTTGTATAGGATTTTAGGTAATATGTAAGGTTTAATAAGATTTTTCCTTCCAAACCAAGAGATAATCGGTAAGTTATACGCAGAGAGAAGCGTTTCTATCTCTGTTAGTAGCGGCCTCATATTACTATCATAGAGTTTTGTTAAGTTATTTGTGATTTTGATACCTAGATAATCTATGTAGCGTTCTGCCCATATATATGGGGAAGTTTTCTTCACTTCCTCTGCTCTGTGGGGAGGTAGCGAGATATTTAAAATAACTGATTTCTTTTTATTGACTTTTAGGTTGGAGAAGCTACCGTAGAGATCTAGTAGTTGATTCAGACTATTAAGGCCTTGTATGGGGTTCGTAATCAGAAATAGCACATCGTCTGCAAAGGCTGCTGATTGGATGCTTTTACTGCCAATTTCTAATCCCTTGATCTCTGGATTTTGTCTTACCGCTTGGAGGAGGATTTCTAAAGTGAGGATGAATAGTGTGGGGGATAGTGGACATCCCTGGCGTGTGCCGTTTGTAATGCTAAATGGTTTTGACAGGGTATCATTTATTTTCAATCTTGCGTGTGGTTTTGCATAAAGAGAAAAGATGGCTTCAATGAGTTGAGTGGGGAAGTTAAATTTGTGGAGGACTGCCCTCATGAAGGACCAATCTACGCGGTCGAACGCTTTTTCAGCGTCTATCCCTAAGAATATTAGTGGGATATTTTTCTTGGCATATTGTATGGAATGGAGGAGTATAGAGGCATTGTCTTTGCCCTTCCTGCCCTTCACAAAGCCTGTCTGTTCGTCCGATATTAGTTTGGGGATGATTCTACTTAACCGGTTGGCTATTAATTTGGCCCAAATTTTTGTTGGGTTGGGTCTTTCCCTTCTTTATGTATTAAGGTAATGTGTGCTTCTTGTGATTGTTTTGGGAAAGAGGCCCCTGTCATGATCGCATTTAATGTCGTTCTAAGGTGAGGTTCTAGTGTATGTTGTAGTGTCTTATAATAGCCTATTGTAAGACCGTCAGGGCCAGGGCTTTTACCATTTGGGAGGCTCTTTATAATTTCTGTTAGTTCTTCCTGACTCACTGGGGTCAACAGGTTTGTGGCTTCTTCTTAGCTAATTTTGGGGAGTGTGAGGTTTTTAAGGAATTTCTCCATATTTTTGTGTTTTTCTTCTCGATTGGTTTGTGACAGTTCCCCTTCTAAGTTATACAGTTTCGTATAATAGGTGTGGAATTCTGTTGCTATTTCTTGAGTGGAGGTGGTTTTTGACCCTGTGACCTTCCTGATTTCTTTAATATGTGTCTTTTCTCTTGTTATTTTTATAAGAGCGGACATCAGTTTCCCTCCCTTATCCCCATGGGCATAAATCTTTTGTTTGTAATATATAGCGGATTTGGTGTATTTTTTTTATCTAGTAGTGACTTCAATTGGTCTCTTAGGGAGTTGAGTTCGGGTTGTGCTTTTTCTACTGCCGAGAGTTTCCTTTTTTGTTCTAGGTTAGCAATCTTTGTAAGCAAGTCGTCTATTTTCTTTTGTTTCTGTTTCTTAAGTTTGGAGCCTAAAGAGATGAAGAGGCCCCTCACAAAGGCTTTATGTGTTTCCCACACCATCGGAGCGTTTGTGTAGTCTTTTGTGTTAAAGGGGTTGTCCCGCGCCGAAACGGGGTTTTGTTTTTTTTTAACCCCCCCCCCCCCCCCCCCCGTTCGGCGCGAGACAACCCCGATGCAGGGGTTAGAAAAACAAACCGGAGAGTGCTTACCTGAATCCCGGCGGTCCGGCGTCTTCATACTTACCTGCTGAAGATGGCCGCCGGGGTCTGCTCCCTCCGTGGACCGCAGCTCTTCTGTGCGGTCCATTGCCGATTCCAGCCTCCTGATTGGCTGGAATCGGCACGTGACGGGGCGGAGCTACACGGAGCCGGCATTCTGCACGAGCGGCTGCATTGAATACAGCAGAAGACCCGGACTGCGCAAGCGCGGCTAATTTGGCCATCGGAGGCCGAAAATTAGTCGGCACCATGGAGACGAGGACGCCAACAACGGAGCAGGTAAGTATAAAACTTTTGATAACTTCTGTATGGCTCATAATTAATGCACAATGTACATTACAAAGTGCATTAATATGGCCATACAGAAGTGTATAGACCCACTTGCTGCCGCGGGACAACCCCTTTAATTTCGAAGAATTCAGTTAGATCTCTGATTAGCTCCTGTTTATGTTCTTCCTCTCTTAAGACTGATTCATTTAGGCGCCATCTCCATTCTCCTAGGTTGTTAGATAGTATATTTATACTGGTGTGCATTGGAGCATGGTCCGAGATTGTGATGCTGTCGATTTTGGCCCCATGGATTGCTTTCACTAGTTTATTTGATATAAAGATGTAGTCAAGTCTCTGGTGGGAGGAATGAACGTGTGAGAAAAAGGTGTAGTCTTTTTCTACTGGATGACTATATCTCCACGAGTCCATCAGGTTTAATTCTTGTAGCGCTGAGTGGACTCTTTTAAGGGCTCTCTGTGAGACCTGGGACCTCCCCCTTGAGGAATCTAGAAATGGGTTGAGTGTTATATTTAGGTCTCCACCTAGGATTATATGGCCTACTGCAAAGGATTTTAGTATAAGTAATGTGTCTATTAACCATTTGGTTTGGTTCGTATTTGGTACGTAAATGTTAGCTAGGGTGTAATTTGAACCATTTATTGTGCCCTTTACAAATATGAAACGTCCCTCTGCATCCGTAAGTTGTTTTTCATTTTGAAATGGGAGATCTCTGTGGAGGGCAATTGATACGCCCTTGGAAGCCGAGGATGGGTTACAGCTGTGGAACCATTGTGTAAAGTATTTTTCGGGAGGGTTGGAATTTTGTTACTCTTAAAATGGGTTTCTTGTAGAAATGCGATTTTTGTTTTACTCTTTCTAAGTAACCATAACATATGGTGTCGTTTGTTTGGAGAATTAAGCCCTTTGGCATTGAAAGTAGTGATATTTATTTTTCCTCTGTGAGAGGATATAGTTTGTTGTTGTTGTATGAGGTTGTTGTTTTCTGAGCCTTGTTTGCTGTTGACTCTGGGTGGGTGTTTCGCAGGCATATTTTGGGTTTTGTCAGTTTCCGTGTTAGCAGGTTTGGAATATTGCATGATGAATGTGGGCTGAGTGGGGAGTAGGCTAGGGTTAAGTTTAGGTTAAGTTAAGGGTGTGAACTGAGTTTAACGTTAACGTCTTGGCCAGGTGTTTGATGTCTGGTCAACTGTATGTGAAGAAATAAAGACTTGTTGTCGTGTGGATAAGAAGCATCCCGACGCCCCAAAGTAGGGACACTATTGTCAGTATCTTTCTCATCCAAGGACAATCCCTGGGTGAGGGGTGTCCAGTGTGTCTGTGTGTGGTTGTCTCACTCACGTGTGTAGCACCCATAGGTGACCCGGGGTTGCTTGTTGATTGCTATCCCATTTGCATCGTTTGGGGTCTCTTGCTTTCTCGCTGGGAGGATGTATCATCTTGTTGTGGGAGCCGAGGCTCCCCGATCTGTGTACAGGTGGAGAGAGGAGGTAAAGAGGGAAAGGAAAGGAGAGGGGGGAGAGAAAGAGGCACAAACATTTAAACAAAATAACCAGTGCAAATCCTCTCCTTAATCCCAGGTTAACCTCTGGCGACCTGAAGTACTATTATAGCTAATAGGTTTAAATTCCGCTATGAACCATTCCAGTCTGGCTAAAGTATAGTCCCTCGGGCGGAGGAGCCCAGAGGGTCGACCCCCGTGCGACCCCAAAGGCTCTCCACCTCTTCTATGCAGTCATAAGTTCGATGTACAAATTCTAGCTAGCCAGACCAAGGAGTAGACTTTAGGATTGGCAGATTTGGTCGTCGTCCTTTACGGATTTGCTATAGTTTTAGTCCAAGGTTTAAGTAGACTTGTTATCCTGCCTCTCTCCAGTCGTTCCGAGATACAGTTCCCAGGTAGGCTCAGCACACTGTGAGGTGAGTCTCTTGCCGGAAATTAAGACGATGGTTTTGTACCATATTTTTTGCTTTTTGGTGATTTAAATTTCGTGGATGCTCTCCACGGCTCACTCGTAGGAAGTGGAGGGATGGTTAAGTCGTATTGTGTTGGCAGCCTGGAAGGTATTTCGATTGGATCAATCTTTAGATGATGCCAGACCGCTTCGAGATCTTCTGGAGCTCTGACTGACAATCTGCGTCCTGAGTCATTAATGGCAAGGCCGAACGGAAACATCCAAGAGTACTGGATTCCTTTGGATTTAAGGATTTCTAGTAGCGGACGTAGTTGTCGTCTTTTCGCTAAAGTCGAGGGTGCAATGTCCTGAAAGAGCTGGATTGGTGAATCGCTGTATTTTAGCGGGTGATGTGTTCTTGCCGCATTCAATATAGCGCTTGTGTCTGTGAAGGAGAGTAAGCCGCAAATAACATCTCTTGGCGGGTCTCCTTCTTTGGGTTTGGGTCTGATTGCTCTATGTATCCTTTCAATTTGAATTCGCGTGGCTCTTTCTTTGCCTAATAGATCTGTGAATATTTCTCCGGCCACTTTGCGAAGGGACTCTGTTGCCCAGGTTTCTGGGAGGCCTTTTATCCGGACATTGCAGCGTCTACTGCGGTTTTCTTGGTCTTCGATTAGAATGAGGGCTCGGTCTAGATACGAACGGTGCACTTCTACCACTTGCGAAGTAGCTTTTGCATGTTTGATGATGGTGGAACATGTTCCCTCTAGGTCCTCTACTCTATGTCCGATTTGTTGCAGCTCGGATTTAATGTCTGCCAGTTCAGACATTATTGGTTGAGTAACTTTGAGGAGTGCTTTTTGTAGGAAGGATTTTGAGATTTGGGTGCCGAGGTTGCATTCTTCCTCTTCCATTTCGCTCTCATTCTCTGAGTCCTGAGGTGCGAAGTCTGATTCGTTTTGTAGAGGTAGTGCTTTTGCCGTGGGGCTTTGTGCGCATTTCTTTTTTAGGAATTTGTGCATGTCCGCTTGATTTTTTTGTCGTCTTGGTGTTTCTGGTGGGTCGCAGCTGCGCTCCCTGCTGCCTTTAACCATTTTGTTCTTTAACTGATTGCACGCAGAACGTCTTCAGTTAATGAGTGAGTCTTGAGGTACAGAGGTTTTTAAATATGACACACTTCACGGGGTGGGATGCCTCTCTCTCCACACTATTTAGTGGTTAATCAGTCATCTTTTCAGATATCGTCTGCCGGTGATCAGGTATTATTATGGTGTACCTAGCGGGACTATAGGTTTGTAGTCGTGACCGACCTGTACCGCTGGTTCTGAGAGAATTATATTGTTGATAGAGCTGAAGAAATCAGTTCCAGAAAAATTAGAGCAGGGCTCTGTATGCGGCTTCTTATTCTCTTCAGTATAGGTAGCTGCCTGTGATTTATTGTTGCAGCTTCAGAGGGCAGGGGTAGTGCTGGTATATAGCTTAAATATCTCCACACCTCTGGTCCTTGAAAAATTAGTTATTTTGTAAAGCTGGCTAAGCCAGCTCCAGAAAAAGTTAGGGCAGTGCCCTTTATATTCTTTTTCTCTTCTGCAGAGTTGGTGACCTGTTAGTTAATTGCTGCAGGCTCTTTATCTTTCAGTTCTCACCCTCTGCTCACCGCAGCAGAGCTGTGGGGGAGGGAGGGGGGCGGGAGCAAAATGGCGGGGGGTTCAGGCGGGAGAATGTGGTATGAAAATGGCGGGGAGTTCAGGCGGGAAAATGTGGTTTGCCGAGTAGAGCAGGGAGGTCCGTTATCAGTGCAGCTCCCGTGGCTGTTTGTCTAAGGGGCTTCCCTGGGGCATCAGGTACTTACTGCCCTTGAAGTGGAAGCGTCTCTCCTCTGGACCGGGTGCCGCCGTTCCTGCTCGCTGGTCTGTCGGTGCGGGATCTCTATGCACTGGCTCAGTGCCCGCCAGGCTCCCTCCTCCTCCTGCTTCTAACGGAGCTGTCAGGGCTTCCCAGCTGAAGAACCGCTGCGGACCTCTGCCTCTCCGCTCAGCCCCTGCGCGCGCCGGCTCTCCCTCTTCTCCTGCTGATGATGTTGCGGCTCCGTGCAGGCACAGGTCTCCCGATCTCCCGCTCCACCGATTTTCTTGTGGGACCTCTCCGGGTGATCCCCGCGCTGCAGAGAAGTTGTTGGAGACGGTGTGAGGTGCAGCTGTTCGTTTTGGAACACCAAAAGAAGCTGTAAAGTCTTCTATGGCTCGGGAGCGCAAATTCAGTGCGACCTCACTCTCTGCCGGCTTAGCCACGCCCCCTAATTCCTTAAAAGTTTTAATTGGAAATTTGGCGGTAAACACGTTATATCTGAGTTGGCACATTTCATTTCTTCAGATCTTATTTAAACATATTCTTCGTCAGCCCCAAATGCCACCACTAGTCAATGGTTCACATCAAGTGTGAATATGAAAGACACACTGGCATACACACATCAGAGGATCAAAGAAACCACCTTCTACCCATTCACCACATCAACATCCATAATGATACACAGCATTTCTCAAAAAACCACAGAAGAACCAGGAACTATAACACCACAACCAGGTGGGCCTTTCAAAAGATATTTTACACCGTATGTAGACAAGAGATCTTTAACTCTCAGCCCCATCGGTGTAGTGTAATACGCTGCAGGTTTTCTGCAGTGCTGCATTTGTACATATTCTTATTGTCTCTTCTCTCTTCCCAGTGATTGAGAAGTGTAATGCTGCTTCCAGAACTAATAGGAGGAAGGAATGTAAAGAGCAGAGTCACACGGTATGTGATACTACTAAATATGTGCGTAAACCTATAGCCATATACAGATTAGAGAAGAACAAAAAACTTTTTAAACGTTTTCTAGATTAAGGAAACCCCTGTCACCGAGTCCCACATACATTAAAATAATAAAACAGCTCCCCTGCTTGTCCCTTGCTGATGGCTCCGGTCTCCCTGTGACATCACTTTATAGGCTGCAGTCAGCCTGATCCCATCAACAAACAAGCTGCATCAGCCAATGACAGCACTCAACGATCATGGCTGTCATTGGCTGCTGGAGCAGTTTTATGGAATGTTATAGCAGCCTGTAAACAAAGACACCAGGGCCAGTGGTGGGTGACGAGCGGGGAGAGGTGAGTAACCACAGATTTCTTATTTGGTATTTTAATGCATGGAGGACCTGGTGAAAGGGGTTTCCTTAACTCGAACAACCCCTTTAAAGGATATGAAAACTTTGAAAATCAAGGGAGTAGCACCATTCATGCATGACTGCTGCTCTATTTAACCTTCTCTTTACTGTGTGAGGAGAGGGGGACACGGGATCCTCATTTTCAGGATGGATGGGGGTCTCAGTGGTAAGACCCCTACTGATAAGACTTTTATCACCTATTCTATGGATAAGTGATACAAGTCTATTGTGGTACAACCTGTTAAGGGGGTCTTCTAATCTCAGCACACCTCTGAATTTGAAGTAGCAAGGCTGACATAAATAGTCAAGTTTGACTGAGCAACAATCTGTTCCTAAGCCCCATAAAAGTCAATGTTGCATCCTTACTGGACAAGCAATATACAAAAACAAAAGAAAAAGGCACAACTGTGCAACATAAATACAAAACTAAGGGAAAGCCTTTCCCTGCAAACCCCTAACCCGGGAGAGGGTCCTGCCTGCTCGGTGGGCCGATCGCTTCCGACAGGTGTGGACCCACAACGCGTGCCTGGGCCACTAAATATTCCCTATCAGGAAGCCCTAATACAAAAAAGGGAACAGAACACCATAAACTCAAAGATACTTAACTTAAACGTGGAGGCGTAACAGGCTGTGCTCCCCAGCAGCAGTCTAGGTAGCAACTGATAATTGACCAGCACTGAGGTCAATTCTTGCATGGCTTATACAGAAGCAGAGCTGCTCAGAAACAGGTGAGGACTGACATCACTCATTCAACCACCACACCCCTCAGCTCCAGGAAAAGTAGAGACACTGCTAAACCCTGGTCCGGCCTGAAAGCAAGGTGAAGACTTCAGAACAGCTGCAACAGTACCTCCCCTTCTAGAAGGGGCCCCAGGACCCTTAGGACCAGGACGACCAGGGTTAGATCTGTGAAAATTGTTTACCATGAACATCAACTGCAGGAACCCATGACCTTTCTTCTGGGCCATAACTGCGCCAATGTACAAGATACTGCAAAGAATTCCTGACTAGAGATGAGCGAACACCAAAATGTTCGGGTGTTCGTTATTCGTAACGAACTTCCCGTGATGCTCGAGGGTTCGTTTCGAACAACGAACCCCATTGAAGTCAATGGGCGACCGGAACATTTTTGTATTTCGCCGATGCTCGCTAAGGTTTTCATGTGTGAAAATCTGGGCAATTCAGGAAAGTGATGGGAATGACACAGTGACGGATAGGGCAGGCGAGGGGCTACATGGTGGGCTGCATCTCAAGTTCACAGGTCCCACTATTAAGCCACAATAGCGGCAAGAGTGCCCCCCCCCCCCCCCCCCACTGTCAGCATAAAGATCGTCCTCCTCTGGCACAGCTGTAACAGCTGTAGCAGAGAAGAACGATGTTTGCCCATTGAATTCAATGGAACCGGCAATACAGCCGACTCCACTGAATGCAATGGGCTGCCGGCGATCGCAGGATGAATGGTCGGAAAGGGGTTAAATATATAACCCCTTTCCTGCAATTCATCCAGAAATGTGTTACACTAAAAATATATACCGGCGTATAAGGCGACGGGGCGTATAAGACGACCCCCCAACTGTCACCTTATACGCCGGTAATACAGTGGAGCAAAGAATAAAAAGCATTACTTACGTTTTTAGATGATCTGCGGCGCTCCTGCAGGCTGTCACTCCCTCCTGGTCCACGGCAGACAAGCTTTCTCCACGAAAGACTTTAAATCCCTGCCTCCAGAAGCACATGTGCCTTCAGCCAATCACAGCCAATGACAATGATGTCATTGAATGGCTGTGATTGGCTGTGTTTCTGGAGGCGGGGATTTCAAGGCTTGAAATCCCCGCCTCCAGAAACACAGCCAATCACAGCCATTCAATGACATCATTGTCATTGGCTGTGATTGGCTGAAGGCACATGTGCTTCTGGAGGCAGGGATTTAAAGTCTTTCGTGGAGAAAGCTTGTCTGCCGTGGACCAGGAGGGAGTGACAGCCTGCAGGAGCGCCGCAGATCATCTAAAAACGTAAGTAATGCTTTTTATTCTTTGCTCCACTGTATTACCGGCGTATAAGGTGACAGTTGGGGGGTCGTCTTATACGCCCCGTCGCCTTATACGCCGGTATATATTTTTAGTGTAACACATTTCTGGATGAATTGCAGGAAAGGGGTTATATATTTAACCCCTTTCCGACCATTCATCCTGCGATCGCCGGCAGCCCATTGCATTCAGTGGAGTCGGCTGTATTGCCGGTTCCATTGAATTCAATGGGCAAACATCGTTCTTCTCTGCTACAGCTGTTACAGCTGTGCCAGAGAAGAAGGATTTGTCTTCTATATGTTCTCAATGGGGTCAGCGCTGCTGCCGCTGGCCCCATTGAGCGCATATAGAATGCATCCATAGCGAGCAGCGGGAGGGGCAGATTTCAATACTCGGGTGACACCTTATCTCCCCAGCCACTCACAGCAGGGGGGTGGTATAGGGCTTAAACGTTGCAGGGGGAAGTTGTAATGCCTTCCCTGTCTTTATATTGGCCAAAAAAAAGCGCTAACGTCTCAGGGAAGAAAGTTTAATTTACCAGAACACCGCATGGTGTTCGTTACGAATAACGAACATCCCGAACACCCTAATATTCGCACGAATAGCAAGCTCGGACGAACGCGTTCGCTCATCTCTATTCCTGACTCAACGAGAGTCCAAAATGCGACTTATTACAAACGGCACCTCCCCATCCACTAGCACAGGAGCCGGGGGTGGTGTATCATTCCCAGAATCGATGAATCTTTTGAGCAGAGATTTGTGGAAAACATTGTTAATCTTCATCGCACTGGGAATTTCCAACCGAAAAGCGACCGCATTAATCTTCTCAACTATTTTAAACGGACCGATAAATCGCGGGCCAAGTTTAGCGGACGGTTGTTTAAGTTGTTTAAGTAGACAACCAAACCAAGTCTCCAACACAGAATTCCGCCCCCTCAGAGCGATGACTGTCTGCAACTCGCTTGCTCCGCAGAACTGATCGCCGTAAATTTCTCTGGACCTCAGCCCACCCGGCCGCAATATCAGAACAAAACTCATTTGCTCCTGGTACCTCAGAAACCCTCTTGGAAAGGAGGCCAAAACATGGGTGAAATCCGTAGTTACAAAAGAACGGCTATGTCCCCGTGGCCACCAGTGGTCTATTGTTTAAAGCAGTGTTCCTCAACTCCAGTCCTCAGGGACCGCCAACAGGTCATGTTTTCAGGATTTCCTCAGTGTTGCACAGGTGATATAATTATTGTCGGTGCCTCAGACATTGCCACAGGGGTTCGTACTATAGGAGATCCGGAAAACATGACCTGTTGGTGTTCCCTGAGGACTGGAGTTGGGGACCCCTGGTTTAGAGCAAACTCAGCTAGTAGTAAGAACTTGACCAGTCCTCCTGGTTTTCCGAGACATAACAGCGTAAATATTGCTCCAGATTCTGATTACATCTCTCAGTCTGCCCGTTGGTCTCTGGATGGTATACCGAGGAAAACGAGAGCTGGACACCCAAACAAGAGCAGACTATTCGCCAAAAGCTGGAAACAAATTGTACGCCACGATCGGAGACTATATTCTCTGGCAAACCATGTAGTCTACTGCAATTCGCTGCTGATTGGCTTTCCCAGCACCAGACTCTCCCCTCTCAAATCCATACTAAATACGGCAGCTAGATTCATCTTCCTATCCAGCCACTTCTTGGTTACCTCTGCACTATGCCAGTCACTGCACTGGCTGCCCATCCACTATAGAACTCAATTCAAGCTCCTTACCCTCAACCACAAAGCTCTCCATGGCACTGCACCACCACAAATCATTTCCCTCCTGTCCATATATTACCCAGCTCGTGCACTTCTATCTGCTAATACTTTCAAACCAAACAACCCTCTAATTCGAAACTCTCATTCCTAAAACATCCGGGCAATGCCTGATGCACAGACCTTCAGACACTCCTTAAAAATGCACCTCTTCAAGGAAGCATACCTAATTTCCTGAACTAACCCTCACCACCTATCAAATGCCCCACCCCTCCTAATACATGTCTGGACTATGATCTACCTACGGCACCCATATTCTCTATTTTGCCTACCTTGTACACCCTATTCCCCTGTACCTCCTGCATCACCCTGGAGCAGACCTCCCACCGCTATTGTCTTTTACTATCTGATTACCACATGTAACTGTTGTACCCTCTGTGTCTCAATAGTGCTGCAGAATAGGTTGGCACTATATAAATAATGATTATTTTTTTGCGTTTGTGCAGCGTCCCAGAGAGAGAGACCCTGGACACCTGACATACGTCAGGGGGGTAGAGTGCTGGCCCGTCATGGTGGCACTTACCATGCTCCATCCCAGACAGATACATATAGCCAAGGCCAGAGTAGCGCTGGCCCCTTCCCCAGACACCGCTAAGAGAGACATGACCAATAGTTGGGCACTTGGGGTATAAGGTTGTTACGGGTGACGCCACTGTTCCTGTACACACATACACCGGTATGAACCTTGGCGGGGAATAAATTCAGTCTCAGACAGTGCTGTAGTACCACGGGTCTCTGGGAACGGTCATAGCCCAGAATAAACTTTACTAAGAATAGTCAAACAATACAAGGCAAATTCAGTTGAAGACTTTCACAGTGCAGGTAGAGTAAACACACAGAAATGATCAGTACCTCCATGCGGCTGTCATAGACTTGCAGACGCATGTGTGTAGACAGAGTCTATTGACTTGTAGTACCTCCACCTCCAGTACCTCCACCCAGCTTTGGACTTGTAGTACCTCCACTCAGCTTTGGATACACTTAGGCGTGTAGAAGAATAGAGTACCTCTGCACTGGCCTTGCACAAACACTGATTGTCACTTACTAATGCTCTCTCCCGATCACTTGCGGTCTGGAAAACCTCTCCTCCTTTTCCATACTTCAACATATGAGGACTGAAGGTGCCCCATATGTCTGGACCTCCTGAACAGCAACACTCCTAAAAACATGGACTCCCTCTTCCTGCTCTTAGTCATTCACATTTATAGCCTCTGTCATAGCACATGACATGACATACTGATACATTTGCAGGTAGACTCCAAGCACTGTAAACACTTAACCCTTCACTTGCTGCAGCTGTGCAATACACATAACATAACGAGAAGACATTTTGCACAGCGCATCTACAAAAGACATACATGTGTGACATTTATAGAGGGGTTAGGAAAGCATGTTCTGGGCCACTACATTTGTATACCTTCCCATAGAAAACTATGGGCACATTATGTGCCTTCCTATGCCCTGAATAAAGGTATACAAAACATTGAGGCATATGAAGCTACAGTACATGCCCATAGTTTTCTATGGGAGTCGTGGTACGGGTCCATAATATGGCTGCATGCCGGAGCGGTTACACTGTACAAGCAGGAGTCACCTTGTTAATAATAAGATGCTTAACGTGGCAGCAAATAACACGGCAGAAGAAAAGATGGAGATCATTTTGTGTAGAAGTATTTTAAGACCGTCTGGTTTATTCTCCTCTAGAAACCGCAGTGCGCTCTCCTGGAATCCTTGCGGTATATTACAGAAAATGCTTGTAAGAAAAACAACACCAATACTTCTGTCCAGGTAAGAAAAAACTAAGAAAACTTGGAACCTCTTATTGTCCTTTGTTCTGTCCATCCAATGAGCAGAGATGTAACACAGAGCTTCTGATGCTGCTGATTTTGACTCTGTGTCTTTTGTGGAATTGCTTCAGATTTTGCAGTGGAATCTTCTGCTGTGGTAAGTCTGCAGCAAGCCCACTAGGTGTAATCGTACCCCAAGGATACATTTACATATAACTGAAAGGCTGTGGAATTTCTGCAGCGGAAAATTCCACAGCAAATTTCATAGCATTTTTGCACCCAAAACAGAGTCAGAATCCACAGCATTGGTGCAGATTTTGACACAAAATCAGCTGGATACAACTGCTATCTCTGCTCCCCCTATGGGCCTCATGCACACAGGCAGATTTTTGCTGCGGAATCTGGGGTTCGCGGCTGCCTCCGGGTGCTGCAGCAAATACCGCCCATACCATGCTATGGGAAATTGATTATTCCTGCACATGAGTGGAGGAAAGATTGCAGCATGCTTCAATTTCCTGCGGTGTCCGCACGGAGGGCTTCCATTGACGTCAATGGAAACTGCTCAATCCGCGGCCCATCCAGAATTGACATTGCGGACGGGGTGCAGATTCTTCGGTAGAAGCAGGAGTTTTAAAAAAGAATCTGTATTGCACATGTTCAACTACAAGCCATGTGGACCATCCGCAGTACAGAAAAGCAGGAGAATGACAGGTATGCAGGGTCGCCAATAGACAGATACGCAGAATCCGGACGTGCCGGGTGCATGAAGCCTTAGGTCAGTAGCGGTGTCGTGTCTCCTTAGGCCTCCTTCCCACGAGCGTGACGGGCTCCGCCGCGTAATATTACGCAGTGAAGCCCGTCACGGCGCCCCCCAGAGCCCTTATACTTACCTGCGGGAGATAGCGTGAAATCGCTTCCCCGCCCACCGCCGCCGCGTCACCGCCCGTCACCGCCCACCGCCGCCGTGTCACCGGCCGTGTCACGTGCACGGCCGGCCGTGTCACGTGACGCGGCCGGCCGCGTCATATGGCGTCATATGACGCGCGGAGGTGGGCGGGAAAGCGTTTTTTCACGCTATCTCCCGCTGGTTACAGCGGGAGATAGCGTGAACGGATGGCTTCCATTGACTGCAATGGAAGCCGTCAGCGCGTACAGCCCGTCCTCACCCGCAGAAAATAGAGCATGCTGCGGGTGAGGACGGGAGAAATCGCGGTGCGTAATTCCGCGGTGGAATTACGCATCGTGAGCATTATGCTATTAGGTTCAATAGAACCTAATAGCAGGGTGCAACGCAGCGGATTTTTGCCACGAATTTACGCGGCGTAAATCCGTTCGTGGGAAGGAGGCCTTAAGAAGAGCACCCAAAAAGTGTGTGAAGACTAGGGAGTGAGTAGGTCAGGGGATGGTATAGTCTCTCCCCAAGAAGAGCACCCAAAAGATGCTAGCTCCTCTGGGAAATCTATGCAAAAAAGAAAAATGGAAAAATACCTCTACAGTGCCATCTATTGGATGGCAGCATTCCTTCAAATCAAAGTGACTTATAACAAGTTTTAATGATTGGGAATATGAAACCAAGCCAGAAAGCCATGCACAGACTGACTGTTTCGGGGTGATTTTCCCTCCTCAGTGTGCAGCAGGCTTCTGGCTTAGTCTTTGAGGGGCTTATGACGTGGGTCAGAATGGTGTCGTGTCTCCTTAAGGAGAGCACCCAAAAAGTGTGTGGAGACATCTTTTTTTTTTTTACAGAAAATGATAAAATTATCCCCCTTAACTATGTGGCCTAGTTTGGACGTGGTCATTCTTCCTGTTTTTTCATCTTTGCAGTCCAAAATCCATACCTTTTTCCATTGACATAGCCGAATCAGGGCTTGCTTTTTGCAGGGCGAGTTGCATTTATCAGCAGCTCCATTTTGGTCTACATACACTGTAACTTACTGATTAACAGCAATTCAGTAATTCTTTTTGCTTTTTGATAACGTTCACCATGCGGTACAAATTACGTGTTAACTTTATATAATTACAGCAATACCAACATTTAAATAGTTTTTTGTTTTACTACTTTTGCACAAAAATTATTTTTTCTGTCCCCCTATTCTGAGAGCCAAAACTGTTTAATCCCTTAATGACTTGGCCATTTTTTCATTTCTGTTTATCCTCCCCACTTTCAAAAAAATCATAACTTTTTTATGTTTCCATCAAATAGCGATGTGAGGGCTTACCATTTAACCCCTTAGTGACAGCACCATCGGGAAACTACGTCCTCAGTAAGTAGGCTTTAATTTTAGAGGACGTAGTATTATGCGTCCTCTTAGGATTAATGCCCACTTGCCTGAGGACGGGACAGCTCCGGTGGCGATTACGTAAAAGTAAAAGAAAGGTGAAGGTTCATCTCCCCTCACCGATGCGATCGGTGAGATGAGATGAAACTTTTTACCGGAGGCCTCCGTATTTGCACCCCGACGTGATCTTCCTCTGTGAACTTTCCCGGATTCTGCACATGCGACCGCCGGCAAAATCGGGACACATGCACAGGAGTCGAGGAGCCCAGGAAATTTAAAATCTCCTTACTCCCAGCGACCAACACTCGCCGAGAGCCTGGAGCAGTGACCTTGTTGAGCGGTCGCCAGTCACGTGATAAAAAGGTAGCGATGTACCTTTGGCTGGTCTCACGTGACCAGATAAGAATTACGGATTCCACATGCGTCTGATTCGCGGTAATACGCAGATCAATCGCATTGGATTACACAATTCCGCTCACATTAGTGGGTCGTAATTGCGTAATCCATTTGCAGAAAAGAGAGCGCAGCAGGTTCTATTTTACTGCGGATATCCGCAACATAGAGCCCATTGTGCTCCATGGTCGTGGATATACTTGCAGCCCATACGCAACTACATTGTGTACGGGCTGCGGGTACCCGCGTCATCGCTAAGCGACGGTGCGGGAAATACAAACAACAAAAAAATGTACTACGCATGACCGCCTGTGTGAGTAGGCAGTTATGCGCAGTACATTACGCAGCCGTACGCAGGGTCACAGCCGGGGTCACAGCTGCGATCCGGATCCGGAGCTGGCAAGCGGATTCCACCTACGGCTCCGTGAGCCCGGCGTTATTCAGACCGCTACCTGTAATACGCAATTTACAAGAAGCCCCGGGAATGTTCGCCTTCCTGTAGTTCCAGGAGCAGCTTGTCGAGCGTCTTCTGTGTGAGACCGCCGCACCTCATCAAGCTTACGGAGACTCACAGAGCGCCACTTTTTACACCCCATACCCGCTACTGAGGTCACGAAATACCCCAAAGAGGAGAGGAGTGGGGATAAACGGCTTTATTGCCCCATGTACCCATCCCAACCAGCCTCCGTAATTACCCCTGTCTTTGGAAATACTACACAGTTCACATTATTACTTTTATCTAAGATTTGGGGAACGACGAAAAGGGCGCGGAGTGTGCGTGTGTGTGTGTGGGGGGGGGGGAATTTTTTTAAGGTGTCAATTTTTATTCCGTATAAGTGGGCAATGGGGCCTGGAATGTATTCAGTCGTTCCCTGCAATCCATCGGGTGTTCCCTGCATTACAGGCCTTGTGATGTGTCCTTTAAGTAGATTAGGGCCACAAGGGGTATGTTTTTGAACACGGGACAAATGGGGGTATCCATTTTGGGGTGAAGGTCTTCATTCCTATGTAGACTGTACAAAAAAAAACAGTTTTTAAATTGACAAAATTGCCAAAAAATGAAAATCGAAATTTTTTCCTTCTGCTTTGCTTAGATTCTTTCAAATACTGTGGGGTCAAAATACGCAATACACCCCTAGATGAATTCGTTAAGGGGTCTATTTTTTATAATGGGGTCACTTGTGGGGGTTCTTTATCGTTTTGGACGCTCCATGGCTCTACAAGTGGGAAATGGGGCCTGGAATTTATTCTGTTGTAACCTAAAATCCAACGGGTGCTCCTTCCAGTATTTGCCTAGCCATGTGTCCTTTAAGTAGATTAGGGCCACAAGGGGTATGGTTCTGAGCACGGGACAAACAGGGGTATCTATTTTGGGGTAAAAGTCTTCATTCCTATGTGTGCTGTAAAAAAAAACTGTTTTTAAATTGATAGAACAGCCAAAAAAATGAAAATTGTAATTTTTTTCCTACTGCTTTGCTTAGATTTATTCAAAAATTGTAGTGTAAAAATACACAGTACACCCCTAGATAAATTCGTTAAGGGGTTTAGTTTTCAAAATCGGATCATTTGTTGGGGTTCTCTGTCGTTTTGGCCGCTCAAGGGCTCTACAAGTGGGAAATGGGGCCTAAATCACCTTCATGCTAAATTTCTGTTCTGAAAGCCACCGACTACTCCTTTCATTTTAGGCCCCGTTGTGCATCCAGACAAAAGATTAGGGCCACAATGGGTATGTCTCTTAACACGGGACAAACAGGGGTATCTATTTTGGGGTGCAAGTCTTCATTCATGTGTGTGCTGTACAAAAAAAAGCTGTTTTTAAAATGACAGAATTGACAAAAAATGAAAATCACAATTTTTTCCTTTTGCTTTGCTTGAATTCATTCAAAAACTGTGGGGTCAAAATGGTCAGTACACCCCTAGGTAAATTCATAAATGGGTATAGTTTTTTAAATGGTGTCATTTGTGGGGGTTTTCTTTGGTTATGGCCGCTCAAGAGCTCTACAAAAGTGCTATGGGGCCTAAAACGCCTTCAAGCAAAATTTATGTTCTGAAAGACACTGACTACTCCTTTCATTTTAGGCCCCATTGTGCATCCAGACATTAGATTAGGGCCACAATGGGTATATTTCTGAACACGGGAGAAACAGGGGTATCCATTTTGGGGTGTAAATCCTCATTTTCATGGGCACTGTAGGAAAAAATTATGTCTTTAAAATGACATATTTGCAAAAATATGAAATTTTATTCTTTCTCCTCTAAATTGAATTAATTCCTGAAAAAAAACGGTGTGGTCAAAATACTCATGACACCCCTCAGTGAATACATTAAGGGGTGTAGTTTTTAAAATGGGGTCATTTGGGGGGATCTATTATTCTGACGCTCATGAGCCTTTGCAAACTTGGCTTGGTGCAGGAAAACAAAGTGTTCCTCAAAAAGGCTGAAAAGTAATGTTAAATTTGTACGTCCTCTAAATGGTTAAAAAAACACAACTGTTTTTCAAATGTGCATTCAGAATAAAGTAAACAGATGGAAATATATATCTTAGCAAAAATTTGTACAGTATGTTTGGACATATTTGAGATATTATAGTTGAAAATGTGAAAAAATGACAATTTTTTCAAAATTTTTCCAATATTGACACTTTTAATAAATATGCACAAATTATATCGGTCTCTTTTTACAACCAAAATGAAGTACAGCATGTGGCGAAAAAACTGTGTCAGAATCACTTGGATATGCAAAACCTTTACGGAGTTATTCTACGTTGAACGACGCATGTCAGATTTCCAAAATTTGGCTCCTTAACTAAGGTGCAAACAGGCTTCGTCACTAAGGGGTTAAAATACCATGTGATGTACTGAAAATTTTTTTATAATGTCTAAGTGGGGTGAAATGTAAAAAAAAGTGCGCTAGCATCTTGTTTTTTAAGCATACACATTGCAGCAAAAATAACATTCACTTTATTCTGTGGATCAGTACAATTACAGCTATACCAAATCTATATCGTTTTTTTGTTCTGCTGTTTTTAAATAATAAAATATATATTTTTTAACTTACTTTCTGGCACCATTTTTGGGCCAATATAAGTTTTATATTTTTCCATTGATGGGCTTGAGCGAAGACTTGTTTTTGAGAGACAACCTATGATTTCCATCGGTACCATTTTGCGGTACATGTGACTTTTTGATTGTTTATTAAATTTTATCTTGGAGACAAATGAACAAAAAAGTACCATTCTGATGTTGTGTATTTTTTTTCTAATGGCAGTCACCAGTTGAGATAAATAATGCTTTATTTTAATAGATTGGACTTTTATGGATGTGGCAATACACAACATTTTTTATTTATTTTATTTTAAAGATGAGGTAAGAGGGGATTTAACATAATAATATTTTACTTTTTGTACTAAGAGAAAAAACTTTATTTCACTTTTTTAGTTTTGGTCCCATTGGGAACCTAAATTAGTGATCACTTATAAAATATACTAGACTTCTTCAGTATTGCCATAAATTATATTTCTGAAGGCATTCTTTTAAGATGTGCCACATGCCACAGGAAATACATGGCACCCTTGGGGGCTTTGACAAGGTTCTAGGCTACCATGAGCACCTTGCAATGTCAGGGAGGACTATTTAAATACCACTATAAAAATTGTCAGAGGCATCTAAGTAGTTAACGACAGCAATTGGAGTATCACCAATCATGGCCATTGCAGTTGGGTCAGCTCTCAAAGACCGCCAACACTATGTGTATGGAGCTCGGCTCTGTACAAACACCGGACACATCCATCGCACATATATGGTGGATGTCACCATGGTGCTAATCTTTTTGCCAATGGAGCTGAGAGAAAGCTTGTTTTTTGTCGGACAAACTATATGTTTTACTTGTATCATCCTTTGAGGTACATGTGACTTTTTGATCATTTTATTCTATTTTTTAGGAGGTAGAATGAAGACAGCAACTCTGGTACTATTTTATTTTTCTAACGTATTAACCAACTCAATAACACATTATTTTTATACAGTACTATTGGCCATTGCAGAGGTGGTGATACCAAATATGTGTAGTTTTTTTTTCTTTTAGTTTGAAATAACAAGTTTTTGGTTTTATTTCTTTGTTGTTTTTTTTTCAATCTTTGTTAGTCCCGCAAAGGAACTTAAACATGCAATCCTTACTGCACTACTTTGTTATTATCACTGTACATATAGGACATATCATCAATAAAGTCTTACTGATAAATCATATGATAAGAAGTAGACCGTGGGGGAAAGTGAATGTCTTCAAAGTTCCCTCCTTGTAGGAAATTTTTAATCAAGACTATTTTTAAATATGCATAATTTTTTCCCTCTTTTTCAACCTCTGTATGAGAAATACTTCAACAAAAGACAATTTCTGCCATTCTAGTTCTTTTTATGACTAATTAAAAATTTGAAGACTCCTTGTTTGTGATTGTTCTTCACTCATCCAAATTAAGATCATTCTGTAGCACTGACGAGATGAACATTTGGTAAAATAGACCCTCAACATTGACAGAAATACCGCTATTAGATGTGATGGAGACAACACTAGTATTGTTGGTGAACTTTTTTTGCTTTTCTTCTCCTTATGTCATTGGGCTTGCTTTGGAATATCCTGCATTCATCTCCGTAGGCAGTGGCAACTCAGATCACTAACGTTCTCAATCAAACTTCATTGACAACGCTCAACATCACCGACCTCCAAGACGTTTTTATTGTCGTAATAGAAAATGTGGAAACCTCACTACTGGCATCCTTTACTGTAGAGCTCAACAACCAAGATATAAACACCTCTGAAATTGGTGAGTAGATACATTTGTATTATCAATAAACTTCTTATAGGCAGAGAATATATACCGATGTGAGAAAAAGGGGGCACTGTGAATGTAGCTAACCTTAAAAAGTATGACTTACCGATTCCTGATCTCCTACATTGCAACATCCTGGTATAAATACCTCATGGCCTTTCCAGCAAGGGCATGAGGCATTGCAATATCTGGGAGGGTGTACCGTAACACTCATATGAATGCTCAATTAATCACTATACAGTGATCCCTCATCTATCGTGGGAGTTACGTTCCAGAGACCCCCTGCGATACGTGAAAATCAGCGAAGTAGCGGCACTATATTTACACAAATCAATCAAGGAAACAAACAGACTGATGCTATGATCAGTGAGCCAATCAGCACCGATACAGAACACATTCCATCAGCCAATAGTACAATAGTGCGGTGTACAATCCTGCGTTGGCAAGCGATAGTGGCTTACTGTATTTTCTGTATGTACCACAAAATTCCATGATATAGCGAAGAACTCTGCAAAAACAGAATCATATATGGTCTATCTAAAATCCACGATGCACTGAAGCTGCGATCATTGAACCGCTATATATGAAGGGATCACTGTATACCCAAATAATCATGTGTAATCTTCTTTTCTATCTCCTATAGAGGCTAAAATGCAGGTTGCTCAGGACTTCTGTGTTGATAATTCTTCCATGATCCTAACCATTGATGACAATGAAATGGAAGTACCGTGTTCACTTGTGAACTTCACGGGTGGTGAGTGTTAAGCCTACTGTACTGGCTATACATGTTTATTACTTCATCATATACTTATTCTGTATTATATCTGTGTTTATCAGGTGGAGCCATGTTTATCTCCTATAAAGGCCTCAATGATAAGTTAAATGGCAGCATTCTTGCATCGTTCGGGGATTCAGATCATACAAATAAAGAAGAAGTGATCTCCTCGGTGATTGGTGGAGCTATCACAAGGAACAATACAGAGAATCTGCCCGCTCCAGTCACCTTCGATTTGCAACATCTGATGGTCAGTAAAGGACTTAAAAGCACTTATACTGTATGTCATCAGTACTAGAGCAAAAAGCTACAAGCAGCAAACTTCATATAGAGTACAAACTTAAGGATGTAATAAGTTCCACTTTTCCAATCAGTATGCAGCATGAAGTCTCATCTTTAGCTTAACCTGTATAGATTTTGGCCCACCTTCCTTTAGCTATTACAGCTTGTGAATCCAGCCAAGGTTGCCACATTTCTGTAAATCCTGGTACTGAGTTGTTTATTAGTACATATAGTTTCACAAATGAACTAATGCAAAATCATGTTGACTATTGACTGTAGGGATGGAGGGTTATTGCATTTCAATTTTCTTGCAATGGAAAGCTTTACTGAGAGAAGGATATGGGCCACCAGTTTTCTATTCCTAGCCTGGATAGCTTCTATGTCCAATAAAAGAACAGCGATGTGTGGGTTGGGTGTTATACCTATCTTGGTCATCTTTTTTATTAAATGGAACACTGAGTTCCATAAGAGCTTTAGACAACAGAAGCTCCAGCACATGAAGTTAAGGATCGTACTCCTGTGTCCACGGGCTTTCAACATGTGCTAGAACAGTGATGGGCAACCTTTTGAGCTCGGTGTGCCAAAATTCGCCAAAAAACCGAGCATAACTCGGGTGGTGTGTCACTTCGAGAAAAAATCCATAAATTCGTGATATTTATAGTTTAAATAACAAAAAAGTATAATTGTAATATATAACTGTATTTAGTAAACCTAAAACACCCATAGCACAGGCCCTCGCCTCTCCCAGCCTCCCCCTCACTCATCTTAGTAATGATCCCCCCCAGCAGTGACAGTGCTTCCCCACAGCAGCCCCCAGCGGGGACAGCGCCCCCAGTAGCGGCCCCCTAGCAGCGACAGCGGCCCCCCTAGCAGCGACAGCAGACCCCACAGAAAAAAAACCCCAGCAGCGACAGTGGCCCCCACAGCGGATCCCGACAGCGGACCCCCCAGCAGCGACAGTGGACCCCGACAGCAGACCCCCCAGCAGCAACAACGCCCCCCACAGCGGACCCTGACAGTGGACCCCCCAGCAGTGACAGCAGACCCCCCAGCAGCGACAGTGGCCCCCACAGTGGACCCTGACAGCGGACCCCCCAGCAGCGACAGTGGACCCTCCACCAGCGACAGTGCCCCCCCAGCAACGACAGCAGACCACTCCCCCAGCAGCGACAGTGGCCCCCACAGCGGACCCCCCCCCAGCAGCGACAGCGGACTCCCCCAGCAGCGACAGTGGCCCCCACAGTGGACCCCCCCGCAGCGACAGTGGACCCCCCAGCAGCGACAGCGGACCCCCCAGCAGCGACAGTGGACCCCCCCAGCAGCCACCGGAGACCCCGCAGCATCGACAGCGGACCCCCCCAGCAGCGATAGAGGCCCCCCACAGTGGACCCCCCGAGCAGCGACAACGGACCCCGAGACCCGCGTACTCACCCCATCCACGTCCTGAAAGTTCCGCTCCTCCACTGGCCTCCACGCCCTCCAGCAGCGATGATCTCCGGCACACACTGTGACGTCAGTGTGTTGCAGGACGCCTTCTCCCCCGGACGCTCCCGCGGAACCAACAGGTAAGAGACGTCGGGGGACGGGGGGAGGAGGTTCCTGGCTGCACACTGACATCACAGTGTGTGCCGGGATCAGTGCTGGTTAGTGAATACCAGCAGGGGAGCCGCGGCGGCCCCTGCTGGTATTCACCAACGGGGGGAACGGCCGACAGCGGCCGCGTGTCAGCGACTATGGCCACGCGTGTCAGTGCTGACACGCGTGTCATAGGTTCGCCATCACGGTGCTAGAAGTACCCGGGAATAAAGTAGCCGGCCTGTAGAGGGAGTAGTACCACCTTGTTATCATTTTTTAGTGGATTTTAAGTAAGATAGCACAAAGCATAAACTTAATAGCCCATGTGAACGCATTACACCCCTTTGTGAAAGCATAGGATTTGTTTAATTCCTTCTCCCAGTTTAGTATATTTGCTTTTCTAAACTCCGTATGTTCTGGTTGCCTCGCTGTAATGAAGATATTTTATAAATTTTAGGGAAGGGAGGGGGGATAGATATAGAAATACTGGCAGGGAAATTTCTTGTGAGACAAGGATCTTTAAGATACTCTTAATTTGGGAGTATTTCAAGAAGTCCCTTGTAGTTAGTACATACTCCTCTCCCAAAACTTTGAAAAATTTTATTTTGCTGTTTAGGAACAGATTCAAAATTAAGGATATTCATCTTTCCCTCAAAGTACCCATCTCCAGCTCATCCACAAAATATTTCAACACCTCAATATGTCGGAATTAGAGATGAGCGAACACCAAAATGTTCGGGTGTTCGTTATTCGGAACGAACTTCCCGTGATGCTCGAGGGTTCGTTTCGAACAACGAACCCCATTGAAGTCAATGGGCGACCAGAACATTTTTGTATTTCGCCGATGCTCGCTAAGGTTTTCATGTGTGAAAATCTGGGCAATTCAAGAAAGTGATGGGAACAACACAGCAATGGATAGGGCAGGCGAGGGGCTACATGTTGGGCTGCATCTCAAGTTCACAGGTCCCACTATTAAGCCACAATACCGGCAAGAGTGCCCCCCCCCCCTCCCAACAACTTTTACTTCTGAAAAGCCCTCATTAGCATGGCATACCTTTGCTAAGCACCACACTAGCTACAACAAAGCACAATCACTGCCTGGATGACACTCCGCTGCCACTTCTCCTGGGTTACATGCTGCCCAACCGCCCCCCCTCCCCCCCCCCCCCCCCACAGCGCACACCAAAGTGTCCCTGCGCAGCCTTCAGCTGCCCTCATGCCACGCCACACTCATGTCTATTTAGAAGTGCGTCTGCCATGAGGAGGAACCGCAGGCACACACTGCAGAGGTTGGCACGGCTAGGCAGCGACCCTCTTTAAAAGTGGCGGGGCGATAGCCCACAATGCTGTACAGAAGCAATGAGAAATAGAATCCTGTGCCACCGCCATCAGGAGCTGCACACGTGGGCATAAGGTTCCATTGTCAGTATAAACAATGATGGGGCAGCGGACAGCCCTTGTCGTACCATTACTGCTGAAGAATGGACTTGATAAGACTCCGTTATTTTGGATTCTATGTGGTCTACATTGTCAACTCTGTTTCCCAATGCGATGATTGAGGAGTAGAGATGAGCGAACGTGTTCTTCCGAGCTTGATATTCGTGCGAATATTAGGGTGTTCGGGATGTTCGTTATTCGTAACGAACACCATGCGGTGTTCTGGTTACTTTCACTTCCTTCCCTGAGACGTTAGCGCGCTTTTTTTGGCCAATTGAAAGACAGGAAGGCATTACAACTTCCCCCTGTGACGTTCAAGCCCTATACCACCCCCCTGCTGTGAGTGGCTGGGAAGATCAGGTGTCACCCGAACATAAAAGTCGGCCCCTCCCGCGGTTCGCCTCAGATGCCGTGTGAGTTAGATGAGGGACAGTGCTGTTTGTACCGGAGCTGCTGTAGGGAAAGAATTGGTAGTTAGTGTAGGCTTCAAGACCCCCCAAAGGTCCTTATTAGGGCCACTGATAGCTGTGTGTTGGCTGCTGTTAGCAGTGGCAATTTTTTTTTTCTCAAAATCGGCTCTGCAGAGCATTGCACCCGGCATTAGGGACAGAAGTGCTGCATAGGTAGGGAGAGTGTTAGGAGTGAGTGTAGCCTTCAAGAACCTCAAAGGTCCTTTCTAGGGCCATATTTATCCGTGTGCAGTACTGTCCAGGCTGCTGTTAGCTGTGCTGCATTTTTTTTTGCTTCTCAAAATCGCCTCTGCAGAGCATTCCACCCTCCATTGATACTGCAGGGAAAGAATTGTATAGGCAGGGCCACAACACAGTTATTATTCATTGAATATACGCAGTGCTGCCTTTTGCTTGTAAAACAAGTGAAAATATTTCTATTTGTCCTGCCTCTGTCCGTCCTAAGGGCGGTGGACACGTGTCGGCTGCGTGTGCAACCTGTAAAAATCAGACGCACCCAGCTACGTTTTACTCCTGGCTTCGCCATTTGCTTTCCTTAATTGGGAAAAAAAATACCTGCTCTGCCACAGTTAATAACTCTGCTACCCTCACGTTCTGTGACACATTAGCAGGAAAACAGCACAGTTATTAAACTTAGATTATTCATTCACTAGAGGCAGTGGGGCCTTTCGTTTTCAAAAAAGGGAAAAAATTATATTTGGCCTGCAGTCTTGCGCCAATTTATTAGCTGCCTGTGAAATCAAATCACTGGTAATACAGCATGCTGAGGGGTAGGGGTAGGCCTAGAGGACGTGGACGCGGCCGAGGACGCGGAGGGCCAAGTCAGGGTGTGGGCACAGGCCAAGCTCCTGATCCAGGTGTGTCGCAGCCGACTGCTGCGCGATTAGGAGAGAGGCACGTTTCTGGTGTCCCCACATTCATCGCCCAATTAATGGGTCCACGCGGGAGACGGTTATTAGAAAATGAGCAGTGTGAGCAGGTCCTGTCCTGGATGGCAGAAAGTGCTTCGAGCAACCTATCGTCTACCCGCAGTTCTGCGCCGTCCACTGCTGCCAATCCGAATCCTCTGTCTGCTGCTCCTCCTTCCTCCCAGCCTCCTCACTCCACTACAATAACACCTGCTCAGGAGCGGAAACACTCCCAGGAACTGTTCTCGGGCCCCTGCTTAGATTGGGCAGCAGCGGTTCCTCTCCCACCAGAGGAGTTTATCGTCACTGATGCCCAACCATTCGAAAGTTCCCGGGGTCCGGGGGAAGAGGCTGGGGACTTCCGCCAACTGTCTCAACAACTTTCTGTGGGTGAGGAGGACGATGACGATCAGACACAGTTGTCTTGCAGTGAGGTAGTAGTAAGGGCAGTAAGTCCGAGGGAGCAGCGCACAGAGGATTCCGAGGAAGAGCAGCAGGACGATGAGGTGACTGACCCCACCTGGTGTGCAACGCTTACTCAGGAGGACAGGTCTTCAGAGGGGGAGTCAAGGGCATCAGCAGGGCAGGTTGCAAGAGGCAGTGCGGTGGCCAGGGGTAGAGGCAGGGCCAGACCGAATAATCCACCAAGTGTTTCCCAAAGCGCCCCCTCGCGCCATGCCACCCTGCAGAGGCCGAGGTGCTCTAAGGTCTGGCAGTTTTTCACAGAGACGCCTGACGACCGACGAACAGTGGTGTGCAACCTTTGTCGCGCAAAGCTCAGCCGGGGAGCCAACACCAACAGCCTCACCACCACCACCATGCGCAGACATATGATGGCCAAGCACCCCGCAAGGTGGGACGAAGGCCGTTCAGCGCCTCCGGTTTGCACCCCTGCCTCTCCCCCTGTGCCCCAACCTGCCACTGAGATGCAACCCCCCTCTCAGGACACAGGCACTACCGTCTCCTGGCCTGCACCCACACCCTCACCTCCGCTGTCCTCGGCCCCATCCAGCAGTGTAGTTCAGCGCACCGTCCAGCCGTCGCTTGCGCAACTGTTGGAGCGCAAGCGCAAGTACGCCGCCACGCACCCGCACGCTCAAACGTTAACCGTCCGCATAGCAAAATTCATCAGCCTTGAGATGCTGCCGTATAGGGTTGTGGAAACGGAGTCCTTCAAAAGTATCATGGAGGCGGCGGCCCCGCGCTACTCAGTTCCCAGTCGCCACTACTTTTCCCGATGTGCCGTCCCAGCCCTGCATGACCACGTCTCCCGCAACATTGTACGCGCCCTCACCAACGCGGTTACTGCCACGGTCCACTTAACTAAGTAGAAAAAAGAGGTTCCCAGCAGCACAGCATATATCCTCACATAGAGCCAGGCAAAACAGTGTGCAAAAGCCAGTCAGGAAGCCTAAACCAGAGAGGCTCCAAGGGTGCAGTCAGGAATAAGGAAATAGTGACTGGCAGCATTCAGCAATGTAGAAAAATACAAGATTTATTTCCCCATTACAAAAATTACGGCAACGTTTCGGTCGTAATAGACCTTCCTCATTGGCTTGAGGAAGGTCTATTACGACCGAAACGTTGCCGTAATTTTTGTAATGGGGAAATAAATCTTGTATTTTTCTACATTGCTGAATGCTGCCAGTCACTATTTCCTTATTCCTGACGGTCCACTTAACTACGGACACGTGGACAAGCACAGGCGGGCAGGGCCACTACATCTCCCTGACGGCACATTGGGTGAATTTAGTGGAGGCTGGGACAGAGTCAGAGCCTGGGACCGCTCATGTCCTACCCACCCCCAGAATTGCGGGCCCCAGCTCGGTGGTGGTATCTGCGGAGGTGTATGCTTCCTCCACTAAAGCACCCTCCTCCTCCTCCTCCTCTGTCTCGCAATCAAGATGTGTTAGCAGCAGCATGTCGCCAGCAGTCGGTGTCGCGCGGTGTGGCAGCACAGCGGTGGGCAAGCGTCAGCAGGCCGTGCTGAAACTACTCAGCTTAGGCGATAAGAGGCACACGGCCCACGAACTGCTGCAGGGTCTGACACAGCAGACCGACCGCTGGCTTGCGCCGCTGAGCCTCCAACCGGGCATGGTCGTGTGTGACAACGGCCGTAACCTGGTGGTGGCTCTGCAGCTCGGCAGCCTCACGCACGTGCCATGCCTGGCCCACGTCTTTAATTTGGTGGTTCAGCGCTTTCTGAAAAGCTACCCACGCTTGTCAGACCTGCTCGTAAAGGCGCGCCGGCTCTGCGCACATTTTCGCAGGTCCCACACGGACGCTGCCACCCTGCGCACCCTGCAACATCACTTTAAGCTGCCAGTGCACCGACTGCTGTGCGACGTGCCCACACAGTGGAACTCTACGCTCCACATGTTGGCCAGGCTCTATGAACAACGTAGAGCTATAGTCGAATACCAACTCCAACATGGGCGGCGCAGTGGGAGTCAGCCTCCTCAATTCCTTTCAGAAGAGTGGGCATGGTTGGCAGACATCTGCCATGTCCTTGGTAATTTTGAGGAGTCTACCCAGGTGGTGAGCGGCGATGCTACAATCATTAGCGTCACCATTCCTCTGCTATGCATCTTGAGAAATTCCCTGCAAAGCATAAAGGCAGCTGCTTTGCGCTCGGAAACGGGGGCGGGGGAAGACAGTATGCCACTGGATAGTCAGGGCACCCTCCTGTCTATTTCTCAGCGCGTACAGGAGGAGGAGGAGCATGAGGAGGATGAGGAGGAGGGGGAAGCGACAGCTTGGGCCGCTGCTGACGGTACACCGGCTGATTGCCTGTCATCCTTTCAGCGTGTATGGCCTGAGGAGGAGGAGGAGGAGGAGGATCCTGAAAGTGATCTTCCTAGTGAAGACAGCCATGTGTTGCGTACAGGTACCCTGGCACACATGGCTGACTTCATGTTAGGATGCCTTTCTCGTGACCCTTGCGTTGCACGCATTCTGGCCACGACGGATTACTGGGTGTACACACTGCTCGATCTACGGTATAAGGAGAACCTGCCCACTCTGATTCCCGAAGAGGAAAGGGGTTCGAGAGTGTTGCTATACCACAGGACCCTTGCGGACAAGCTGATGGTAAAATTCCCAGCCGACAGCGCTAGTGGCAGAAGGCGCAGTACCGAGGGCAAGGTAGCAGGGGATGTGCGTAGATCGAGCAGCATGTACATCCCAGGCAGTGCAACAGTCTTTAGGGGCCTGGCCAGCTTTATGGCTCCCCACCAAGACTGTGTCACCGCTCCCCAGTCACGGCTGAGTCGGCGGGAGCACTGTAAAAGGATGGTGAGGGAGTACGTAGCGGATCGCACGACCATCCTTGGTGACGCCTCTGCCCCCTACAACTACTGGGTGTCGAAGCTGGACACGTGGCCTGAACTAGCGCTGTATGCCCTGGAGGTGCTTGCTTGTCCTGCGGCTAGCGTCTTGTCGGAGAGGGTGTTTAGTGCGGCTGGGGGAATCATCACAGATAAGCGTAGCCGCTTGTCAACCGACAGTGCCGACAGGCTAACACTCATCAAGATGAACAAAGGCTGGATTTCCCCAGACTTCTGTTCTCCACCAGCGGACAGCAGCGATACGTAAGCAATACGTAGGCTGCACCCGCGGATGGAAGCTACGTTCTCTCTCACCATCCGAAACGGGGACATTTCTGCTTCATCAATCTGTGTCTAATATTCCTCCTCCTCCTCCTGCTCCTCCTCCTGAAACCTCACGTAATCACGCTGAACGGGCAATTTTTCTTAGGGCCACAAGGCTCACTCAAATAATTTTTCTGAACAATTTTTATAAGTTTCAATGCGCTTAAAAGCGTTGGAACTGTAACTTGAACCAATTTTTCGTTATACTGGGCTGCCTCCAGGCCTAGTTACCACTTAAGCCACATTAACCAAAGCGATTAATGGGTTTCACCTGCCCTCTTGGCTGGCCATGGCCAATTTTTGGGATGTACATTAGTACTGTTGATACAGCAATTTTTGTGGGCCCTCGCCTACAGTGTAATCAAATTAATTTTTAGCCCACCTGCATTCCAGCTGACGTTACCTCAGCTGTGTTGGGCAATGCAATGGGATATTTTTGTGTACCGCCGGTGGGTTCCAGGGAGCCACCCATGCTGTAGGTGCACACGGAGTTTTTAATACATCTGTACACTTGTAAAGAACCCCAGTCTGACTGGGGCATGCAGTGTGGGCCGAAGCCCACCTGTATTACGCACGACATTACTATCTCAGCTGTGTTGGGCAATGCAATGGGATATTTCTATGTACCGCCGGTGGCTTCCTGGCACCCACCCAGGCAGTGGGTCCACAGGGAGTTTAACCTACATGTGTCCACTTCTAAAGAACCCCAGTCTGACTGGGGCATGTAGTGTGGGCCGAAGCCCACCTGCATTATGCATGACATTACTACCTCAGCTGTGTTGGGCAATGCAATGGGATATTTTTGTGTACCGCCGGTGGGTTCCAGGGAGCCACCCATGCTGTAGGTGCACACGGAGTTTTTAATACATCTGTACACTTGTAAAGAACCCCAGTCTGACTGGGGCATGCAGTGTGGGCCGAAGCCCACCTGTATTACGCACGACATTACTACCTCAGCTGTGTTGGGCAATGCAATGGGATATTTCTATGTACCGCCGGTGGCTTCCTGGCACCCACCCAGGCAGTGGGTCCACAGGGAGTTTAACCTACATGTGTCCACTTCTAAAGAACCCCAGTCTGACTGGGGCATGCAGTGTGGGCCGAAGCCCACCTGTATTACACACAACATTACTACCTCAGCTGTGTTGGGCAATGCAATGGGATATTTTTGTGTACCGCCGGTGGGTTCCAGGGAGCCACCCATGCTGTAGGTGCACACGGAGTTTTTAATACATCTGTACACTTGTAAAGAACCCCAGTCTGACTGGGGCATGCAGTGTGGGCCGAAGCCCACCTGCATTACGCACGACATTACTACCTCAGCTGTGTTGGGCAATGCAATGGGATATTTCTATGTACCGCCGGTGGCTTCCTGGCACCCACCCATGCTGTCGGTCCACAGGGACTTCACAATAGGGAGTTGTACCTGCCTGTGTCTATGAATTAAAAAGCCCGGTCTAACTGGGGCATGCAGACACCTTGACAGAATGAACAGTGTGTGGCACATAGGTTCCCCATTGCTATGCCTACGTGTGCAGCTCCTGATGGCGGTGGCACAGGATTCTATTTCTCATTGCTTCTGTACAGCATTGTGGGCTATCGCCCCGCCACTTTTAAAGAGGGTCGCTGCCTAGCCGTGCCAACCCTCTGCAGTGTGTGCCTGCGGTTCCTCCTCATGGCAGACGCACTTCTAAATAGACATGAGTGTGGCGTGGCATGAGGGCAGCTGAAGGCTGCGCAGGGACACTTTGGTGTGCGCTGTGGGGGGGAGGGGGGGCGGTTGGTCAGCATGTAACCCAGGAGAAGTGGCAGCGGAGTGTCATCCAGGCAGTGATTGTGCTTTGTTGTAGCTAGTGTGGTGCTTAGCAAAGGTATGCCATGCTAATGAGGGCTTTTCAGAAGTAAAAGTTGTTGGGAGGGGGGGGGGCCCACTCTTGCCGGTATTGTGGCTTAATAGTGGGACCTGTGAACTTGAGATGCAGCCCAACATGTAGCCCCTCGCCTGCCCTATCCGTTTCTGTGTCATTCCCATCACTTTCTTGAATTGCCCAGATTTTCACACATGAAAACCTTAGCGAGCATCGGCGAAATACAAAAATGCTCTGGTCGCCCATTGACTTCAATGGGGTTCGTTGTTCGAAACGAACCCTCGAGCATCGCGGGAAGTTCGTTCCGAATAACGAGCACCCGAACATTTTGGTGTTCGCTCATCTCTATTGAGGAGTTAATCGTGGACCTAAGCATTAACAGGTCTTTCTGGTGGAACCCCCTTAGAGCACCATTTTTGATGGATTTAGCTTATAAAGCGTTCATAGTGCAGTAGAAATGACATATGAACTTTGTTCTGTGGGTCAGTACGATTATGGTGATACTGAATTTATTAGAGATGAGCGAGCGTACTCGTCCTAGCTTGATGCTCGTTCGAGTATTAGTGTGTTCGAGACACTCGTTACTCGAGACGAGCACCACGCGGCACTCGAGTCAATTACATTTCCTTCCCTGAGAAATTTGCGCCATTTTCTGGCCAATAGAAACAAAGGGAAGGCATTACAACTTCCTCCTGTGACGTTCCAGCCCTATCCCACCCCCCTGCAGTGAATGGCTGGCGAGATCAAGTGACTGCCGAGTATTTAAAGTGGGCCCGCCCGCGGCTCTCCTCAGACGCACACTGGGAGAGTATAGGGAAAGTGCTGCTGCTGCTATAGGGAGAGTGTTAGCGTCTTCAAGAACCCCAACGGTCCTTCTTAGGGCCACAGCTCACCTAGTGCATTACTGTTGTGGCGGCTGTGAGCAGTTTTGCACAATTTTTTTTTTATATATATCGGGCGTGCAGGCTATAGCGTTCTCAGGCTGCAGTCTGTACTTGAGTATAGGGGCAGTATTGGTCAGGCAGGGACAGTGGTAGTGTAGAATCTTGTCTACAAGAACCCCAACGGTCCTTCTTAGGGCTACCTGTGACCGTGTGCATTTAACTCTGTGGTTGCTGGGAGTTGTAGTACCTCAGTATTGCACAGCAGAGCCTGCATGCAGCCTTCATGTAAATATTTTTCAGTTAGCAGTTAGTGTAACGTCAGCGCTGTCTGCCTCTAAGTGTACGCCAAGAAACCACAAATTTTTTACACCGCTCTATCTTACACGCCAGCTGTCTTACAAGTGCACGGTGTGTCTGACACCCATAGATTGAAAGTGCAATACACACTGCATAGCCTCAGCCTGCATTGCATAGAAAAAAAAGGAAATTTAAAAACGAAATCCTTTTTACGGCTACCAGTGACCCAGTGCATTTGCCTGCGTGGCCTGTGGGACTTCACGTCCATCCAAACTGCATAGTGCACAGCAAGGCCTGCGTGCAGCCTTCATTTAAATATTTTTCTGTCCGCACTTAGCGTAACATCAGCGCTATCTGCCTCCAAGTGTACGCCAAGAAACCACAAATTTTTTACACCGCTCTGTGTTACCAGTCAGCTGTGTACGGTGCCAGACAGCCATAGAGGAAAGTCCAATACACGCTCAATTGCCTGCATTGCATTGCAGAAAAAGTAATTTTAAAAAAGGAATCCTTTTGTATGTCTGCTTGTAACCCAGTGCACATTACTGCGTGGCCTGTGGGACTTGAGGTGAATCTCTACTGCATAGTGCACTGCAAGGCCTCAGTTCAGCCTTTAGTGTCATTTTTTGCTTGGGGCAGTTAGTGTAACGTAAGCGCTCTCTGCCTCCAAGTGCACGTTTAAAAAGCACAAACATTTTTCTCCGCTCTGTGTTACCAGTCAGCTGCAGGTGAATCTCATCTGCATAGTGCACAGCTAGTCCTGCTTGCATCCTTCCTTATAATTTAGCTCAGGCTTCTTTTTGCGTTGTATAACCGTTGGCAGGCACCAACTGCGCGGCAATAATTCAAAAAAAATTTCATATCGCTCAGTGTCTGCTCGATTCTTAATCCACCATGCTGAAGGGTAGGGGTAGAGGACGTGGACGAGGGTGAGGACGCGGAGTTCCAAGTGAGGGTGTGGGTATAGGCCGAGTTCCTGGTCCAGGCGAATCACAGCCGGCTGCTGCGGGAGTAGGAGAGAGGACAGTTTCTGGGGTCCCCAGCTTCATATCAAAGCATTGAAACTTCCACCTGAACCAATTGTTATTTTGACTGGGCTGCCTCCAGGCCTAGATAAAAATTAAGCCACAGTACGCTAAGCGATTAATGGGTTTCACCTGCCCTCTGGGTTGGGCATAGGCAATTTTTTGTGGGGTACATTTGTACTGTCGGTACACTAATTTTGCGGGCCCTCGCCTACAATGTAATCCAAGTAATTTTTATGGGCTTCGCCTGCACTCATGCTACACCACTGTGTCTGGGGTTGGCCTACACTTTTGCTACAGAAATGTAATTCTGTTATGCCTACCTATACTTCTGCCACAGTAATGCTACAGGGGTCTGACTATACTTCAGCAACAGAAATGTTACTTCGGTCTGCCGATATTTCTGCTCCTGAAATGTTACCTTGGTTGGTGTATACTGTTACTACTGTAATATTACTAATACTGGGCTCTGCCCATACTGCTTCAACGGAAATGTTAGTGGGGCATGTCTATACTGCTATAACAGAAATGTAACTACCCTGTTTCCCCGAAAATAAGACGCGTCTTATATTAATTTTTGCTCCCAAATATGCGCTATGTCTTATTTTCAGGGGGTGTCTTATTTTTCAATGAAGAAGAATTCCCATTTATTGTTTAACAAAAAAAATGAACATTTATTACCGTATATACTGTCACCACAAACCAATATAGCTAGACAAACTGTGAAAACAAAGCAAAAATTACTCAATGACAGTCATGTCATCATCTTCTGGCACAGAAAATTTGCCTGACTCACATACAGGGCCACAAAAAATAAAAGCTGTAAAGTACCTGTCTCCCACACACTGTCTGGAGACTGTAATGCTCACCCCCTAAGGCTGGAAATACACTCTGTGAGAACCCAGCCTTAGGAATCACACATATGGTTGCCTGACTCACACACAGAGCAATAAAAAAAAATAAGGGCTGTAATTTAAGTAACGTACCTGTCTGCAGACAGTTCCTCTTGTAAGCAGGGATGGTATTGCAGCTTCCGGCCACTAGGGGGAGCTCATCACAACAGACATGTACAGCAGCAACAGAACGACAGTATGGAGTTTTCCAGCCAGCAAGGGGAGCTCACAACAGCACACTCATACAAGCACAGGAGGAGGTAGGAGACAACGGGGATGGCAGCAGGGGACAGGCCTCTCGACTTGCCTGCACACTTTAGTATGCCTTATTATCGGGGTGTGCCTTATATTTGCGATTTCTGCAAATTTCTTTATGTTTCTTACTTTCGGGGGTGCCTTATTTTCGGGGAAACACGGTAATACTGGGCTCTGCCCATACTGCTTCTACGTAAATGTTACTGGGGTCTGACTATACTGCTACTACTGAAATGTTACAAATACTAAGCTCTCCCTACACTGCTGCCAGGGAAATGTTTTTCTGCTGCTTTGCCCATACTGCTTCTACGATAATGTTACTGGGGCCTGTCTATACTGCTACTACTGAAGTGTTACAAATACTAAGCTCTCCCTACACTGCTGCCAGGGAAATATTTTTCTGCTGCTTTGCCCATACTGCTTCTACGTTAATGTTACTGGGGCCTGTCTATACTGCTACTACTGAAATGTTACAAATACTAAGCTCTCCCTACACTGCTGGCGGGGAAATGTTTTTCTGCTGCTTTGCCCATACTGCTTCTTCGTAAATGTTACTGTGGCCTGTCTATACTGCTACTACTGAAATGTTACGAATGCTGTGCTCTCCCTACACTGCTGCAAGGGAAATGTGAATCTGCTGCTTTGTCCATACTGCTTGTACGTAAATGTTACTGGGGTCTGACTATACTGCTACTACTGAAATGTAACAAATGCTGTACTCTCCCTACACTTGTTACCATGCAGGGTAGCGCAGGGTCCCGCGGTCAGCGCGCGCCACCCCGGCGTTGGCTCCGGCGTCCTGGAGCCCTGACGTCGGGGCTCTCCCAGCGACGTGGAACGGCTGGTGTGCGACGGCGTGGGCGTGTCCGCCCGCACTCCTCCACCTCTCTTGTGCAGTAGTGGGGGAGCTGGCTCCTCCCACTCTCCGCCCCGGGGCGGAGTCTTTTGTTTATAAGGCTGGCAGTGACCTGAGCTCACTGTCAGTTATTGGTTCTGTTAGCCTCTAGTCTAGTCTGTCTCAGTCATTACTAGTTGCTAGTCAGTCTCTTTCTAGTGTGCCTTTTAGTCAGTCTGTTCTGATTCTGTCTGCTACTAGCTAGTCCGTCTGCAGCTACTCTCAGCTAGCCCTAGTTTGCCAGTCAGTTTCCTTCCGCCTGCCTGTAGCTTTGTTTGTTCTGTTGGTCTTTTCCATCTGCCTCTCTGTCGGCACTCTGTCCCCCCATCAGTTAGCTTCTCTTGTCAGTCGCCAGGTCCCTAGCCAGCGCAGGAACCGCCGTCCAGTTGTCCACCTGGGATTAGCCAGGGCCGAGGCAAGTAGGCAGGGACAGTGGGGTGCGGGAAGTTCAGGGCACCCCACCTGGCGCTCGGGAGTCAGAGTGCCGTAACAACACTGCTGCCAGGGAAATGTTTTTCTGCTGCTTTTCCCATACTGCTTCTACGTTTGTTACTGGGGCCTGTCTATACTGCTACTACTGATGTGTTACAAATGCTGTACTCTCCCTACACTGCCGCCAATGAAATGTTTTTCTGCTGCTTTTCCCAGACTGCTTCTACGTAAATGTTACTGGGGCCTGTCTATACTGCTACTACTGAAGTGTTACAAATGCTGTACTCTCCCTACACTGCTGCCAGGGAAATGTGAATCTGCTGCTTTTTCCATAATGCTTGTACGTAAATGTTACTGGGGTCTGTCTATACTGCTATCACTGAAATGTTACAAATACTAAGCTCTCCCTACACTGCTGGCGGGGAAATGTTTTTCTGCTGCTTTGTCCATACTGCTTCTATGTAAATGTTACTGGGGCCTGTCTATACTGCTACTACTGAAATGTTACAAATGCTGTGCTCTCCCTACACTGCTGCAAGGGAATTGTGAATCTGCTGCTTTGTCCATACTGCTTGTACGTAAATGTTACTGGGGTCTGACTATACTGCTACTACTGAAATGTAACAAATGCTGTACTCTCCCTACACTGCTGCAAGGGAATTGTGAATTGCTGCTTTGTCCATACTGCTTCTACGTTAATGTTACTGGGGTCTGACTATACTGCTACTACTGAAATGTTAAGAAAAATATGCTCTCCCTACACTGCTGCCAGGGAAATGTGAATCTGCGGGTCTGTCTATACTGTTACTACAACTGAAAAATTACTGCACTCTGTCAATACTGCTGCAAATGAAATGTTACTGGGCTCAGCCTACACTGCTGCAACGGAAATGTTAAAGGGGTGTGTCTATACTGTTACTACTACTGAAATGTTATTGGGGTCTGTCAATACTGCTGTAAATGAAATGGACAACGGAAACCATAGGAATGTAGCCTTTCCATTTTCCAGCTTGAGATGAGAAGGAGTGCAGACTTTCAGTACCTTGAGTATCTTTTTCATTGCAATCAAATGCCCCTCTCTTGTCTTAGAAAATACTAGCTTTTCCACATAGGTGTTGTCAATCTGTCTATACTGTTACTACTGAAATCCCACTAATACTGGGCTCTGCCTATACTGCTGTAACGGAAATGTTACAGGGGTATGTCGATACCGTTACTACTGAAATGTAACTGATACTGTGCTCTGCCTATACTGCAGCTACTGAAATGTAACTGGGGTCCGTCTATTAACACTACAGAAGTGTTAATACGGTCTCCCTAGACTTCTGCAACATAACTGTTAGTGGGGTGTGCGTATACCTTAGCTACAGGAGTATTACAGGGGTCGGTGCATACTATGGGTGCACTAAGTGTTCCCATCGCGGTGTTCCAGGTACATGGCCCAAAACAAATTTACCCAGTCTGACTAGGGCATGCAGTGTGGGCCGAAGCCCACCTGTATGTAATCTGACGTTAGCTCTGCTGTCCAGGGCACTGCAATGGGATATAGTTATGTACTGTCGGTGGGTTCCAGGGAGCCACCCATGCTGTGGGTCCACAGGGACTTCACATTAGGGATTTGTACCTGCCTGTGTTTATGTATTAAAAACCCCGGTCTGACTAGTACATGCAGTGTGGGCCAAAGCCCACCTGTATTTTATCTGACGTTACCTCAGCTGTGCAGGGCAATGCAATGGGTTTTATTTATGTACCGCCGGTGGCTTCCTGGGACCCACCCATGCTGTCGGTCCACACGGACTTCACATTAGGGAGTGGTACCTGCCTGTGTCGACTTATAAAAAAACCCAGTCTGACTGGGGTCTGCAGTGTGGGCCGCAGCCTACCTGTATTTAATCTGACATTAGCTCTGCTGTCCAGGGCACTGCAATGGGATCTATTTATGTACCGCAGGTGGGTTCCAGGGAGCCACCCATGCTGTCGGTCCACAGGGACTTCACATAGGGGATTTGTACCTGCCTATGTTTATGTATTAAAAACCCCAGTCAGACTGGGGCATGCAGTGTTGGCCGAAGCCCACCTGCATTTTATCTGATGTTACCTCAGCTGTGCAGGGCAATGGGATTTTTTTATGTACCGCCGGTGGCTTCCTGGGACCCACCCATGCTGTCGGTCCACAAGGAGTTGTACCTGCCTGTGTCTACTTATAAAAACCCCAGTCTGACTGGGGCCTGCAGTGTGGGCCGAAGCCCACCTGTATTTAATCTGACGTTAGCTCTGCTGTCCAGGGCACTGCAATGGGATGTATTTATGTACCGCCGGTGGGTTCCAGGGAGCCACCCATGCTGTGGGTGCACACGGAATTCCCATTGCGGAGTTGTACCTGCCTGTGACTATTTATAAAAAAAACCAGTCTGACTGGGGCATGCAGTGTGGGCCGAAGCCCACCTGTATTTAATCTGACGTTAGCTCTACTATCTAAGGGCACTGCATTGGGACAAACTACAGGAGCAATACAGCGCTAATGAGACGTGCACAGCTACGCTAGCATTGGAGTCCGCTGTAGGCCCGCAATTGCTGTGGGTTTGTGCAGGGGCCTATGTCCTGGGTGCAGTGAAAGTCCGCTTCCTGCCTAGGATTGCTGAAGCTGTGGGCCGAGGCCTATGTCGTGGGCGCGGTGCAAATCTGCCATGTTTGACCGCTCAGATCAATGTTTTGTTCATGTCTTTGGTTTCCTAGGACCCACCTATGCTGTTGGTGCAAACTTAGTTCCCATTGCGGTGTTTGACCTGTCTGGCATAAAGACACTGACTGACTTGGGTAGGGGGCAGAGCACAGACGGCTTTCCCCTTGCAGTGTCGATTGAGCTATGCGACACCTTGACAGAATGAATACTGTGTGGGCACATGGATTCCCCATTGCTATGCCCACGTTTGCAGCTTCTGACGGAGGTGGCACAGGATTGGATTTCTCATTGCTTCTGTACAGCATTGTGGGCTATCGCCCCGCCCCTTTTACAGAGGGTTGCTGCCTGGCCCTGCCATCCCTCTGCAGTGTCTGCCTCCGGTTCCTCCTGATCGCAGACACACTTATAAATAGACAAGAGGGTGGTGTGGCTATGAGGCCAGCGTGTGGCATGAGGGCAGCTGAAGGCTCCGCAGGGACAGTTTGGTGTGCGCTGTGGACGCTGGGTCGTGTGGGGGGGTTGGGCAGCATGTAACCCAGGAGAAGAGGCAGGGGTGTGTCCCGCAGGCAGTGATTGTGCTTGGTTAGAGGTAGTGTGGTGCTTAGCTAAGGTGTGCCTTACTAATGAGGGTTTGTCCGAAGTAAAAATTGTTAGGGGGCGGGGGCACTCTTGCCGCTATTGTGGCTTAATAGTGGGACCTGGGAACCTGAAATGCAGCCCAGCATGTTGCCCCTCACCTGCCCTATCCGTATCTGTGTCGTTTCCATCACTTTCGTGGGTTTTGCAGATTTGCACAAATGAAAACCTTAGCGGAGCATCGGTGATATACAAAAATGCTCGAGTCGACCATTGACTTCAATGGGATTCGTTACTCGAAACGAACCCTCGAGCATTGCGGAAAGTTCGACTCGAGCAACGAGCACCCGAGCATTTTGGTGCTCGCTCATCTCTAGAATTTATTATTTTTTATGTTTTTGTGTTTAAAAAAAAAAACAAATACATTTTTATAATGAATAACAATGCAAATATATTTTTTCTTAAACAAAAATTGCTTTCCTTCATCACAGTCTGAGACCATTAACTTTCTATTTTTTCTCTGATTGGGCTGTGTGAGGGCTCGTTTTTTGAGGAGTGAGCTGTAGTTTTTATTAGCTTTATATGTGTTTTGGGGTGCATATATCCATTTGATCATTTTTTATTCACATTTTTGGATTTAAAAAAAAATCACAATCCTGGCATTCCATCCTTTCTTGTTTACGATCCTCACCATGCATAATAAATGTTGTATTTTAACCCCTTAGTGACCATCCATACGTGTTTTCACGTCCTGGGTGTCTGGGCTTTAATCTAAAGGGCCGTGAAAACACGTCAGCCCTGCAGAGTAAAGCCTCGGGGTCCGTGTATGTGACAGCTCCCTGCTATTGGCTGCTGGAGGTAGCTGAAAGTCTGGAGCTGTCACTGTGGACCGCGATGAGCGGTCCCCAGGCCTGTGATTGCTATTATCTAGTAGGCCTCCAGTAAAAGGAGGCATGAAGGCACACACACTGTCACTTTTTACTCCCCATCACTGCCACTGAGATAAAAAAATACCTCCCAAAAAAGTGCCGGGTTTGCAGCAAGCATGAGAGGAAGGAAACCCGATTTTATTGCCTCATGTGCCCATCCCAACCAGGCCTCCATAATTACCCATTTTGATACATAGCACACAATCTTACATTATTAATTTTATCTAATATATAGAGAATGCCAAATAAAAGGGAGGCGGTCTTTTTAGAGAGTCAATTTTTTTCTGCATAAGTGTGCAATAGGGCCTGACCTTTTTTCAGTTATGCCCTGAAATCCAATGGGTCTTCCCTCCATTATAGGCCTAGCCATGTGTCTTGTAAGCAGATTGGGGTTATAATAAGGGTTTTGGTAAACACAGAAGAACTAGTGCTATAAAATCTGTTTTTCCTGCCTGATAGAAAGAAAACTGTTATAAAAGTGACAAATTTGTGAAAAACAAATTGATTTTGTTTATTTTCACTTGTTTTGTAATAATTTTTGCACAAAAATGTGGATTCAGAATGCTAAGTACACACCTAGATAAATGGGCTAAAGGGTCTACATTTCAAAATGGGGTCACTTGTGGGGGAGTTCTACCATTTTGGCAGTTTCATGTGAGCTACAAGTGAGCAATGGGGCCAGGAATTTATTCAGTTGTGCCCTGAAATCCAATGGGTGTTCCCTGAATTACAGGCCTAGTCAGAAGCAAGCCGATGGTCTTTGTGGCAGAGAGATCTGGTGCTTGGCTTACAGCAGACATCAGAGAAAACCTCCAATCTCTGCTGTGTTAACCCTTTAAATGCTGCAGTCTATGTGACTGCAGCATGTAAAGGACTGTCACCATTGGACCCCCGGAATGGGATCAGGGGGTCCTGATGGGTCTCTGTGGAAGTCACCTAGAGGGACAAAAAAAAAAGTTAAAAAATTATTTAAAAAAAAATAAAAACAAAAACTCTTGTCTCCCTTTGCTTTGTAAAAAATTAAAAATAAAATTTCACATGTGGTATCCCTGCATCATAATGACCCAGAGAAGGAAGTTAGTACATTATTCAACCCCTTAATGACATGACCCTTTTTTTTCTTTTTTCCCCATTTCTTTTTTTATCATTTGAGCCCCATTGTGCATACAGACATAAGATTAGGGACACAATGAGTATGTTTTCTGAACACAGGACAAATGTCCATTATGGGGTGAAAATCCTCATTTTTATGTGCACTATAGAAAAAATATGACATTTTATTTTTTCTCCCCTAAACTGCATTAACTCTTGAAAACAACTGTGGGATCAAAATACTCATGACACCCATCAGTGAATAAACTAGGGGTTTAAGGGGATTTTTTTTAATGCAGTCATTTGTGGGGGTATCTATCATTCTGACACCTATGAGCCTTTGCAATCTTGGCTTGGTGTAGGAAAACAAAATGTTCCTCAAAATGTTAATAATTAATGTTAAATTTGTACGTGTCCTAAATAGTTTAAAAAAGCCTACTGTTTTCCCAATGTGCTTCCAGAGTAAAGTAAACAGATAGGAATATATATCTTATCAACAATTTGTACTGTATGTTTGCACATATTTGAGATATTGCAGTTGAAAATGTGAAAAAATAATCATACACAAATTCTATCGGTCTATTTTTACCAACAAAATCAAGTACAATATGTGGCAAAAAAACAATATTAGAATCACTTGGATATGCAAAACCTTTACGGAGTTATTCTATGTTAAAGTGACACATGCCAGATTTCCCAAATTTGGCCTCGTCATTAAGGCAAAAACAGACTTGGTCACTAAGGGATTAATAGTTTGGACTTCTATGTACACAGCGATACCAAATATGTGGGTTTTTTAAATAGGAAAAGGGGTATTTTTGGCATTTAACTTTTTTTAACTGTTAAAAAACTTTATAAAATCTTTTTTGACTTCCCTTTTATTTAGTCCCCACAGGAAACCTGACTTGTACTATATACTGCAATACTTTAGTATTACCGTACATAATGATTTTTTATTTTGCCTCCTGCAGGGCTTGACAGACATCTTTGCATAGTAGCCCTATGAGCTGTAGTAGGCTCTGGGCTGCCATGGTAGCCCATCAGCATCCTCTAATCAGGATGTGGGGGCTACCGATAGTGTGTGGAAATGGGTCCCCCCTCTACTGCTGCCTGTTTAGACACGTGGTTATCTTTGGCTACGGCACATAGAGTTAACTGCTGCAATCAGAACTAACTCTGCTTGCAGCAGTTACTGATGGCTGCCAAGTATCAGAAAAAGCTTATAGCCACTGGGTATAGAGCATACTCTTCTCCTGATCTGGCTCCATCTAGAAAGGGCCAGACTGAGGTGGGGGCAGCGAAAAGATGGTTATCACGGTGGCACGGCTGCTCCTCTCAGTGAAAGACCATGACCTAGCTCAGTGTTGCACAGTAGTAATTGGCGGCCTACATTTAGGGTGCTACCTATGAAGTTAGGAAATGTTAATCCCCAGTAAGAGGCTACCTGCAGAGTCAGGGAGAGGAAGATGTTTATTGTCGTGATGTCAATCCGCATATGGGTAGGGACTAGAGTTGAGCGAACGTACTCTTCCGAGCTTGATGCTCGTTCGAGTATTAGCATACTCGATGGTGCTCGCTACTCGAACGAGCATCACGCCGTCTTCGACCCCGACCCAGTTTTTTGCCCCTCCCCGCTGTGACGCAGCGCACGTCAATAGCAAATTTTTTGGCTGAGAGAGAGAGAACACACACGAACCAAAAAAAAAAGGTTGGCATCCGGCAGCCCACATACAAAAAAAATCGAGTCTCCCATTGTAGTCAATGGGGTTCGTTACTCGAGTAGAGCTCTCGAATTCTACGAAAAGCTCGACTCGAATAACGAGTACCCGAGCATTTGGGTGCTTGCTCATCTCTAGTAGGGACCTGTTCTGAACATAAATGCAAAATATGAAAATGGGAGAAATAAATATTCCCCGTGGAGCACATATCTAGCCACTGTCATGCCAAGAAATCTTAAGTGGAGCCTCTTGAAAGGTATTGTAGGAGTGGAAATGTTAAACTTCCACCTCTCGAAAAACGCCACCACAGGATCTTCTTTCTTATATATCTGGAACTACTTCAGAATCAAAGCACTTCCTAAAGCACTTAAGAAGATAAAACGCACGTTTCCAGATTACATCATTTGGTGCCACATCTATAGTTGAAGAAAGTAGATTTCCAACAACAAGTGCAAGGTTAGGTATCCCACAAGAGATCTTAGTTACCTTTCCCCAGGATTTTTACAAATTTACAAAATAGATGAGTAATCTGGGCAATGCCAAGTATATGAGGGGTGTATACAACCTTTATCCATTAAAAAAAAATTGTATTCAGATACAAAAATCTTACACTAATTTCCTTCAAAGTAGTCCCCTTGGCAGCCACACTCTTCTCCCAATGCTTCTGCCACTGTCGGAAGCAGTGCTGAAACTTTTCTTTTGAGATGGCACGTAGCTGGTCCATTGCATTCAGCATGATGTCTGGACTGAAATCTGGTTCCTTTCAGAGGCATTTTCAGCTTAGGGAAAAGCCAGAAGTCACATGGAGCCATGTCGGGAGAGTAGGGAGTCTGACGAAGCACAGGTGTGTTGTGTTTGACCAGGAAACTCTGTATCAAATGTGAAGAATGGGAAGGCACATTATCATGATGGAGCTGCCAATTGTCCACTGCCCACAGGTCCGGCTGCTTGTCTCTCACAGCACTAGAAGGCAACGTAGAACCGATTGCTAGTACTTGTAAGTGATGGTTGTGCCTTGTGGTGCTACTCATGATGAACTATGCCACTGGAGTCAAAGAAGATGATCAGCATGACTTTGACATTATTGCAAACCTGACATGCTTTTTTTGGCCTTAGGAATGTTGGATGCTTCCATTGTGATGACTGCAACTTGGTTTCTGGGTCATACCCATAAACCCAGGACTTGAGTAAGCTGTTTATATTAACAGGACACTGCAACTTAAAAAAGTATTGTGATAATTATTCTACTATGCCAACTATATGCATGCTATGTATGTGTGCTGTAGTGGAGTAAGGGGGAAAGTCCTGGAGGGTGTGTATATACCACGGAGGTCACTAGACTCTGGGACATAACTCCGGAGTTTGCATGAGATAGGGGCTGTCCGGGTCACACGTATATTCCAGTCCAGGAAGTACCTGAACCTGGAACAAGGCTGAAACCTAATTGAAAAAGGAGCAGGAAAGCACAGTAAGAGAGAAATGGTTGCAGAGTGTGTTCAGCCAGACCAAAGTGAGATCAGACTTTGCGCAGAGTCCCTGGAAACCCGGTGGAGTTAACCTGGGGAGCTGAGGGAAGCTAAACCCTGAGGAGAAGGGTTGGGTGAGAATCTCTGCATAAAATTGCAAGGACTGTTTTTTTTGTGTGCCTTATGGACATTATATGGCTGGAGAAAGCCTGTGTTTTGTTTATGATTGAGAGTTTGGCAATAAACCACCCTGAATTACCGTCACCTGCCTCTGCTGCCGCCTGACTTCCTAACGTAGAAACATACCTATTGTTGGATCCCACTTACAGTGCACATAGGGTCGGATGCAATATGTGTCCAGACACTGTAATACATCTTTAGCAGGAGAGAAGCTTAGTCTACTTATACAAGTTTGTTAGCACCACTATAGTCTGACGTGGGGTGACGCTGATTGAGGGGATATGACCAGCAGCTTGGAAGAGAGGAGAGCTGCTGTTGCAAGAAAAGAGCTTTATGCCTTATCAAAAGAGGAATCAGGCACAGCTGGTGAATTGCTGATCATGGAAGGCTCTGAGAATATGGCAAGCCAAATAATAATGCACAAACTGACAAGTGAGTTGTGAAGAAGAGTGCAAGCTACCAAGAGGCCACTAGCGAGATCCTGTGATTTATTTTTTTTAAACTAATTTTATTGAACAATATACCATACAGTATATGAATAGAAAACTTAGCATACGTCATCATTTTTTCAAGCTTAGGGAGAATTACACAGGTACATTGTTTACAACCAACATATAAGTACAATATCGACCAGTCCTAGATACAGCTCTATTCAATAAACCTGTGTGGAAGTTGTGTCTGTCAAGCCACACCACCTCCCCCACACCTTATGGAATTTTCCAAGGTATTTTTTATTTTTAAAGACTGTGTTGTCATACGGCAAAGTGGAATTAACAAAATTTTGCCATATTGAGAGCGTTAGGGAACGCCTATACATCCAGCGTAAGGCTATCGTTTTGTGAGCTAGGAACAACACCTTAGTAAGGAATATCCGATCGTGAAACTGCCAGTGCTCCTCACGACTGATTCTGTGATTTAATACCGAGTGGCGAATCACCATTTCAGGGGAACTCTGTACCGATCACAGGTGGATGAATATCGCCCACACCACAAGCTTAGACACAACTGACCCACCCACTGTGTGAATCCAGAGTCCAACACCACCATTTAAAGTGTAACCAACAAGCATAGTCTTTCTTTGTCAGTGTAAGTAAAGTGCAAGCAAATATTGGCCAAACTGACAAGTGAGGTGTCAAGTAGTGTAACCACCAAGAAACTGTAACTAATAGGCCTGTGAACCTCTGCGTTAATTAAGTTGTATTTCTACAATGTGACCCCCTTACGTCGCCTGTTGAATTTCTTACTGCACCAATTTTTTGTGCGGCAATGTCCAATGCAAACATTACATAAATGTCAGGAAAGGTTCAGAAGGCCCACTTAAAAGTCTAGGGGTGCCGTACTACGGCTCCTCAGAACTCTGGGGTTGAACAGAGCCATAACTCGCTCGTGTACACTACATGAGCCTTAATGCTTAATTACTTTTAAATTAAAGCCTGCCCTCATGTTTGACGTATAATCACATGGAACAACTGTCCAATTTAGCCCAGAGCATTTAGATGGTCTTCAATGAGGATCTCCTGTAGGTGATCATAAATAACCCTGGTCAACAAAATAAAACCTTTTTTCTTTCACAAGAACAAAATTAACTGAATCTAAGAATATTTTTCATCCTGAGTTCAAATATGCTTTCAGATTTTTCCCTTCAGGCAGGGTTTTTTTGTGACACATGTTTAAAGTTTTATCAAAATAGTACTAAATGATAAATATGTACCTCATTTTGGCTTACCTAAGAAGTTGTAAATGATTATTTCCGGCTATATTTTGCTTTGGGATGTCTCTCTTCCTAGTCCAGCATTAGTCAAGCCAACATACTGGATCTCCATTTGCCTTGGTACCTCTTTTCCATCATAGAAATCTGCTGATGAAAATGCTCACCATGTTTCCTCACTGACAGCCCCAAGAGAAGAAGAAGTCTAGGTGGGAGTCCAAGAAATAAATTTTTAAAGACATGTTGCATCCCATGGCTTTGTATGAATTCCCTCACTATTTCACAGCAGTTCTCTGCTTTATGATTTCCAAGAAAACCACAACGGATATTCTTAAATGATTTCCACGCTGCTTTTTCTAGTGGATTTAACAGTTTCCCAAACTTTTCATCATGCAATATAAGTGATCTTATTTGTGGTCCTATAAAAATTCCATTCTTCAGTTTTGCATCACTAACTTTGGGAAATGTAGATTTCAAATGTTTAAATGCAGCAGAGTTTTTATCAATTGCTTTCACAAATTATTTCATTAGTTCCAGTTTTATATGAAGGGGGGGGGGGGTAATATTACTTTTTCAGGATTCACTAACAGGGTATTTGACACATTTTTGTGCCCAGGAAGAAGAGATTCACGTTTAGGCCATTGTTTCCTAATGTAGTGAGGCTTCCTATCCCTGCTGTCCCATTCACACAAGAAGCAGCATAATTTAGTATATCCAAGTTGCAAACCCAGCAATAACGCTATTACCTTCAAGTCTCCACAGATATTCCAGATTTTGTATACTGGATTTTCTCTAACAGTAGTTTCATATTTTCATATATCTCTTTCATATCAGTTGCATGCGTCACAGGTATTAATGGCAATTCATTGCCATTATGCAGAAGTACAGCCTTCAAACTAACTTTTGACGAGTCTATGAACAATCCCCACTCATTTGGCTGGTGTTGATTTCCAAGACCCTCTATGACTGAACAAACATTATTCCAAAGAAATGACACTATTCTCTTTAGAGGCGTAGTCCTTGAATTCACTATGGCGACCACGATAAATGCATATCCTTGTAACTTTGCGGAGTAGATTTCAATCTTTAAGCCTGGAACATAAAAGTTTAGATTGTTGTTTAGACAAGTTTAAATCTCGAATGGGTGAATAAGTTAAAAAGTGGGGTTCTGATGAACAACTTACTTCGAATGTAGGAGCACTTCTCTTGTCTCTTCTTCAGTATGAGTTGAGTCAGAGTCAGGACTATTCCGTAAGGTCATAAAATCTGGACATTTTGGTACAGGATACTCTTCACTATGTAATACAGGCCTCATTACAGATGGCAAATTGGGATAGGTAATTGTATATTTTGTTTTAGATGTGATTCCTCAATATTAGTTAAACAAAGCAAGCATAACAATCAGTTGAATGGTCCTTCTGTTCCTTCTAAATCATTGGAATTGCAAATGACATAGGGTGTACCATTTTTCCATCCAGTGAGAAGCCTAACACATGATACACAGCATATATTTGTGGCCCAGTGTTTATCAAAATTGCCAACTTTACACCCAAAATAAAGTTTATAATACTTTTCTACAAGTGGTGTGAAATTTCGCTTCCGATAGTGGAAGGTTATTTCACTACCCACCTAGCAGAAAGTGTCTAGATGACTAACACACTTTCTTGGCATATTGAAACTTTTCCAAAACTAATAAAATAAAATAAAAAAGAACAATATACAGCACAAAACACTACGTCTTAAGGCCGCCTGCAGACGACCGGGTTGGATCTGGCTGCGAGAATTCTCGCAGCGGGACCCGACCCGAGCGTCTGCAGAGAGCAGCGTGTCACTCACCTGATCCTGCGGCCCCGTCTCTTTTATGTGCCGGCTGCTGGGCAGCTGGCACATGTGCAGAGCGGAGCCGGGGGCCGGACAGAAATAGAGCATGCTGCGCGATATTTCGCGCAGCCAAATCGCGGCCATCTGCCTAGGATTGAGTTTGTTAACGCAATCCTATGGCAGCTTCCAGGGGCGGAAATTCTGCGGGAAATCCCGCCGCAGAATTTCCGCCCACCTGCAGGCAGCCTAAGAGAAACAAATACTTATGTTGACTGACTCACAAGTTCACTACTGACGGTCTGCTTACTGTAGCAAACAGAATCTAAATATATTGAAACATGTCTGAACAAGAATAAGCTTGCATAACAGAAGATAGTTTTCTGAGTACACATTATTTAAAACAGAAAATATAAAATTAATTCATCCCTTGGCATGCTTTAAAGAACACTAAAGTTTGGAAAAAATGAAAGAGACTGTAAAAAAAACTATGTCTGATGGATAAATTCCGATTACATATTTGAATTCAGGACATAAAACTGCACTAGAATCAGTATTTAGTTTTCTTCTGAAGAATCATGTTGACCAGTGTAATTGGTGTTGGTATCTTAATAGTCTGGACAGGACAACATGCTGATATTGCAATGAGGAAAGGATTCTCTGTCTTGGAGCTAGCTGTGGTCATTGAATGGGAGCAAAAGTATCACTTGTGGAGGTTCATGCAATCCATAGAAAAGAGGCAAAGGTCCCCTCAGTAGCTACATATATTAACTGGGCCTATGTCTAAACTCTTGCTGTACAACGAAGTTCCGTACATATGTATCTGGTGCACTAAAATTATTTTCCTGACTATTATCGAACTATAATCCACTAATAACAGTTGTGAGATTTAAAAAAAATTGTCTAACCTTTTACATCTATTTTCACATATAGGCTGTAAAACCATTCCACGATTTGCGGTGTGTATTTTATGACATAAAAAAGGAAGTTTGGTCAACCCATGGTTGTAGAACTAAGCAGTTAAACGGAGAGAACCGCACACGTTGTATCTGCACACATCTCTCCACCTTTGCTGTCATCATGGCACCCACTAAAATTCAGGTGAAGTACATATGATGTTGACTCATTACCTATTTAATCCTATATAGAAGTAATTTGGCTGACCTTGGAAATCAGACAATAATATTAGAGATGAGCGAATGTACTCGTCCGAGCTTGATGCTCGGGCGAATATTAGGGTGTTCGGGATGCTCGTTACTCTTAACGAGCACCACGCGATGTTCGGGTTACTTTCACTTTCATCTCTGAGACGTTAGCACGCTTTTCTGGCCAATAGAAAGACAGGGAAGGCATTACAACTTCCCCCTGTGACGTTCCAGCCCTATACCACCCCCCTGCAGTGAGTGGCTGGCGAGATCAGGTGTCACCCGAGTATAAAAATCGGCCCCTCCCGCGGCTCGCCTCAGATGCGTTGTGACTTAGCTGAGGGAAAGTGCTATCATGCTGGAGCTGCTGTAGGGAGAGCGTTAGGAGTGAGTGTAGGCTTCAAGAACCCCAACGGTCCTTCTTAGGGCCACATTTAACCGTGTGCAGTACTGTGGAGGCTGCTGATAGCAGTGTTGCACTTTTTTTTTTTTTCAAAATTGGCCGTGCAGAGCATTGCGCCCTGCAGTAATACTACAGGGACAGAAGTGGTGGTTAGGCAGGGAGAGTGTTAGGAGTGAGTGTAGGCTTCAAGAACCCCAACGGTCCTTCTTAGGGCCACATTTAACCGTGTGCAGTACTGTGCAGGCTGCTGTTAGCAGTGTTGCAGATTTTTTTTTTTCCAAATCGGCCGTGCAGAGCATTGCGCCCTGCGGTAATACTACAGGGACAGAATTGTGTAGGCAGGGCCAGAAGACATATATTATTGATTGAATATAGTCAGTGGGCCTTTCCTTAAAAAAAAAAAGGGAAAAATTCTATTTGGCCTGCCTCTGACAGTCCTCAGCGTTCTGGGTACGTGTGTGGTGGGTGGAGAACGTAAAAAAATCATACGCAGCCAGCTAAGTTTAACAGCAGGCTTGCGCCAATTTATTTCCTGGCTGGGAAATCACCGCTCTGCTGCAGTTAATAACACTGCACTTCTGTGACACACAGCAGGGCCACAGAACACATTTGTTATTGACTGAATATAGTCAGTGGGCCTTTCCTTTAAAAAAAAAGGGAAAAATTCTATTTGGCCTGCAGGCTTGCGCCAATTTATTTCCTGGCTGGGAAATCACCGCTCTGCTGCAGTTAATAACACTGCACTTCTGTGACACACAGCAGGGCCACAGAACACATTTATTATTGATTAATTATAGTCAGTGGGCCTTTCCTTTAAAAAAAAGGGAAAAATTCTATTTGACCTGCCTCTGACAGTCCTCAGCGTTCTGGGTACGTGTGTGGTGGGTGGAGAACGTAAAAAAATCATACGCAGCCAGCTAAGTTTAACAGCAGGCTTGCGCCAATTTATTTCCTGGCTGGGAAATCACCGCTCTGCTGCAGTTAATAACACTGCACTTCTATGACACACAGCAGGGCCACAGAACACATTTATTATTGATTGAATATAGTCAGTGTGCCTTTCCTTTAAAAAAAAGGGCAAAAATTCTATTTGGCCTGCAGGCTTGCGCCAATTTATTTCCTGGATTTCCTGGGAAATCACTGGTAATACAGCATGCTGAGGGGTAGGGGTAGGCCTAGAGGAAGTGGATGCGGCCGAGGACGCGTAGGCCCAAGTGAGGGTGTGGGCACTGGCCGAGCTCCTGATCCAGGTGTATCACAGCCAACTGCTGCACGATTAGGAGAGGCACGTTTCTGGCGTCCCTACATTCATCGCACAATTAATGGGTCCACGCGGGAGACCTTTATTAGAAAATGAGCAGTGTGAGCAGGTCCTGTCATGGATGGCAGAAAGTGCTTCGAGCAAGCTATCATCCACCCACAGTTCTGCGCAGTCCAGTGCTGCAAATCCGAATCCTCTGGCTGCTGCTCCTCCTTCCTCCCAGCCTCCTCACTCCACTACAATGACACATGCTAAGAGCGGGAAGACTCCCAGGAACTGTTCTCGGGCCCCTGCTCAGATTGGGCAGCAGTGGTTCCTCTCCCACCAGAGGAGTTTATCGTCACTGATGCCCAACCATTGGAAAGTTCCCGGGGTCCGGGGGATGAGGCTGGGGACTTCCGGCAACTGTCTCAAGACCTTTCAGTGGGTGAGGAGGACGATGACGATGAGACACAGTTGTCTATCGGTGAGGTAGTAGTAAGGGCAGTTAGTCCGAGGGAGGAGCGCACAGAGGATTCGGAGGAAGAGTAGCAGGACGATGAGGTGACTGACCCCACCTGGTGTGCAACGCCTACTCAGGACAGGTCTTCAGAGGGGGAGGCAAGGGCAGCAGCAGGGCAGGTTGCAAGAGGCAGTGCGGTGTCCAGGGGTAGAGGCAGGGCCAGACCGAATAATCCACCAACTGTTTCCCAAAGCGCACCCTCGCGCGATGCCACCCTGTAGAGGCCGAGGTGCTCTAAGGTCTGGCAGCTTTTCACAGAGACGCCTGACGACCGACGAACAGTGGTGTGCAACCTTTGTCGCGCCAAGATCAGCCGGGGAGCCACCACCAACAGCCTCACCACCACCACCATGCGCAGACATATGATGGCCAAGCACCCCACAAGGTGGGACGAAGGCCGTTCACCGCCTCCGGTTTGCACCGCTGCCTCTCCCCCTGTGTCCCAACCTGCCACTGAGATCCAACCCCCCTCTCAGGACACTGGCACTACCATCTCCTGGCCTGCACCCACACCCTCACCTCCGCTGTCCTCGGCCCCATCCACCAATGTCTCGCACCGCACCGTCCAGCCGTCGCTAGCACAAGTGTTGGAGCGCAAGCGCAAGTACGCCGCCACGCACCCGCACGCTCAAGCGTTAACCGTCCACATAGCCAAATTTATCAGCCTTGAGATGCTGCCGTATAGAGTTGTGGAAACGGAGTCCTTCAAAAGTATGATGGCGGCGGCGGCCCCGCGCTACTCAGTTCCCAGTCGCCACTACTTTTCCCGATGTGCCATGACAGCCCTGCATGACCACGTCTCCCGCAACATTGTACGCGCCCTCACCAACGCGGTTACAGCCAAGGTCCACTTAACAACGGACACGTGGACAAGCACAGGGGGGCAGGGCCACTACATCTCCCTGACGGCACATTGGGTGAATTTAGTGGAGGCTGGGACAGTCAGAGCCTGGGACCGCTCACGTCCTACCCACCCCCAGAATTGCGAGCCCCAGCCCGGTGGTGGTATGTTCAGCGGTGTATGCTTCGTCCACTAAAGCATCCTCCTCCTCCTCCTCAACCTCTGCTTCGCAATCTAGATGTGTCAGCAGCAGCAGGACGTCGCCAGCAGTCGGTGTCGCGCGGCATGGCAGCACAGCCGTGGGCAAGCGTCAGCAGGCCGTGCTGAAACTACTCAGCTTAGGAGATAAGAGGCACACGGCCCACGAACTGCTGCGGGGTCTAACAGAGCAGACCGACCGCTGGCTTGCGCCGCTGAGCCTCCAACCGGGCATGGTCGTGTGTGACAACGGCCGTAACCTGGTGGCGGCTCTGCAGCTCGGCAGCCTCACGCACGTGCCATGCCTGGCCCACGTCTTTAATTTGGTGGTTCAGCGCTTTCTGAAAAGCTACCCACGCTTGTCAGACCTGCTCGTAAAGGTGCGCTGGCTCTGCGCACATTTCCGCAAGTCCCACACGGACGCTGCCACCCTGCAACATCGGTTTAATCTGCCAGTGCACCGACTGCTGTGCGACGTGCCCACACGGTGGAACTCTACGCTCCACATGTTGGCCAGGCTCTATGAGCAGCGTAGAGCTATAGTGGAATACCAACTCCAACATGGGCGGCGCAGTGGGAGTCAGCCTCCTCAATTATTTTCAGAAGAGTGGGCCTGGTTGGCAGACATCTGCCAGGTCCTTGGAAAGTTTGAGGAGTCTACCCAGGTGGTGAGCGGCGATGCTGCAATCATTAGCGTCACCATCCCTCTGCTATGCCTCTTGAGAAGTTCCCTGCAAAGCATAAAGGCAGACGCTTTGCGCTCGGAAACGGAGGCGGGGGAAGACAGTATGTCGCTGGATAGTCAGAGCACCCTCCTGTCTATATCTCAGCGCGTTGAGGAGGAGGAGGAGCATGAGGAGGATGAGGAGGAGGGGGAAGAGACAGCTTGGCCCACTGCTGACGGTACCCATGCTGCTTGCCTGTCATCGTTTCAGCGTGTATGGCCTGAGGAGGAGGAGGAGGAGGAGGAGGATCCTGAAAGTGATCTTCCTAGTGAAGACAGCCATGTGTTGCGTACAGGTACCCTGGCACACATGGCTGACTTCATGTTAGGATGCCTTTCTCGTGACCCTCACGTTGCACGCATTCTGGCCACTACGGATTACTGGGTGTACACACTGCTCGACCCACGGTATAAGGAGAACCTTTCCACTCTCATTCCCGAAGAGGAAAGGGGTTCAAGAGTGTTGCTATACCACAGGACCCTGGCGGACAAGCTGATGGTAAAATTCCCATCCGACAGCGCTAGTGGCAGAAGGCGCAGTTCCGAGGGCCAGGTAGCAGGGGAGGTGCGGAGATCGAGCAGCATGTTCAGCACAGGCACTGCAACACTCTTTAAGGCCCTGGACAGCTTTATGGCTCCCCACCAAGACTGTGTCACCGCTCCCCAGTCAAGGCTGAGTTGGCGGGAGCACTGTAAAAGGATGGTGAGGGAGTACGTAGCCGATCGCACGACCGTCCTCCGTGACGCCTCTGCCACCTACAACTTCTGGGTGTCGAAGCTGGACATGTGGCCTGAACTCGCGCTGTATGCCCTGGAGGTGCTTGCTTGTCCCGCGGCTAGCGTCTTGTCAGAGAGGGTGTTTAGTGCGGCTGGGGGAATCATCACAGAGAAGTGTACACGCCTGTCAACCGACAGTGCCGACAGGCTTACACTCATCAAGATGAACAAAGCCTGGATTTCCCCAGACTTCTCTTCCCCACCAGCGGACAGCAGCGATACCTAAGCAATACGTAGGCTGCACCCGCGGATGGAAGCATCGTTCTGTATCACCATCCAAAACGGGGACATTTCTGCTTCATCAATCTGTGTATAATATTCCTCCTCCTCCTCCTGAAACCTCACGTAATCACGCCGAACGGGCAATTTTTCTTTGGGCCACAAGGCTCACTCATATAATTTTTCCAAACAATTTTTATACGCTTCAATGCTCTTACAAGCGATGAAACTTTAACTTGAACCAATTTTTCGTTAAACTGGGCTGCTTCCAGGCCTAGTTACCACTTAAGCCACATTAACCAAAGCGATTAATGGGTTTCACCTGCCATCTTGGTTGGGCATGGCCAATTTTTTCTGAGGTACATTAGTACTGTTGCTACACCAATTTTTTTGGGCCCTCACCAACAGTGTAATCATTGTAATTTCTATGTTCTTCGCCTGCACTCATGGCACAGAAAGGTGTGTGGGGTTGGCCTACACTTTAGCTACATAAATGTAACTGGGGCCTTGTCTATACTGCAGTGTTACCATGCAGGGCGGCGCTGGTTCCCACGGCCGGCGCGCGGCGCTCCGATGTCGGCTCCGGCGTCCCAGAGCTCTGCTGTCGGGGCTCCCCCGGCGGCGGGGAGCAGCCAGCGTGCAGCGGCGTGGAGCAGCCAGCGTGCAGCGGCGTGGAGCAGCCAGCGTGCAGCGGCGTGGGCGTGTCCGCCCGTAGGGTGCCGCCCGCTCTCCTCCACCTTCCTTATGCAACAGTGGGAGAGTCGGCTCCTCCCACTCTCCGCCCCTGGGCGGAGGCTTTTAGTTAAAAGGCTGGCAGTGACCTGAGCTCACTGCCAGTTATTGGTTCTGCTAGCCTCTAGTCAGGTCTGTTCCAGTCTGTGCTAGTTGCTCCTCAGTAGCCTGTCTGTTTACCTGTGAGCTCCATCTCCAGACGTACTCTGCTTTTAAGTTTTGTTGGTTTCTTCCACCTGCCTCTTCTGTCGGCACTCTGTCCCCTGTTAGTAGTTCCATCTAGGTAGTCGCCAGGTCCCTAGCCAGCGCAGGGACCGCCGCCCAGTTGTCCGCCTGGGGTTAGCCAGGACCGAGGCAAGTAGGCAGGGACAGTGGGGTGCGGGAAGATCAGGGCACCCCACCTGGCGCTCTGGGGGGCAGAGTGCCGTAACATAATAAGTGGCCCTTAAAATCCGTTTGTCATGGAGGCAATCAGTTCCCTCACAAACCAGCTGCAGGCCCTGGGGCCTGTGATCCAGGATTTATCTGCCCGCATGGTGGCCCAGGAGCAGCGGGGGGTGTTGCAGGGATCGGACGCCGCAACCAGCCCCGAACCCAAGTGCCCTCTTCCCGAGGCGTTTTCTGGGGAGAGGAACAAGTTTTTTGTTTTCCGACAGGCGTGCCGCCTGTTTTTTCGGATGCGTCCCCGTTCTTCCGGGTCAGAGGCTCAGAGGGTCGGGCTGATAATGTCCCTGCTGCGGGGCTCTGCCCAGACATGGGCCTTTTCCATCCCCGAGGGTTCCTCCTGCCTGCAGTCTGTGGACTCCTTTTTTCAGGAACTCGGGGGTATCTTCGATGAACCGGACCGAGCAGGGTTGGCGGTTTCGCGGTTGTTGGCGCTGCGGCAGGGGTCGGCTTGTGTGGAGGATTATTGCTCCAACTTCAGACGCTATGCGGGGGAAACGGCATGGAACGATAGCGCGCTGAAAGACGTTTTTCTGCAGGGCCTCTCGGACGCAGTTAAAGACCTGTTAATTTCCCATCCCGTTCCCGGGTCCTTAAGGGAGGCTATGGAGCTAGCAGTGAAGGCAGACAGGAGGCTCAGGTCTAGGAAGCAGGACAGGCAAACCCGTAGAGTCAGGGAGGTCGGTTGTCCTGGTCCCTCTTCCTCCTTACCAGTCCCTGTGTCCGAGCCGATGGAGGTGGATCCGCTGGACCCCAAAGAGCGACGCCGGATCCGTTTGTTGCACCGTCTCTGCCTCTACTGCGGGAAAGCTGGACACCGGGTGATAACCTGCCCACTGAGGGCTCAACGCTCGCAGCCGGAACCGGCGGAAAACTCCGAGTCCTAGGCGATTGCAGGGAGGATCGCCTAGGACTTCAGGTACTTCCTAAACTTTTGGTACCGTGTCATGTTAAATTCCGGGATTTTTCCCGATCAGGGCGGGCGTTTATTGATTCTGGAGCAGCCGCCAACTTGATAAGTCTGTGTTTTGTCCGTACTCTGATAGCGGAATTTGTGGCGCTGAAGACGCCAATTCATTTTACCAGTATCGATGCTACCCCCTCTCTACAGGCCTGGTACGATGGAGGACCCCAAGATTACAGTTCACGGTGGGGATCCTCCACTCGGAAGAACTGTCCTTCCTGGTTATGGAGAAAATGTCGGTTAATGTGGTGCTTGGTATGCCCTGGTTGGCACTGCACAATCCCCAATTTGATTGGTCCACCCGGGAATTGACTCATTGGGGATCATCCTGTCATGACCACCTGTCTACCATAGCTGTGTGCTCCGCAGATACGGTGCTCATTCCGGAGTATTTGTCAGACTTTCAGGATGTATTCTCCAAAAAACTGTCTAAGGCTCTGCCTCCTCATAGGGAGTGGGACTGTGGTATTGATCTGATTCCCGACAGCCCCATCCCTAAGGGAGCCATTTTCAATTTGTCAGGCCGTGAGCATGAAGCCCTCAAGTCCTATGTCTCGGAGGCTCTGGCCAACCGGCATATCCGGCCGTCCAGGTCCCCCGCCGGGGCGGGTCTCTTCTTTGTAGAGAAGAAGGACGGGACACTAAGGCCTTGTGTGGATTATCGGGCCCTGAATAAAATCACTGTGAAGAACCAGTGCTCCTTGCCCCTAATTCCTGACTTGTTGAATCAGGTGGTAGGGGCCCACTGGTTCTCCAAACTGGACTTGCGGGGGGCTTACAATTTAATTCGCATTAGAGAGGGAGATGAATGGAAGACGGCGTTCAACACCCCGTTAGGACATTTTGAATGTCTGGTCATGCCTTTTGGACTTTGTAATGCCCCCGCTGTGTTTCAGGGTTTTATGAACGCGGTCTTCCACGACTTTCTGGGGGTATTTCTGGTCATCTATCTTGACGACATTCTGGTGTACTCGCCTGACTGGGACTCACATGTGCGGCACCTGAGGTTGGTCCTGACCCGTTTGCGCGAGTATCAACTTTTCGTCAAGTTAGAGAAATGTATGTTTGGTTCTAAACAAGTATCCTTCCTTGGTTATGTAATCTCACCCACAGAGATTCAGATGGAGTCTGATAAAGTAGCAGCAATCTCCCAATGGGTCAGACCAGACAACCTCAAGGCTCTTCAGCGGTTCTTAGGTTTTGCAAATTTTTACCGCAAATTCATTAGGAATTACTCAGTTATTGCTCAACCTCTGACCGACCTGACTAAGAAGGGGGCCAACTTGGGTAAGTGGTCGCCTGCAGCCCTTGAGGCCTTTAGCCGTCTAAAAAAGGCATTCACGACTGCCCCGGTGCTAATACAGCCGGACGCACAACTACCCTTTTTTATTGAGGTAGACGCGTCTGAAGTGGGGACAGGAGCAGTATTGTCGCAGGAAGTCAGTGGGAGGTCTGGGTATAGCCCATGTGCGTTCTTTTCGCGGAAGTTCAATTCAGCAGAGCGCAACTACGACGTGGGTAACCGCGAACTATTGGCTATCAAATGGGCCCTGGAAGAGTGGCGACACCATCTTGAGGGTGCTAGACACCCAATTACCGTATATACTGATCACAAGAATCTGGTATATCTCGCCAATGCTAAAAGACTCACAGCTCGTCAAGCCAGGTGGGCGCTGTTCTTCGCCAGGTTTAATTTCGTCGTGACATATATCCCAGGAGAGAAGAACGTGAAGGCGGACGCCCTGTCACGGAGTTTCGGGGTACCGGATAGTGAGACCATGACTCCCGAGAATATCTTAGCCCCCGGCGTGGTGGTGGCAGTTGTGGAGTCTAACTTCGTCCCTCAACTACAGGATGCTCAGCAGGACGCTCCTTCGGGGGTGCCGGAGGGCAGATGGTTTGTGCCTGAGACCCTACGCCCTAGAGTCATGGATGAGTCTCACTCGTCGGTTCTCGACGGGCATCCAGGGTTCCAGGGGACCCTGGAGCTTTGTCCCAGACACTTCTGGTGGCCAGGCATGTCTCAGGAGATCCGCAACTTTGTGAGGGGTTGCTCGGTCTGTGCTCGCAATAAGAGTCGGCGGCGTCCTCCGGAGGGTCCTCTGAGACCGCTACCGGTTCCTTCCACCCCATGGTCGCACCTATCAGTAGATTTCATCACTGACCTTCCAGAATCCCAGAAGTGCACCACTATCTTAGTGGTGGTCGACCGGTTCTCCAAGATGGCACATTTTGTGGCGTTAAAAAAGCTACCCTCGGCAAAAGAATTCGCCACGATTTTTGTAAAGGAAATAATTCGCCTACATGGGGTTCCCCAAAATATTGTATCTGATCGCGGGGTTCAGTTTGTGTCGCAGTTTTGGTGTGCCTTCTGCAGAAACCTGGGAACGTCGCTTTCCTTCTCTTCAGCGTTCCACCCGCAGACTAATGGTCAGACTGAGCGGAAGAACCAAGATTTAGTGCAATATTTACGGTTGTTTGCTAGCGAAAAGGCTCATCAGTGGGCAGAGTTCCTGCCCTTGGCAGAGTTTGCACTAAACAACCGCCGTTGTTCTTCCACTGGGGTGTCTCCATTTTTTTGTGTATACAGTCAGCATCCTCGATTCCTTACAGCAGTCCCTACCCCGTCGGTCTGTCCTGCAGCGGATGTCACCACAGATACGCTTCAGGGGGTATGGAAAGAGGTACAGAGGAACTTGGAGGCAGCGGGGGCCCGTATGCAGTTGCGTAGTGGGAAGAGTCTGTCTGTGTCTGAACCTTACAGGGTGGGACAGAAGGTATACCTGTCTTCTAAAAATCTCAAATTGCGGGTTCCGTCCTTGAAGCTGGCGCCACGTTACGTAGGGCCGTTTGCCATCACACGTGTGGTGAACCCTCTCGCCTACGAGCTGGGGCTGCCACCCACATGGAGGGTTCACAGGGTATTCCATAAGTCGCTATTGAAACCTTTTGTCCCTTCGGTGATGCCCACCTCCGGTCCCCCTCCGCCCACCCTGGTCCGGGATGAAGTTGAATACGAGGTCCAGGAGATACTGGATTCTCGTCGGTGTCGAGGAACCCTACAATATTTGGTGGCCTGGAAGGGGTTTCGACCAGAAGATCACTCCTGGGTGGCCGCACGTGATGTTCACGCTCCCGTGTTGGTACGGCGGTTCCACCGTCGTTTTCCGTATAAGCCTGGTCGAGTTTCCGGGGGCCCGGAGGTCCCCCGTCAGAGGGGGGGTAATGTTACCATGCAGGGCGGCGCTGGTTCCCACGGCCGGCGCGCGGCGCTCCGATGTCGGCTCCGGCGTCCCAGAGCTCTGCTGTCGGGGCTCCCCCGGCGGCGGGGAGCAGCCAGCGTGCAGCGGCGTGGAGCAGCCAGCGTGCAGCGGCGTGGAGCAGCCAGCGTGCAGCAGCGTGGGCGTGTCCGCCCGTAGGGTGCCGCCCGCTCTCCTCCACCTTCCTTATGCAACAGTGGGAGAGTCAGCTCCTCCCACTCTCCGCCCCTGGGCGGAGGCTTTTAGTTAAAAGGCTGGCAGTGACCTGAGCTCACTGCCAGTTATTGGTTCTGCTAGCCTCTAGTCAGGTCTGTTCCAGTCTGTGCTAGTTGCTCCTCAGTAGCCTGTCTGTTTACCTGTGAGCTCCATCTCCAGACGTACTCTGCTTTTAAGTTTTGTTGGTTTCTTCCACCTGCCTCTTCTGTCGGCACTCTGTCCCCTGTTAGTAGTTCCATCTAGGTAGTCGCCAGGTCCCTAGCCAGCGCAGGGACCGCCGCCCAGTTGTCCGCCTGGGGTTAGCCAGGACCGAGGCAAGTAGGCAGGGACAGTGGGGTGCGGGAAGATCAGGGCACCCCACCTGGCGCTCTGGGGGGCAGAGTGCCGTAACATGCAGCTACTGAAATGTGAAAGAGACTGTTATCTCCCTAAACTGCTGCAATGGGAATTGTTACTGGGGCTTGTCTTGAGTGCTACTATTACTGAAATGGAACTAAGACTGCGCTCCCCCTATACTGCTGCTAGTGATATGTTAGTGGGGCCTGTCCTAATGCTACCGCTGAAATGTTAATAATTCTGGGCTCTGCCTATACCGCAGCTAATGGTATGTCACTGGGGTGTGGAAACAGAGGCTTCACAAAGACATGATGGTGGCGAGGCCATTTCCCACCAACGCTGTTACTGTTAAGGTGCATATAACCACGGACACGTGGAGAGGACACATAGTGCCTCCAAAACATCCCCCTCCTCCTCCAACAATGAAAACATTCTTGGCAAATACCTTTGCATTGGTCCGTCTGGTGGCAGTCCAAGAATTTCCCCTTTAACGACACAACAAGAGAGCACCACCACCATCCCCCCGCCACGGCCCACTTAATCATGGCCACATTCCGAAAACCAACTACATAAAACCGCGCTACTAGGTCCGCAGTCACCACCACATTACCACCAACGAGGTTACTGTTAAGGTACATATTACCAATCTGACTGGGGCATGCAGTGTGGGCCGAAGCCCACCTGTATTGTATCTGACGTTAGCTCTGCTGAGTAGGGCACTGCAATGGGATATATTTATGTACCGCCGGTGGCTTCCTGGCACCCACCCATGCTGTGGGTCCACAGGGAGTTGTTACTACATCTGTCCACTTGTAAAGAACCCCAGTCTGACTGGGGCATGCAGTGTGGGCCGAAGCCCACCTGCATTAACCACGACATTACCTCAGCTGTGATGGGCACTGCAATGGGATTTATTTATGTACCACCGGTGGGTTCCAGGGAGCCACCCATGCTGTAGGTGCACACGGAGTTTAACCTACATCTGTCCACTTGTAAAGAACCCCAGTCTGACTGGGGCATGCAGTGTGGGCCGAAGCCCACCTGCATTAAAGGAGATGTCCCGCGCCGAAACGGGGTTTTTTTTTTTTTAACCCCCCCCCCCGTTCGGCGCGAGACAACCCCGATGCAGGGGTTAAAAAAACCACCCGCACAGCGCTTACCTGAATCCCGGCGGTCCGGCGTCTTCATACTCACCTGCTGAAGATGGCCGCCGGGATCTTCTACCTTCGTGGACCGCAGCTCTTCTGTGCGGTCCACTGCCGATTCCAGCCTCCTGATTGGCTGGAATCGGCACGTGACGGGGCGGAGCTACACGGAGCCGCTCTCTGGCACGAGCGGCTCCATAGAAGACTGCTGAAGACCCGGACTGCGCAAGCGCGGCTAATTTGGCCATCGGAGGCCAAAAATTAGTCGGCTCCATGGAGACGAGGACGCTAGCAACGGAGCAGGTAAGTATAAAACTTTTTATAACTTCTGTATGGCTCATAATTAATGCACAATGTACATTACAAAGTGCATTATTATGGCCATACAGAAGTGTATAGACCCACTTGCTGCCTCGGGACATCTCCTTTAAGCACGACATTACCTCAGCTGTGTTGGGCAATGCAATGGGATATATTTATGTACCGCCGGTGGCTTCCTGGCACCCACCCATGCTGTGGGTCCACAGGGAGTTGTTACTACATCTGTTCACTTGTAAAGAACCCCAGTCTGACTGGGGCATGCAGTGTGGGCCGAAGCCCACCTGCATTAACCACGACATTACCTCAGCTGTGATGGGCAATGCAATGGGATATATTTATGTACCGCCGGTGGGTTCCAGGGAGCCACCCATGCTGTAGGTGCACACGGAGTTTAACCTACATCTGTCCACTTGTAAAGAACCCCAATCTGACTGGGGCATGCAGTGTGGGCCGAAGCCCACCTGCATTAACCACGACATTACCTCAGCTGTGATGGGCACTGCAATGGGATTTATTTATGTACCACCGGTGGGTTCCAGGGAGCCACCCATGCTGTGGGTGCACACGGAATTCCTATTGCGGAGTTGTTCCTGCCTGTGACTATTTATAAAAAAACGCGGTCTGACTGGGGCATGCAGACACCTTGACAGAATGAATAGTGTGTGGCACATACGTTCCCCATTGCTATGCCCACGTGTGCAACTCCAGATGGAGGTGGCACAGGATTGCATTTCTCATTGCTCCTGTACAGCATTGTGGACTATCGCCCCGCCCCTTTTAAAGAGGGTCGCTGCCTAGCCGTGCCAACCCTCTGCAGTGTGTGCCTGCTTTTCCTGTGGCAGACGCACTTATAAATGGACATGAGGGTGGCGTGGCATGAGGGCAGCTGAAGGCTGGGCAGGGACAGTTTGGTGTGCGCTGTGGACACTGCGTCGTGCGGGGGGGGGGGGCAGGGGGGTTGGGCAGCATGTAACCCAGGAGAAGTGGCAGCGGAGTGTCATGCAGGCAGTGATTGTGCTTTGTTGGAGGTAGTGTGGTGCTTAGCTAAGGTATGCATTGCTAATGAGGGCTTTTCAGAAGTAAAAATTGTTGGGAGGGGGGGGCACTCTTGCCGCTATTGTGGCTTAATAGTGGGACCTGGGAACTTGAGATGCAGCCCAACATGTAGCCCCTCGCCTGCCCTATCCGTTGCTGTGTCGTTCCCATCACTTTCTTGAATTGCCCAGATTTTCACACATGAAAACCTTAGCGAGCATCGGCGAAATACAAAAATGCTCGGGTCACTCATTGACTTCAATGGGGTTCGTTACTCGAAACGAACCCTCGAGCATCGCGATAATTTCATTCCGAGTAACGAGCACCCGAGCATTTTGGTGCTCGCTCATCTCTAAATAATATGTAATGGGGTACAGGATCCAGGGGCATAGCTATAGGGAGTCTACCTGGTTGGTCCCTGGTTTCTGAGACGACTCTCCGCCACTTATTAAGACACCATAAATGCACCAGGAAGGTAGGGCACCCAGGAACTGTAAGTTTTATCCTTGGATAGACCCTCCAGCATGACCAACCAATCATTCTCTTGTCTTCTCATAGGGCCACCTTTTTTTGTTTACCTTTAAAATACTTCCTTAGCCAAATCACCCAAGTATATGTAATCTGAACTGGGGATTTAATAATCCTTCACCACCTATCCTATGTTTATGGTCAGCTTATTATTATAGTTGATAAAAACAATGTACATGTCCTTCTAGTAAGAATTCATGAGCTAAAAAAATTACCACATATGAGGTTCAAAATATATAGAAATATTTTCAAATAAGGACTAACACCACTCTTAGGGCTCAGTCACATGGGCGCATCGGCACCCGTACACCGGCGCCGATGTGTCCGTGTGACTGACAGTTAGAGAACAGCCGTACCTGAAGACGGACGTCTCTCTGCAGCGCTGATGAAAGAACACATGACTGGCAATGAAGCCAGTCACATGTTCTTCCTCCCGGCGCTGCAGAGACACGTCCGTCTTCAGGTATGGCCGTCTGCTAGCTGCAGTAACACGTGCGCCGATGCGCCCGTGTGACTGAGCCCTCACACATGATCTAGTTGAAGATCATATATGTCAAGTATAAATCATGTACTACTTGGAGTCGATAAACTCATTATAATATGATGAACACATAGGAAAATGATATAATGTCCTACAGAATAGATGACCAGCATTTGCAAGGCTGTTTAAGTACAATTCTCCGTATCAGGTGGAGTACTGTAGCTTGTACTGCCATGTCTAACCCCTTGTTGTTTTCTCAATTACAGGAGGATGTTGGCTTAAAACTTCTCTCTGTTATTGGTCTCAGTTTATCTCTTGTCTGCTTGTGTCTTTCTTTTCTCACCTTCATCCTCTGTCAGTCATTGAGAAGTGCTCACACTTCTGTCCTAACAGTTCTTTGTGTATGTCTCTTCTTGGGCCAACTTCTCGTCTTGGTGGGTCTTCAACAAACCTCAAATAAGGTAACTATGGTTTCAACTATTTTTGAATTTGTGCAAGTTTTCTTCAAACAATCGTGGTGTCACAGTTTTTTCTCCTTCAGGTCTCAGTAAGACATCAGTTTATTGTCTGTTTATAGTTACTTTGAAGAGGTTTTCAGGATTAGAAAAACATGGCTGAGGTCTTCCAAAAAGAATGCCAGGCCAGTCCATTGGTTGTGTGTTGTATTCAACTTAGACCATTCATTTCAATGGAACTGAGCTGCAATACCAGACACAAACAGAAGAAAGCAGCCATGTTTTCCTAATGCTGGACAACCTTTTGCTAACACTGAACAATCCTAAAGATCTTAAAAGGGTTTTCTGGGACTAAGATATCTGATTGGTGGGGTTCTACTGCCTGGGACCTCCACCATTCAGATGTTTGAAAAGGCATCTTCTCAGACGTGTGACATTACATTCATCAGCCATGCTACCTAAGAGCAGCTCAGACTTGAGATGCCAGAAATGTAAGCTTTTGTCTCTACCGCAGGAAAAGGTGCATAGTCTTCAAGAGAGAATAGCTACATTGAAATTAATTAAGGAAAGTAAAGATTTCCTTGACAGAGTAGAAGAAAGTCTTCAAAATGTTAAAGGAAAAGACATGTCCAGTGTACCTGCAGAAGCAGAAGAATGAAAGCATGTGACCCAAAGAAGCAGGTGGATCAGGAGTCAACCAGCACCCATGCTGCTCATGAACCAGCACCAGGTTCTCATGTAGGGGGATCTGGTACTGGTTCCTGAGCAGAAGGAGAAATGACTCTACCAAAAAAGAACAAAGCCGAGTAGAAAGATACAGCAAGAAATGACTGTACCCAAAAAGAACAGAGCAGAGGAGAAAGAGGTACAGCAAGAAATGACTCTTACACAAAGAACTGCGTAGTAAGCACACAGAGTCCTCTTGAATAGAGAAAAAGAAGTGCTGTTGTAAAGAAGAAAAGGAGAGTGGTGGTTGTGGGGGATTCCCTATTGAGAGAAACAGAGGCCGCCGTCTGCAGACCTGACACCTCACGAGAGGTGTGATGCCTTCCAGGTGCACAAATCAAAGATGTGTCTAATAGACTGTTAAGACTCTTCAGTTCTACAGAACACCACCATTATTCCTACGAATACGATGAGGGACAAATGACACGGCAAAAAAGGACCTTGCAACTATCTGCAGAGACTTTAAAGACCTTGGAAAGAAGGTGAAGGAACTAGAAGCACTGGTGATCTTCTCATCCATCCTCCCAGTGGATTGCCATGGAATAAGATGGAACAGGATTCTAGAGGTGAACAACTGGCTACGTCGATGGTGCGTCAGCAAAGTTTTGAATTTCTAGACCATGGAGTGATTTACCTATATGATGGACTGCTTGCTAGAGACGGGTTGTACCTTACAAAGACAGGTAAGCATATATTTGGTGGGTGCCTTGCTTCAATTATTAGGAGAGATTTACATTAGAACAATATGGGATGGGAAGTGAAAGGCCAGGTAAAAATATACAGCTAATTAATACATTTGAGAACCTTGCTATTAGAAGTGGAAAAAAAGAACAGAAGGAAAGTAGAGGAGCAAGAGACACCAATCACAAACTAAAATGTTTCTACACAAATGCACAGAGCATGGGAAACAAACATGAAATATGATGTCATAAGCATCACAGAAACTTGAAGGAATGATGCACATGATTGGAACACAGGGCTTGAAGAATACAACTTATTTATAAGAAACAGACCTAAAAAAAGGGGGAGGAGGTATTGCGTTGTATGTTAGGAAAACATCCACCTCTACAGAGATTCAAGCTTCAGACCAAGGTAGTTCTGTAGACACTGTTTGGGTAAGAATACAAGGAGAGAACAACAGAAAGGACACCACTGTGGGCATTTATTATAGACCGCCTGGTCAAGCAGAAGATATGGATGAATTCTTTCTACATCAGATGGCTCTCAAAAAGCATGACATAGTGCTCTTGGCAGATTTTAACTATCAAGACATTTGTGGGGAACCTCTCTTAGGTAAAATTAATGGATCCAACAAATTCTTATCCGCTCTTGCTGACAACTTTATTTTCCAAAAGGTAATGAAGACATAATTCTTAACAACAGGGAGGAAATGGTAGAGGAAGTAAGGGTGACCGGGACCTTAGGAGGCAGTGATCATGCTTTCCTTGAATTTTGGAAAAAAAGGGGAGGAAGACCTGAGAAAACTCAAACGTCAATGTTGGATTTCAGAAAGACAGATTTTAATGAACTCAGAAAGTGGGTAGGAAGAATTCAATGGCTGGATGTTCTTAAGGACAGAAATGTCCAAGAAGGTTGGGAAATATTGTAAAATGAGATTCTCAAAGCACAATCATTAACAATCCCTAAAAGAAGAAAGAATGGGAAACATTTAAAGAGACCAGGATGGAGGAACACAGAACTTGTACACATGTTAAAAACAAAGAAAAGTATGTTTATCAAATGGAAAGAGAGGAGATATCTAAAGAAGAATATAATGCAGTCTGCAGAAACTGTAGGGATAGTGTCAGAAAAGCTAAAGCTAATAATGAATTGATGCTTGCAACTGAGGCCAAAAGCATTAAAAAAGGATTTGGGTGGTATGTCAAAAGAAAAGTCAAATATGCTATTGGATGCTTACAAGATGAAAATGGTGAATTGGTTAAGAATGATGGTGAGAAGGCCAAACTTTTAAATTCCTATTTTGTATCTGTTTTCTCTCAGACAGTAGATGGAACATCAACTGATCCTCCCTGTGATTTGGGGGGAATAAAAGAATGCAGGCTATCTATAAGCCGAGGGATTGTGAGGGAACACTTAGCTAACTTAAATGAATTCAAGTCTCAAGGTCCAGATGAATTACATCCTAGAATACTAAAGGAAGCAGAAGAGGTAATTGCTGAGCCACTCACCATAATCTTTGAAAATTCCTGGAGAACAGGAGAAGTCCCAGAAGATTGGAAAAGGGCAAATGTTGTCCCTATCTTCAAACAAGGGAAGAAGGTGGATCCAGGAAACTGCAGGCCTGTGAGCCTGACTTCCATACTAGGAAAAATCTTTGAACAAATTATTAAACAGCATGTATACAAGTACTTGGATAAAGAATGGAGTAATTAACCAGATACAGCATGGGTTTGTAACAAACAAGTCAAGGCAAACAAATCTAATTTTCTTCTCTGACAGAATCACTGACTGGGTTGATCAGGGAAATGCGGTGGATATAGTATATCTTGACTTTAGTTAGGCATTTGACAAAGTATCTCATACTATCCTTATTGAAAGTAGATACGTTGGAATATGAACATACGGAGTACATTCTCTGCTTTTATTCTTTATTCATGCTTGCACAGTCAGGTACATAATAGAAGAACGCGTTTCAGCTTCCACAGCCTTGTTCAAGGTGAGACGCATTCTTCTATTATGTACCTGACTGTGCAAGCATGAATAAAGAATAAAAGCAGAGAAAGTACTCTGTATGTTCATATTTCCACGTATCTACTATCATCAATTCATGTGAACCATATGACCGAATGGTATTGTGAATGTTAGTATAACTTCTCTGCGCTGATAAACAGACAAACTAACAAGCAAGATTTAAGGTGAGGTACTTTTCTCATTTTATTTGAAGATTTTATCCTTATTGAAAAAATGACCAAATATGGGATTAAATAGGTATTTAATAGGTGGATTCACAACTGTCTGAGTGATCGTACTCAGAGTGGTCATAAATGGCTGCACATCCAATTGGAAGAATGTATCAGGTGGGGTACCACAAGGCTCTGTCCTAGGCCCAGTGTTGTGCAACCTTTTTATAAATCATCTGGAGGAGGGAATTGATGGAAAACTGATCAAATTTGCCAATAACACAAAGCTAGGAGGGATAGATAACACTAGGGAAGAGAGAGTATTCAAAAAGTTCTAGAAAAACTTGAACAGTGGGCGGCGACTAACAGAATGGTATTTAACAAGGAGAAATGCAAAGTCCTACATCTGTGCACTACAAATGAAAAAAGCACATACAGAATGGGAAGAATTGGGCTAAGCAGCAGCACATGTGAAAAAGACTTAGATATACTAATAGATCATAGACTGAACATGAGTCAACAATGTGATGCAGCAAAAAAGGCAAACACAATTCTGGGATGTATTAAGAGAAGTAGAGAGTCTAGATCACTTAAGGTAATTATTCCTCTCTACTCCTTCTTAGTCAAACCTCATCTGAAATACTGTGTCCAGTTCTGGGCACAGCACTTTAAGGCTTCTTTCACATGAGCGGATATACTCTACAACGGTTGAAAAATATTTGGTGAACGGATGTACAAATCAAACGTTTGTGCGCCCGTTCAGATTGCCTGGTGAGGCCTGTGCAAATGCACCGAGCTCACCAGGCCATCGCCCATTTTCCCTCCCCATCGCAGGCTCACCTGTCTTCTCCCCGCTCTTTCTGTGCAATGGGAGGGGGCAGGACAGGGTGGAGCCACGCGCCAGTCCACCCCACCTCCTCCCATTGATGGCTATGGACAAGGGGCGGGGAGAGGGTGAATGCTTAGCTCCGCCCCTCACCCTGCCCCTCGTCAATAGCATCAATGGGAGGAGGCGGGGCAGACCGGCACTTGGCCCCACCATTGTCCCACCCCCTCCCATTGCACTGAACGAGCGGGGAGGAAGACAGGTGAGCCTGCATGGGGGGAGGAGAACAGAGGGAGGGAGCTTAGCAGCCACACTGCTAAACTCCCTCTTACTTACGGCCGCTGCCATGGGCTCCCATTGGAGCCCATGCAGCGGCTGACGTATTCCATAGTAACATAGTATGTAAGGCTGAATGAAGACAATGTCCATCTAGTCCAGCCTGTCTATCCTCCTGTGTTTATCCAGAGGAACGCAAAAAACCCCAAGGGCAGAAGCCAATTAGCCATTTTGGGGAAAAAATTCCTTCCCGACTCCCTAATGGCAATCAGACTGTTCCCTGGATCAACCCCTAATAGTTCCTACTTGCCTGTATACCCGGATTGACAATTAACCTAAGATTTATATCTTATAATGTCTTTCCTCTCCAGAAAGACATCAAGTCCCCTTTTAAACTCCTCTATGGATTTTGCCATCACCACTTCCTCCGGCAGAGAGTTCCACAGTCTAACTGCTCTTACAGTAAAGAATCCTCTTCTATGTTGGTGATGAAACCTACTTTCCTCTAATCGTAGCGGATGTCCTCTTGTTACCGTCGTGGTCCTGGGTGTAAACAGATCTTGGGAGAGATCGTTGTATTGTCCCTTCATGTATTTATACATAGTTATTTGATCACCCCTTAGCAGTCTTTTTTCTAGAGTAAATAATCTCAATTTGGATACCCTCTCTGGGTATTCCAGTCCCGTCATTCCATGTATTAGTTTAGTTGCCCTTCTTTGAATCCCCTCAAGCACTGTGACATCCGGACCAAAACAAGGTTCCAGAACTATGTTTTGGATCTGACGTAAAAACTCCCAACGCTATATTGGCTTGGCCAGGTGTTTTTACGTCTCACAAATACGCCCATGTGATCTGATGCATTGGAATCCAATGCATCAGATCACAGCGCATATTGGCCGGCCATGAAAAGGCCGGCCGATATGTTCTCATGTGAAAGAAGCCTCAAAAAGACATAGACAAACTGGAGCAAATTCAGAGAAGAGTTACTAGGATGGTGAGCATTCTGCAAATCATGTCCTATGAAGAAGGGTTAAAGGATCTGGGAATGTTTAGCTTGCAAAAAATAAGGCAGAGAGAAGACTTAATAGCTGTCTACAAATATCTGAAGGGCTGTCACAGTGCAGAGGGATCAGGCCTATTCGCATTTGCACGATGAAACTGAAAGGGAGCAGACACAGATTAGATATTAGAAAAAACTTGCAGACAGTAAAAGTGATTAATTAGTCAAACAGGTTACTATGGGAGGTCGTGAGTTCTCCTTCAATGGAAGTCTTCAAACAAAGGCTAGACAAATATCTGTCTGGGATGATCTAGTGAATCTTGCACTGAGCAGAGGGTTGGACCTGATGACACTGGAGGTCCCTTCCAACTCTACTATTCTATGATTGTTAATTGACTTGAGGTGCTATACCATGTACAGTGCTGGGTCTGATATGCAGTGAAGTTGCCTTTGCACACACGAGTGCTGCAGCCACTTCAAACAGCTGATCGATGGGGTCCGATTTGATATTGATGACCTATCCTGAGGTAAGATTATCAATATCTTAATTCTGGAAAAGCCTATTAAGATCTCACACATTCTTATCTAAGCTTGATTTAAACCTCATTCGGATTTCATTTTTCCCTCTCTCGTCCCTATTATCTTTATTTCAGATCCTCTGTTCGGTGATTGCAGGCAGTCTGGAATTCTTCTTCCTCTGTGCATTCTGCTGGATGTCTCTTGAAAGCATCCTTCTCTTTTTGACTGTCCGAAACCTACAAGCTCTGAATTATATGAACTCTCAACGCTCTCATTTCCCATATGTCTGCCTGGTTGGATTTGGAATACCCTCTATTATAATAATTGTCTCGGCATCAATACATCCAGATATGTATGGAGAGGAGACACAGTAAGTTCCATCATCAAATCAAAATTTAGGTTCAGTAAAGCCAATAACCCTCCTAAATACCTCCAGTGGTCAACTGGGTAATAGCTGAAGCTTGCAAAGCCCTGATGAGACCACTAAAACTATAGATGGGGTAGATTCTTTAAAACTTAACTGCTGAAGAGGCTATGAAGTGACTATTAATTCAAGGTGATCTTAGTTCACCCTACCCCAGAGTGCCGTACTAGAGTTGTCTTTTTACCATCTTCTCTGGTGACCCTTCCTGGGAAAACTCATTAGAATTGCATTGTATTAGACAAGACAGGTGAAGTAAAGCACCTCTCTGGCCCTAGACAAGCCAAGATGGCAGCACAAATTCTCTGACTACCTGATGCACACCGTCTATTGGTAGTCTAAGACACTGCGATGATTGGTCAGTGCTGCTCATATGAGCAAGGTCGGCCAATCATCACAGCATATAGTGTCTTAAACTACTAATGCAGAGTGTTGGGTAGTCCAAGAAGTTGTGCGGCCATCTTGGTTTGTCCAGGACTAAAGGGTTTCTTTAATGAAAAACTTATGATGACCACTTGGGTTTTTCTTCTTTTTTGCCTTTAGTTGCTGGCTCAAAATTGATTATGTCTGGAGTTTCCTTGGTCCGGTCTGCATGTTTATCGTTGTGAGTATATAGTATCAGCCTCAGCATCCCCTCCTGGTATACCTTGATCACTCACATATATCACTCCCTACTTCTTCTCTATGACTCTTTCGTTAGGTCAATTTCATTCTCTTGATCCTCACATTCTGGCTCCTTAGGAAGAAGTTGTCATCTCTAAACTCTAATGTCTCCACTTTAAAACATACCCGGTGAGTCCAAGATGGAAAAAATAAAATCTGGTTGGATGCCAGTCAGAAGTCACTAGTGGGAAAGTTCCAATTTTGGCTATAAGGTTACCAAATATATAAGTATAGATGTAGGAAATGTCAACTTGACATTTTAGGCTATCTTCATATCAGCGCAGTCAATACGCTGTGCAATTCCTTAGGAAAAAGAACACATCTGAAGCTCAGTAGGCTAAATAAAATCATGGCGCAGGAGTGTCCAGCGCCCATGTTAACTGGCCCTGTAAGCATGAAAAGTACAGTAATATGTGCAAAAATACACTTGTGTGAGGCTGCCCTAACTGTGGACATCACTGTGCTATACAGTAATGGGAAGGTTTCAGCGATTTATTCATGCTGACCGTTTCCGAAAAAGAAATAATTATTGGGAGGTTGGACTTCGTGAAAAACAGCTTCCATGCTTTATTATAAGATGTGCTCAGTACATCATGGGTACTAGGCACATAGTAACCATGATGTGCTGAGCACATTTTATAATAAAGCATGGAAGGTGTTTTTCACGAAGTCCAAGCTCCCAAGAATTACTGTATTTATTTTTCTGAAATGAATGGCCCATTGGATCGAGTGACGGTGGACATGAAACACTTCCATGATTGAATGAAAACTATCGTAGCAAAGGAAACATGAGGAAGCACAGACTTGTCATGGAGGTGAGCGTTCTTTATATATAGAGATGAGCGAATATACTCGCTAAGGCACATTACTCGAGCTAGTAGTGGCTTAGCCGAGTATCTCCCCGCTCGTCTCTAAAGATTCGGGGGCCGGCGGGGAGCGGCGGGGGAGAGCGGGGAGGAACGGAGGGGAGATCTATCCCCCCCCCCCTGCGCTCCCTGCCGCAACTCACCTGTCATCCGCGTCGGCCCCCGAATCTTTAGAGACGAGCGGGGAGATACTTGGCTAAGGCACTACTCGCTCGAGTAATGTGCCTTAGCGAGTATACTCGCTCATCTCTATTTATATATTAATATTTATGCTGACCCCCTAATATAATTTGGATAAAATTTTATGGAACTGAAGTAAATTAGGCAAGGGCATAGGTCTGGGGCATATTCATGTGGGTGGAAAGATATAAAAAACGAGTACTCAAGTCAGGTGGTGCTCGAAGTTCACATGAAAAGGTTGTGTGATACAGAGTAATGCCAATTAAGGGTTAATTTTCAGGGTTAAAGTCAGACAATATAACAGCACAATGTAACCCTTTCCTTCCCGCAGCTTATTGACGTTCAAGGCCTTTTCCCAGCTCTTCATACTAGGCTGTACATGGATCATTGGCTTTTTTCAGTTCGGATCTGGATCAATTATTACGTCTTATGTCTTCACCATCTGCAACAGTCTCCAAGGAGTGTACCTCTTCATTGTACATTGTCTACTCAACCACCAGGTCATGTGACTTTCATCACCCGCTATTTCCACTGTCTTTCCAATATTATCACAATATGCTTCCCTCAATCAGGGATACTGAAAATAACTCTGTTCTTCTTACCTTTACTTCTAGGTACGGGAACAGTACAGCAGAGCATACCGCAGGCTTTACTCTAAGCAGCCCGTGTCGGAGACCGCGTCTGGTAGGTAGTACCATACCCATGACTATAAAACAGGTAAGTCTTAGTATTGTCTAACATCTTACTCTATGCTGAGGTATAGCATTAGTGTTTTCTAGCTAGATTTTCATAGTTACAGAGTCTCCTGCATTAATTTATCCCATAATCTCATGTCCCATAAATTGTGTTCAGCACATCCTATAAGGGTCACCTTACCCATACAACCCTAATTATATATTCCAGACTCAAAAATTAGTTTTTACATTTTTGTGCCTTTTCCCTCCTAATTCAAATACTCACTAAATACCTTGCATTGTCTGCTTCCATCAAGGTTTCTGGCATTTATTTATGCTATACTTTTTTTCAGGGTTCTCCAGTTGTAAACTATTGATGGTCTACCCTCAGGATAGGCCATTAATAATAGATTGACAGAGGTTCGCTGATCGCTGGCGCAATGTGCTTGTGCACTGAGCTGATTTCTGCAGGAAGCAGACAGCTTCATTCCCACTGCAGTGGCTAGGCTTGGTATTACAACCAAAGTTCCTATTGAAGTGAATAGGAGCTCTGCATGTAATACCAAGTCTGACCACTGCAGTGGGAATGGAGCTGTCTGCCTCCTGCGGAAAACAGCTGAGTGTACAGGCGCCCCAATCCAGTGAACAGCTGTTCTGTGGAAGTCCTCGGTGGTGGAGTCCTGCCAAACTACTATTGATAGCCTATTTTGTGGATAGACAATCAATAACATGCAACTGGATAACTCTATGAAATAGGAATTCTGAAGCACTACTTTTATAATGCTGTGCTATGCAGTTCCTCTGTTATTACTACAGAAAATGTATGAATAAATCAAATACTAACTGTTACTATTCCTCTTGTCAATGGGGTATGTCCTTGCACTGACACGGTCCAATCAATGATATTATGGAGAGCTGAAGGGTCCTCTTTAACCTCTTAATGCTCCATGACATACAGTTTCTTACAGCTGACACCTGTCCACAACAGCTGCGATCAGCACTCTCGCTGATCACATTTGTTAACCCTTTAAACACCCCGATCGGAGTTTGGTGGTCCCAAATGGCCCCCCGTGATGAGCATTGAGATTGTGGGGTGCTGTTCAGTTGCCTTGGCATCTGGGGCTTTCTGAAAAACCCCAGGGCTGCCATTGCAGATTGCCTGTCATATTGTGGCATAATGTAATACTTTGGTATTACATCATACTGTAGGAGTGATCAAACCATCGAAAGTTCATGACCCCTATAGGGCCTAAAAGTAACATGTAAAAATCAGTTTAAAAAAGTTTTATTAATTATTTAAGAAAATAAAAGATAATAAAAGTTTTGAAAAAAAAACTTTTGCCATACTTATAATAAAAAAATCTAAAGAAAACTCAAAAACATATTTGGTATCACTGCATCCATAAAAGTCTGATCTATCAAAGTTACACTTAAATTACTCGGGTCAGGAGGGGTGTTGTGTCTCCTTAAGGAGAGCACCTAAAAAGTGTGGGGAGACACCTAGGGGGTGAGTAGGTCGGGGGATGCATAGCACCCAAAAACACCTAAAAGGTGAGCACTCTGCACGGTGAATATCCTCAGAAAAAAATAAACAATGCCAGAATTGCGCTTTTTTCCCTCACCCTTTCTCAAAAGAAAAAAAAGGAAACAAAAAGCCATCAAAAAGTTATATGTACTCCAAAATACAAATAAAAACTACAGTAGATCTCGCAAAAACGAGTCCTCACACAACGATGTCTATCATGTCATTTGTGCTGTAGTGTGCACACTGTAGAGACAACCCCCCCCCCCCTCAAGATGGTGGAATTGCACTATTTTTTCCATTTCACTCCACTTAGAATTTTTAATAGGTTTTCCAGCACATTATATGGTACATTAAATAGTACTATTGAAAAATACAATTCGTCACACAAAAAGCAAGCCCTCATACAGCTCTGTTGATGCATTAATAAAAGAGTTCAGATTATTTTAAAATAGAGAAAGAAAAAAGAAAATGAATAAAAAATGACTATGTCCTTAAGGGGTTAAGGTGAACCTGTCATTATAGGTTTATGCTGTCCTAACCACGGGCATCATGGACACAGCATAGCAGGCATGTGTGCCTTAGGGTCCTTTCGCTCAGGAATAATGATGACCCTTTAGTGAATGGAGGCGCAGCACCCTGGAGATCTCGTCTGGCCCGCCCACGTCCATTCATAGTACACAGGCAGTCATTCATAGATGAATGATTGCCTGTTTACACCGGCCGATCATCCTTTGACTTTTACGTCAGCATGAACTGAACGATGAATGATAAGCAAACAAATTATTATTCGTCATTCAGTCTGCAGCGTTTACACTAAACAATTCTTGTTCAGTTTTGCACGATCCACCCATAGACTGGAAAATAGGCATTCCATGTAAAAGGGCCCATATTCTGAAACATACTTTGAAAATCCACTCAAAACGAATTTTGGAGTCATAAGGCCTTTCTCTGCCCAGCTCGGTTGACTGACAGGACTCTCCCTGTTTGTGTCCATTTTGTATATATACCACTAGCCTATAATATATTTTACATTATTACATATACATTGTTGTAGTTACCCAGATTACCCAGTAATGAATTGTGACAATTTTTTTACAGAGTCAAGTCTCAAAGTCCTCAAAAGAAGAGCCTTCATGCAGTTGGGAGAACAAGGAATTACGAGAATGAATGTACTCAACTCTTCTGCACCATGCACATGAAAATTATAGTTTCAAGTCCTCCGAGGCCTGCATGAACAATATTAAGACATTAGGGCGCCCAAAACAAATTACCACCTTAACAGAGACAAGAACAAAATTGGATTCATCTCAGCTGGTATTATGTTGGTGAAGACAGGGAAGCTGTGTCAGAATTGGGTCCACCAAAGGAAATGATTCAGCAGATCATCCTCCATCTGTACAGAACATGCGCACATTAACTTTTACTTGCATTATGTTGTTTGTACACTCATATCATCAATACGTTCCAATAGGTTGTTATGGGAATAAATCATATTCCAGAAGATTCCACTAGTCTGCTCCAAATTGGTTATAATGAGAAGCATCATGCATGATAATGTATTTGAACTGACTGATGTTATCCGTCAGGCTCCAATACCCTTCTAATTTATTCAAAGGAATACAAACGCTTTTATGGACAAACGTTACATCACAAAAGAGGAGTAAACAAAAAGAGTTATTGTGCTCATACAGGATTGGTTAATACAATAATATGGTAATTAACATGTTAGTAAAGTATCAAAAGTGAAAGAATTTGCAGAAAGTATAATCTTATTTATAAGGGAGCAGTTTATCCAATTAATACACAACTGCTCCATGATAAGCATGTGTGGGAGGCAGATACAAGGGTCTAACACATTCTGAACACGTTTGTATATGAACACGTTTAACTGCTTGCTATTTCCTATGAAGGTGGATATAACAGTTGATAGGTAGATAGACAGACAGACGTGTTTGCCTAGTCTGAATTAAGAGAAACATTTATTATAATTACTACAACAGTCCCTCCTTTTTGTTTCTTAGAGCAGTCAGGCGAACGTCTCAGCCAAGTACTTACAAATGCCTAATAGAAAGTGCCAGTATTCCTACGTGACTTCCTGGATCCCCCAACCAACGTTCCCATAATATGCATAAACAAAAAGTATCATAGGAAGGCACTACAAGAAGAGAGGATTGATCGAAAGCAAATTCAGCTTCAGAGTCAGTAGTCAAAGGCAAAGCATCATCATTAGAGATGAGCCAGCACCAAAATGCTTGGGTGCTCGTTATTCGGGACGAAAATTTCGCGATGCTCGAGGGTTCGTTTCGAATAACGAACCCCATTGAAATCAATGGGCGACCCGAGCATTTTTGTATATCGCTGATGCTCGCTAAGGTTTCCATTTGTGAAAATCTGGGCAATTCAAGAAAGTGATGGAAACGACACAGCAACAGATAGGGCAGGCGAGGGGCTACACGTTGGGCTGCATCTCAAGTTCCCAGGTCCCACTATGAAGCCACAATAGCGGCAAGAGTGCCCCCCCTCCCAACAATTTTTACTTCTGAAAAGCCCTCATAAGCAATGCATACCTTAGCTAAGCACCACACTACCTCCAACAAAGCACAATCACTGCCTGCATGACACTCCGCTGCCACTTCTCCTGGGTTACATGCTGCCCAACCCCCCCACCCCGCACGACCCAGTGTCCATAGCACACACCAAAGTGTCCCTGTGCAGCCTTTAGCTGCCCTCATGCCACACCACCCTCATGTCTATTTATAAGTGCGTCTGCCATGAGGAGGAACTGCAGGCACACACTGCAGAGGGTTGGCATGGCTAGGCAGCGACCCTCTTTAAAAGGGGCGGGGCGATAGCCCACAATGCTGTACAGAAGCAATGAGAAATATAATCCTGTGCCACCGCCATCAGGAGCTGCAAACGTGGGCATAGCAATGGGGAACCTATGTGCCACACACTATTCATTCTGTCAAGGTGTCTGCATGCCCCAGTCAGACCGTGGTTTTTTATAAATAGTCACAGGCAGGTACAACTCCGCAATGGGAATTCCGTGTGCACCCACAGCATGGGTGGCTCCCTGGAAACCACCCGCTGTACATAAATGTATCCCATTGCAGTGCCCTGGACAGCAGAGCTAACGTCAGATTAAATGCAGGTGGGCTTCGGCCCACACTGCATGCCCCAGTCAGACTGGGGTTTTTTATAAGTAGACACAGGCAGGTACAACTCCCTATTGTGAAGTCCGTGTGGACCGACAGCATGGGTGGCTCCCTGGAACCCACCGGCGGTACATAAATATATCCCATTGCAGTGCCCAGCACAGCTGAGGTAATGTCAGGTTTAATGCAGGTGGGCTTCGGCCCACACTGCATGCCCCAGTCAGACTGGGGTTCTTTAGAAGTGGACACATGCTGTTACAACTCCGTGTGGACCGACAGCATGGGTGGGTCCCAGAAAGCCACCGGCGGTACATAAATATATCCCATTGCAGTGCCCTGTAAAGCAAAGCTAACGTCCGGTTTAATGCAGGAGGGCTTCGGCCTAAACTGCATGCCCCAGTCAGGCTCGAGTTTTTTATAAGTATACACAGGCACGTACATCTCCCTAATGGGAAGTACATGTGGACCGACAGCATGGGTGGGTCCCAGGAAGCCACTGGCGGTACATAAATATATCCCATTGCAGTGCCCAGCACAGCTGATGTAACGTCACCTTTAATGCAGGCGGGCAAAAAATTAATTGGATTACACTGTAGGCGAGGGCCCAAAAAAATTGGTGTACCAACAGTACTAATGTACCTCAGAAAAATTGCCCATGCCCACCCAAGAGGGCAGGTGAAACCCATTAATCGCTTTGGTTAATGTGGCTTAATTGGTAACTAGGCCTGGAGGCAGCCCAGTTAAAATCAAAATTGGTTCAGGTGCAAGTTTCAACGCTTTAATGAGCATTGAAACGTATAAAAATTGTTTACAAAAATTATATGACTGAGCCTTGTGGGCCTAAGAAAAATTGCCCGTTCGGCGTGATTACATGAGGTTTCAGAAGGAGGAGCAGGAGGAGGAGGATGAATAGAATACACAGATTGATGAAGCAAAAAGGTCCGCGTTTTTGATGGTGATAGAGAACGATGCTTCCATCCGCGGGTGCAGCCTACGTATTGCTTAGGTATCGCTGCTGTCCACTGGTGGAGAAGAGAAGTCTGGGGAAATCCAGGCTTTGTTCATCTTGATGAGTGTAAGCCTGTCGGCACTGTCGGTTGACAGGCAGGTACGCTTATCCGTGAGGATTCCCCCAGCCGCACTAAACACCCTCTCCGACAAGACGCTAGCCGCAGGACAAGCAAGCACCTCCAGAGCATACAGCGCGAGTTCAGGCCACGTGTCCAGCTTCGACACCCAGTAGTTGTAGGGAGCAGAGGCGTCACGGAGGACGGTCGTGCGATCGGCTACGTACTCCCTCACCATCCTTTTACAGTGCTCCCGCCGACTCAGCCTTGACTGGGGAGCGGTGACACAGTCTTGCTGGGGAGCCAGAAAGCTGGCAAAGGCCTTGGAGAGTGTTCCCCTGCCTGTGCTGTACATGCTGCCTGATTTACGCGCCTCCCCTGCTACCTGCCCCTCGGAACTGCGCCTTCTGCCACTAGCGCTGTCGGATGGGAATTTTACCATCAGCTTGTCCGCCAGGGTCCTGTGGTATAGCATCACTCTCGAACCCCTTTCCTCTTCGGGTATGAGAGTGGAAAGGTTCTCCTTATACCGTGGGTCGAGCAGTGTGTACACCCAGTGATCCGTAGTGGCCAGAATGCGTGTAACGCGAGGGTCTCGAGAAAGGCATCCTAACATGAAGTCAGCCATGTGTGCCAGGGTACCTGTACGCAACACATGGCTGTCCTCACTAGGAAGATCACTTTCAGGTTCCTCCTCCTCCTCCTCCTCCTCAGGCCATACACGCTGAAAGGATGACAGGCAAGCAGCATGTATACCCTCAGCAGTAGGCTAAGCTGTCTCTTCCCCCTCCTCCTCATGCTCCTCCCCCTCCTCCTCAACGCGCTGAGATATAGACATGAGGGTGCTCTGACTATCCAGCGACATACTGTCTTCCCCTGCCTCCGTTTCCGAGTGCAAAGTGTCTGCCTTTATGCTTTGCAGGGAACTTCTCAAGAGGCATAGCAGAGGAATGGTGACGCTAATGATTGCAGCATCCCCGCTCACCATCTGGGTAGACTCCTCAAAGTTTTCAAGCACATGGCAGATGGCTGCCAACCAGGCCCACTCTTCTGTAAAGAATTGAGGAGGCTGACTCCCACTACGCCGCCCATGTTGGAGTTGGTATTGCACTATAGCTCTTCGCTGCTCATAGAGTCTGGCCAACATGTGGAGCGTAGAGTTCCACCGTGTGGGCACGTCGCGCAACAGTCGGTGCACTGGCAGATTAAACCAATGTTGCAGGGTCCGCAGGGTGGCAGCGTCCGTCTTGGACTTGTGGAAATGTGCGCTGACCCGGCGCACCTTTCCGAGCAGGTATGACAAGTGTGGGTAGCTTTTCAGAAAGCGCTGAACCACCAAATTAAAGACGTGGGCCAGGCATGGCACGTGCGTGAGGCTGCCGAGCTGCAGAGCCACCACCAGGTTACAGACTTTGTCACACACGACCATGCCCGGTTGGAGGCTCAGCGGCGAAAGCCAGCGGTCGGTCTGCTCTGTCAGACCCTGCAGCCGTTCGTGGGCCGTGTGCCTCTTCTCTCCTAAGCTGAGTAGTTTCAGCACGGCCTGCTGACGCTTGCCCACCGCTGTGCTGCCACGCCGCGCGACAGCGACTGCTGGCGACGTGCTGCTGCTGACACATCTTGATTGCGAGACAGAGGTTGCGTTGGAGGAGGAGGAGGAGGGTGGTTTAGTGGAGGAAGCATACACCGCCGCAGACACCAGCACCGAGCTGGGGCCCGCAATTCTGGGGGTGGGTAGGACGTGAGCGGTCCCAGGCTCTGACTCGGTCCCAGCCTCCACTAAATTCACCCAATGTGCCGTCAGGGAGATATAGTGGCCCTGCCCACCTGTGCTTGTCCACGTGTCCGTTGTTAAGTGGACCTTGGCAGTAACCGCGTTGGTGAGGGCGCGTACAATGTTGCGGGAGACGTGGTCGTGCAGGGCTGGGACGGCACATCGGGAAAAGTAGTGGCGACTGGGAACCGAGTAGCGTGGGGCCGCCGCCGCCATCATGTATTTGAAGGCCTCCGTTTCCACAAGCCTATACGGCAGCATCTCCAGGCTGATCAATTTGGCTATGTGCACGTTTAACGCTTGAGCGTGCGGGTGCGTGGCGGCGTACTTGTGCTTGCGCTCAAACAGTTGCGCTAGCGATGTCTGGACACTGCGCTGAGAAACATTGCTGGATGGGGCCGAGGACAGCGGAGGTGAGGGTGTGGGTGCAGGCCAGGAAACGGTAGTGCCTGTGTCCTCAGAGGGGGGTTGGATCTCAGTGGCAGGTTGGGGCACAGGGGGAGAGGCAGTGGTGCAAACCGGAGGCGGTGAATGGCCTTCGTCCCACCTTGTGGGGTGCTTGGCCATCATATGCCTGCGCATGCTGATGTTGGTGGCTCCCCAGCTGATCTTGGCGCGACAAAGGTTGCACAACACTGTTCGTCGGTCATTAGGCGTCTCTGTGAAAAGCTGCCACACCTTAGAGCACTTTGGCCTCTGCAGGGTGGCATGGTGCAAGGGGGCGCTTTGGGAAACAGTTGGTGGATTATTCGGTCTGGCCCTGCCTCTACCCCCGGCCACTGCACTGGCTCGGCCTGTGCCCACACCCTGACTTGGGCCTCCGTGTCCTCGCCCGCGTCCACGTCCTCTAGGCCTACCCCTACCCCTCAGCATGCTGTATTACCAGTAATGCAGAAACAGAACGCTGTAATTAAATGTGCCGCTTATTGGCCTGTGGTTGGAGGCTGACTTCGCTTACGGAACGCACAGCAGAGCCAGGAAAGAATTTTGCGCAAGCCTGCTGTAACACTTAGCTGGCTGCGTATGAATTAGGACAACTACCCCCAGCAGAGACCCAGTACACTGAGGACGGTCACAGGCAGCCCAAATAGCTTTTTTTTCCCAAATGTTTTTGGAAAAGCCCACTGCCTATATAGACTGTATATGTCTTCTGTCCCTGCATCACCACTACTGGCCCTGGACTATGTAAAATTACTGCAGACTGTTTCACTGTGGACAGGAATACAGCGGTGATGTAACAGGCAACACAGAGCCAGGAAAGAATTTTGCACAAGCCTGCTGTAACACTTAGCTGGCTGCGTATGAATTAGGACAACTACCCCCAGCAGAGACGCAGTACACTGAGGACGGTCACAGGCAGCCCAAATAGATTTTTTTCCCCAAATGTTTTTGGAAAAGCCCACTGCCTATATAGACTGTATATGTCTTCTGTCCCTGCGTCACCACTACTGGCCCTGGACTATGTAAAATTACTGCAGACTGTTTCACTGTGGACAGGAATACAGAGGTGATGCAACAGGCAACACAGAGCCAGGAAAGAATTTTGCGCAAGCCTGCTGTAACACTTAGCTGGCTGCGTATGAATTAGGACAACTACCCCCAGCAGAGACCCAGTACACTGAGGACGGTCTCAGGCAGCCCAAATAGATTTATTTTCCCAAATGTTTTTGGAAAAGCCCACTGACTATATAGACTGTATATGTCTTCTGTCCCTGCCTCACCACTACTAGCCCTGAACTATGTAAAATTACTGCAGGACGCAATGCTCTGGACGCAATGCTCTGCACGGCCGATATACAAAAAAAAAATTTGTGCAACACTGCAAAAAGCAGCCTCAACAGTACTGCACACGGTCAGATGTGGCCCTAAGAAGGACCGTTGGGGTTCTTGAAGCCTACAATAACTCCTAACACTCTCCCTATAGCAGCTCCAGCAAGACAGCACTTTCCCTGAACAATGTCAGAATGCATCTGTGGCGAGCCGCGGGAGGGGCCGATTTATATACTCGGGTGACACCTGATCTCGCCAGCCACTCACTGCAGGGGGGTGGTATAGGGCTTGAACGTCGCAGGGGGGAGTTGTAATGCCTTCCCTGTCTTTCTATTGGCCAGAAAAGCGCGCTAACGTCCCAGAGATGAAAGTGAAAGTAACTCGAACATCGCGTGGTGCTCGTTTCGAATAACGAGCATCTCGAACACGCTAATACTCAAACGAGCATCAAGCTCGGACGAGTACGTTCGCTCATCTCTAATCATCATACATAAGAGGGACAGCGTTGTCAATAGTCTTTGGGAAAAATCCTTGAAGCCACGGAATAATGCAGTCAATAATAGCAATATCAGTAAGAATACTAACTAAAGTTCCAGCAAAAGATGAAATCCGGTGGCTCCATCTGCTGAAATATAAGTTCACCAATCATGAAAAGGGTTTGGAGATGCCAGAATTTACTGCTAGTTCTTTAAAGAGGCTAATTAGACCCTTCAGAGCCTTTGTTCTGGAACCAGAGCTGTGAGAAAGATAACAGGGATTGAACGACCTAGGAGAAAGCATATGTTTATCATGGTAAGAAGAATCTTGCAATGAGACCCGTGTATCCAATTGGATTTGTCCTTCCAGCTGAACATCTGTAGCAGTGGTCAGGAACACTTGTTATGGACCATCAAGTCTGGGCTCTAGAGCTTTACAAACGTGTCTTTTAGTAACCACCCAATCTCCTAGTTTCACAGAATGAGTTCCTTCTAAGCTGTCGGGATCTGGAAGGTAAGCAAACACTCGAGAATATACATTGGTTAAATGTTTTATAAGAGCAATAACCCAGTTTGTCAAGCTACCATGCTACATCTGGAGTTATCGCAGCAAATACAATCCTAACCTTGGGGCCGACCCAAAAAGTACCTCATATGGGCTGAGGCCTATTCTGTCAGGTGTGTACCTTATGGAGTAGAGTACCAGGGGAAGGCACTTGGTCCATGGTCTATTGAACTCTGCCATGGCCGTCTGGATCGTAGTTTCTAAGGTGCCATTTAAGCTCTCTGCTCTACCACTGCTTTGTGGATGGTACGGCACATAAAAGGCCAGTTCTATGCCCCACGCTTTTTTTACTTTCTGCATCACTTCTCCCGTGGAGGGAGTACCTCGGTCACCTCAGTTGTCTCTGGTACTCTGTACCTGTATACCACCTCAGATATCAGGTTTTGGCGGTGGCATTTGTGAGCGCATAGGCCAGACTGGCTACCCTGAGAATGGGTCTACCCTTTGCAGTTAGATGTAGTCTACTTGAAGACGCTAGAACGGGTAGTCAGGACAAGGGATGCACTGCATGGAAACCTATACAGACCTACCCATGTTTTTCTGTGCACAAATTAGGTAGCCCTGTGTGTGTTTAGCTGCTGTGACACTAAATCCTGGTGCAGTCCAGTGACTAGCAACCACATCTGTCATAGCTGTTTTTGACAGGTGTGTATTTCCATGGGAGCCCGGAGCCATGATAGGATAGGGGCCTGTGGGAGACAAGGCTTGTTGGATACCATCCATTTATCTCCAGGTGTCTCTCTGCCCCTCTTGCTGATTCCCATTGTTCGTTTTCCCCCCCTTTGGTTGCCTGCTTTTCTAACTGAAGCGACAGGTCATAATCTATCTGAGGAAGTACCTGTACCGCCCCAACCCCTGGAGGTTTAAGTCTGGGCTTCTGTGTGCTTGTCTTCACAGCCTGATCAGCCGGGTGATTTATAGTTGCCTCTTTTGTGCCATCCTTGAATGGCCTTTTTTACTTTTTAAGGCCACTCTCGGGCAACAAGAGGGCTTCCATTAGTGCTTGTATACATTTTTTTTTTAAATTTGCTTTCAAAAATGACCTCGCTCTCCAGATGGGTCCGGAGTAGAGATGAGCGAGCACCAAAATGCTCGGGTGCTCGTTACTCGAGTCGAACTTTCCGCGATGCTCGAGGGTTCGTTTCAAGTAATGAACCCCATTGAAGTCAATGGGCGACCCGAGCATTTTTGTATATCGCCGATGCTCGCTAAGGTTTCCATTTGTGAGAATCTGGGAAATTCAAGAAAGTGATGGGAACAACACAGAAACGGATAGGGCAGGCGAGGGGCTACATGTTGGGCTACATCTCAAGTTCCCAAGTCCCACTATTAAGCCACAATAGCGGCAAGAGTGCCCCCCCCCTCCCAACAATTTTTACTTCTGAAAAACCCTCATTAGCAAGGCATACCTTAGCTAAGCACCACACTACCTCCAACAAAGCACAATCACTGCCTGCATGACACTCCGCTGCCACTTCTCCTGGGTTACATGCTGCCCCCCTCCCCCCCCCCCCCCCCGCCCCGCGCACGACCCAGTGTCCACAGCGCACACCAAAGTGTCCCTGCGCAGCCTTCAGCTGCCCTCATGCCACACGCTGGCCTCATAGCCATACCACCCTCATGTCTATTTATAAGTGCATCTGTCATGAGGAGGAACCGGAGGCACACACTGCAGAGGGTTGGCAGGGCCAGGCAGTGACCCTCTCTTTAAAAGGGGTGGGGCGATAGCCCACAATGCTGTACAGAAGCAATGAGAAATCCAATCCTGTGCCACCTCTGTCAGGAGCTGCACACGTGTGCATAGCAATGGGGAACCCATGTGCCACACACTATTCATTCTGTCAAGGTGTCGCACAGCTCAATCCACACTGCAAGAGGAAAGCCGTCTGCGCTCTGCCCCCTACCCAAGTCAGTCAGTGTCTTTGTGCCAGACAGGTCAAACACCGCGATGGGAGCTAAGTTTGCACCAAAAGCATAGGTGGGTCCTAGGAAACCAAAGACATGAACCAAAAATTGATCTGACCGGCCAAACATGGCAGACTTGCACCGTGGCCACGACATAGGCCTCGGCCCCCAGCTTCAGCAATCCTAGGCAGGAAGCGGACTTTCACTGCACCCAGGACATAGGCCTCTGCACAAACCCTCAGCAATCGCGGGCCTACAGAGGACTCCAATGCTAGCATAGCTGTGCACGTCTCATTAGCGCTGTATTGCTCCAATGCAGTGCCCCAGATAGTAGAGCTAACGTCAGATTAAATACAGGTGGGCTTCGGTCCACACTGCATGCCCCAGTCAGACCAGGGTTTTTTATAAATAGTCACAGGCAGGTACAACTCCGCAATGGGAATTCCGTGTGCACCCACAGCATGGGTGGCTCCCTGGAACCCACCGGCGGTACATAAACAAATCCCATTGCAGTGCCCAGCACAGCTGAGGTAACGTCAGGTTTAATGCAGGTGGGCTTCGGCACACACTGCATGCCCCAGTCAGACTGGGGTTCTTTAGAAGTGGACACATGCAGTTACAACTCCATGTGGACCGACAGCATAGGTGGGTCCCAGGAAGCCAACGGCGGTACATAAATATATCTCATTGCAGTGCCCTGTAAAGCAAAGCTAATGTCAGATTACATGCAGGTGGGCTTCGGCCCACACTGCATGCAACAACCTGACTGGGGTTTTTAATTCATAGACACAGGCAGGTACAAATCTCCAATGTAAAGTCCCTGTGGACCCAGAGCATGGGTTGCTCCCTGGAACCCACCGGCGGTACATAAATAAATCCCATTGAAGTGCCCAGCACAGCTGAGGCAACGTCAGGTTTAATGCAGGTGGGCTTCGGCCCACACTGCATGCACCAGTCAGACTGGGGTTCATTATAAGTAGACACATGCAGTTACAACTCCGTGTGGACCGAGAGCATAGGTGGGTCCCAGGAAGCCACCGGCGGTACATAAATATATCCCATTGTAGTGCCCAGCACAGCAAAGCTAACGTCAGATAAAATGCAGGTGGGCTTTGGCCCACACTGCATGCCCCAGTCAGACTGGGGTTTTTTATAAGTAGACACAAGCAGGTACAACTCCCTATTGTGAAGTCCGTGTGGACCGACAGCATGGGTGGGTCCCAGGAAGCCACCAGCGGTACATAAATATATCCCATTGCATTGCCCAGCACAGCTGAGGTAATGTCCGATTAAATGCAGGTGGTCTTCGGGCCACACTGCATGCCCCAGTCAGACCGGGGTTTTTAATTCATAGACACAGGCAGGTACAAATTCCCAATGTAAAGTCCCTGTGGACGCACAGCATGGGTGGCTCCCTGGAACCCATCGGCGGTACATAAATGTATCCCATTGCAGTGCCCTGCTCAGCAGAGCTAGCGTCACATACAATACAGGTGTGCTTCGGCCCACAGTGCATGCCCCAGTCAGAGTAGTAATCTGTACCTTAACAGTAACCGCGTTGGTGGGAATGTGGTGGCGACTGCAGGCCTAGTAGCGCGGTTTTATTTTGTTGGTTTTCGGTATGTTTCCAGGATTAAGTGGGCCGTGGCGGGGGGGTGGGGGGGCTCTCTTGTTGTGTCGGTAAAAGTGAAATTCTGGGACTGCCACTAGACGGACCAATGCAAAGGTATTTGCCAAGAATGTTTTCATTGTTGGAGGAGAAGGGGGATGTTTTTGAGGAACTACGTGTCCTCTCCACGTGTCCGTGGTTATATGCACCTTAACAGTAACCGGGTTGGTGGGAAATGGCCTTGCCACCATCATGCCTTTGGGAAGCCTCCGTTTCCACTCCCCAGTGACATAGCATTAGCAGCGGTATAGGCAGAGCCCAGAATTAGTAACATTTCAGCTGTAGCATTAGGCACAGGCCCCAGTAACATATCACTAGCAGCATTATAGGGGGAGCACAGTATTAGTTCTATTTCAGTAGTAGTAGCAGTCCAGACAGGCCCCAGTAACAATTCCGAAGCAGCAGTATAGGGGGAGCACAGTATTAGTTCCATTTCAGTAATAGTAGCACTGAAGACAGGCCACAGTAACATTCCCGTTGTAGCAGTTTAGGGAGATAACAGTCTCTTTCACATTTCAGTAGTTGCAGTATAGACAAGGCCCCAGTTACACTTATGTAGCAAAAGTGTAGGCCAACCCCACACACCTTGCTGTACCATGAGTGCAGGCGAAGCCCATAAAAATTACTAGGATTACACTGTAGGCGAGGGCCCAAAAAAATTGGTGTACCAGCAGTACTAATGTACCTCAGAAAAATTGCCCATGCCCAACCAAGAGGGCAGGTTAAACCCATTAATCGCTTTGGTTAATGTGGCTTAATTTGTAACTAGGCCTGTAGGCAGCCCAGTTAAAATAAAAATTGGTTCAGGTGCAAGTTTTAATGCTTTAATGAGCATTGAAACGTATAAACATTGTTTACAAAAGTAATATGACTGAGAAAAATTGCCCGTTCGGCGTGATTACGTGAGGTTTCAGGAGGAGGAGCAGGAGGAGGATGAATATAATACACAGATTGATGAAGCTAAAAGGTCCCCGTTTTTTATGGTGATAGAGAACGATGCTTCTATCCGCGGGTGCAGCCTACGTATTGTTTAGGTACCGCTGCTGTCCGCTGGTGGAGAACAGAAGTCTGGGGAAATCCAGGCTTTGTTCATGTTTATGAGTGTAAGCCTGTCGGCACTGTCAGTTGACAGGCGGGTACGCTTATCCGTGATGATTCCTCCAGCCGCACTAAACACCCTCTCTGACAAGACGCTAGCCGCAGGACAAGCAAGCACCTCCAGGGCATACAGCGCGAGTTCAGGCCACGTGTCCAGCTTCGACACCCAGTAGTTGTAGGGAGCAGAGGTGTCACGGAGGACGGTCGTGCGATCGGCTACGTACTCCCTCACCATCCTTTTACAGTGCTCCTGCCGACTCAGCCTTGACTGGGGAGAGGTGACACAGTCTTGCTGGGGAGCCAGAAAGCTGGCAAAGGCCTTGGAGAGTGTTCCCCTGCCTGTGCTGTACATGCTGCCTGATTTCCGCGCCTCCCCTGCTACCTGCCCCTCGGAACTGCGCCTTCTGCCACTAGCGCTGTCGGATGGGAATTTTACCATCAGCTTGTCCGCCAGGGTCCTGTCCTATAGCATCACTCTCGAACCCCTTTCCTCTTCGGGTATGAGAGTGGAAAGGTTCTCCCTATACCGTGGGTCGAGCAGTGTGTACACCCAGTAATCCGTAGTGGCCAGAATGCGTGTAACGCGAGGGTCTCGAGAAAGGCATCCTAACATGAAGTCAGCCATGTGTGCCAGGGTACCTGTACGCAACACATGGCTGTCCTCACCAGGAAGATCACTTTCAGGATCCTCCTCCTCCTCCTCAGGCCATACACGCTGAAAGGATGACAGGCAAGCAGCATGGGTACTCTCAGCAGTGGGCCAAGCTGTCTCTTCCCCCTCCTCCTCATGCTCCTCCCCCTCCTCCTCCTCCTCCTCCTCAATGCGCTGAGATATAGACAGGAGGGTGCTCTGACTATCCAGCGACATACTGTCTTTCCCTGCCTCCGTTTCCGAGCGCAAAGCGTCTGCCTTTATGCTTTGCAGGGAACTTCTCAAGAGGCATAGCAGAGGAATGGTGACGCTAATGACTGCAGCATCCCCGCTCACCATCTGGGTAGACTCCTCAAAGTTTCCAAGGACCTGGCAGATGGCTGCCAACCAGGCCCACTCTTCTGTAAAGTATTGAGGAGGCTGACTCCCACTACGCCGCCCATGTTAGAGTTGGTATTCCACTATAGCTCTACGCTGCTCATAGAGCCTGGCCAACATGTGGAGCATAGAGTTCCACTATGTGGGCACGTCGCACAGCAATCGGTGCACTGTCAGATTAAACCGATGTTGCAGAGTCCGCAGGGTGGCAGCGTCCGTCTTGGACTTGCAGAAATGTGCACTGAGCCGGCGCACCTTTCCGAGCAGGTCTGACAAGCGTGGGTAGCTTTTCAGAAAGCGCTGAACCACCAAATTAAAGACGTGGGCCAGGCATGGCATGTGCGTGAGGCTGCCGAGCTGCAGAGCTGCCAACAGGTTACGGCCGTTGTCACACACGACCATGCCCGGTGGGAGGCTCAGCGGCGAAAGCCAGCGGTCGGTCTGCTCTGTCAGACCCCGCAGCCGTTCGTGGGCCGTGGGCCTCTTCTCTCCTAAGCTGAGTAGTTTCAGCACGGCCTGCTGACGCTTGCCCACCGCTGTGCTGCCACGCCGCGCGACACCGACTGCTGGCGACGTACTGCTCCTGACACATCTTGATTGTGAGACAGAGGTTGCGTAGGAGGAGGAGGAGGAGGGTAGTTTAGTGGAGGAAGCATACACCGCCGCAGACACCAGCACCGAGCTGGGGCCCGCAATTCTGGGGGTGGGTAGGACGTGAGCGGTCCCATGCTCTGACTCGGTCCCAGCCTCCACTAAATTCACCCAATGTGCCGTCAGGGAGATATAGTGGCCCTGCCCGCCTGTGCTTGTCCACGTGTTCGTTGTTAAGTGGACCTTGGCAGTAACCGCGTTGTTGAGGGCACGCACAATGTGGCGGGAGACGTGGTCGTGCAGGGCTGGGCCGGCACATCGGGAAAAGTAGTGGCGACTGGGAACCGAGTAGTGCGCGTCCGCCGCCGCCATCATGCTTTTGAAAGCCTCCGTTTCCACAAGCCTATACGGCAGCATCTCCAGGCTGATCAATTTGGCTATGTGCACGTTTAACGCTTGAGCGTGCAGGTGCGTGGCGGCGTACTTGCGCTTGCGCTCAAACAGTTGCGCTAGCGACGGCTGGACGCTGCGCTGTGGGACATTGCTGGATGGGGCCGAGGACAGCGGAGGTGAGGGTGTGGGCGCAGGCCGGGAGACGGTCGTGCCTGTGTCCTGAGAGGGGGGTTGGATCTCAGTGGCAGGTTGGGGCACAGGGGGAGAGGCAGTGGTGCAAACCGGAGGCTGTGAATGGCCTTCGTCCCATTGTGTGGGATATGTGGGGTGCTTGGCCATCATATGCCTGCGCATGCTGGTGGTGGTGAGGCTGGTGGTGGTGGCTCCCTGGCTGATCTTGGCGCGAAAAACCTTGCACACCACAGTTCGTCGGTCGTCTGCACTCTCAGTGAAAAACTGCCACACCTTTGAGCACCTCGGCCTCTGCAGGGTGGCATGGCGTGAGGGGGCGCTTTGGGAAACAGTTGGTGGATTATTCGGTCTGGCCTGGCCTCTACCCCTGGCCACCGCACTGCCTCTTCCAACCTGCCCTGCTGCTGCACTTGCCTCCCCCTCTGAAGACCTGTCCTCAGTAGGCTTATCACACCAGGTGGCGTCAGTCACCTCATCGTCCAGCTGGTCTTCCTCCGAATCCTCTGTGCGCTCCTCCCTCGGACTTACTGAAATTACTACTACCTGAGTGATAGACAACTGTGTCTCATCGTCATCGTCCTCCTCACCCACTGAAAGCTCTTGAGACAGTTGCCGGAAGTCCCCAGCCTCATCCCCCGGACCCCGGGAACTTTCCAAAGGTTGGGCATCAGTCACGACAAACTCCTCCTGTGGGAGAGGAACCATTGCTGCCCAATCTGGGGAGGGGCCCGAGAACAGTTCCTGGGAGTCTGCCTGCTCCTCAGAATGTGTCATTTTAATGGAGTGAGGAGGCTGGGAGGAAGGAGGAGCAGCAGCCAGAGGATTCAGAGTTGCAGCAGTGGACGGCGTAGACGTCTGGGTGGTCGATAGATTGCTGGATGCACTTTCTGCCATCCACGACAGGACCTGCTCACACTGCTCATTTTCTAATAAAGGTCTACCGCGTGGACCCATTAATTGTGAGATGAATCTGGGGACACCAGAAACTTGCCTCCCTCCTAATCCCGCAGCAGTCGGCTGCGATACACCTGGATCAGGAGCTCGGCCTGTGCCCACACCCTGACTTGGGCTTCCGCGTCCTCTCCCCCGTCCATATCCTCTAGGCCTACCCCTACCCCTCAGCATGGTGTATTACGAGTAGAGCAGAAACAGAACGCTGTAATTAAATGTGCCGCTTATTGGCCTGTGGTTGGAGGCTGACTTCGCTTACGGAAAGCAGAGCAGAGCCAGGAAACAATTATGCGCAAGCCTGTAGTGAGACGTAGGTGCGTATGACTGAGCTACTGGAATTCACAGCGCAGAAGCAGTCAAGTGGCCAAAGGCCAGTGGTAGGCCTTAAGTATTTTGCTTCTATTTTTTTAAATGGTGAGCTGAAACACCAGACAGACCCTGTATGCAGCGTATATTATGTATACTGTTTCCCTCTAGCGGTATGACAGCGGTGATGTAACGGGCACAGCAGAGCCAGGAAACAATTATGTGCAAGCCTGTAGTGAGACCTAGGTGCGTAGGACTCAGCTACTGGAATTCACAGCGCAGAAGCAGTCAAGTGGCCAAAGGCCAGTGGTAGGCCTTAAGTATTTTGCTTCTATTTTTTTAAATGCTGAGCTGAAACACCAGACAGACCCTGTATGCAGCGTATATTATGTATACTGTTTCCCTCTGGCGGTATGACGGCGGTGATGTAACGGGCACAGCAGAGCCAGGAAACAATTATGCGCAAGCCTGCTGTAACGCTTAGCTGAGTATTAATTATAACTACTACCCCCAGCAGACACGCAGTACACTGAAGACGGTCACAGGCAGCCCAAATATAGTATTTTTCCCCAATTTTTTTGAAAAAGCCCACTGCCTATATAGACAGTATATCTCTTTCACCTTTCCCACTGTCCCTGCCTCACCACTACTGCCCCTATACTCTGTAAAATGACTGCAGACTGAGGACGCAATGCTCTGCACGCCCGATATACAAAAAAAAAAAAATTGTGCAACACTGCTCCCAGCATCCTCAATAGTACTGCACACGGTCAGATGTGGCCCTAAGAAGGACCGTTGGGGTTCTTGAAGACTAAAATAACACCTAACACTCTCCCTATAGCAGCTCCAGCAAGACAGCACTTTCCCTGATCTCTGTCAGCATGCATCTGTGGCGAGCCGCGGGCGGGGCAGATTTTAATACTCGGGTGTCATCTGATCTCCCCAGCCACTCACTGCAGGGGGGTGGTATAGGGCTGGAACATCACAGGAGGAAGTTGTAATGCCTTCCCTGTCTTTCTATTGGCCAGAAAAGCGCGCACATTTCTCAGGGAAGAAAGTGAAAGTAACTCGAACATCGCGTGGTGCTCGTCTCGAGGAACGAGCATCTCGAACACCCTAATACTCGAACGAGTATCAAGCTCGGACGAGTATGCTCGCTCATCTCTAGTCCGTAGTCATGAGCAATGCCATAGGTATAGCGTGAGTCTGTATAGACATTAGCCGCGTTCTTGTGAGCATGCCTCCATGCTTCTTTCAGAGCTTGCAATTTGGCTTCTCGGGCTGACATGCAAAATGGAAGAGGTTTGGCTTTGACCACATCATGTAAGGAGAGCACAACATAACCTGTATAGAACCTGCCTTCTTGACCATACCTCGATCCATCGATCCAAGAGTGAAAAATCAGGGTTATTTAATGACTGATCAACATGACTGAATCCCTTGTCTCCTGGGCCATTAGCTAGTGCATAGTCATGTGTATAAAGCTGAAAGGAAAAAACTATCAGGTGATTATTCCCACTTTCCTCCTTTCTCCAGAGGCAGCAAGGTAGCGGGACTGAGGGCGTTGCAACGCTGGAACGTTGAGTGGCACGAGCAGGGGCACTGTAGGTAAAAGTGACATTTCATGAAGCAAAATCAGAGCGAAAACTTATGACAGTGTCCTAAATTGAAAGCTATCTTACAACTTTTTTTTTTTTTCTTCAGCTGCAGTTAGTATTTCTAACACAAGAGGGTGCAACACAAGCAACAGGGTGAATGCGTGTTGAGTAGAGATGAGCGAGCCTACTCAGCCATGCCCCTTTTTCGCCCAAGCACCGCGATTTTCGAGTACTTCCGTACTCGGGCGAAAAGATTCGGGGGGCGCCGTGGGTGAGTGGCGGGTTGCAGCGGGGAGTGGGGGGGAGAGAGAGAGGGCTCCCCCCTGTTCCCCGCTGCTACTCCCCGCTCCGCCACACCTCTCCCCGCCCCCCAGCGCCCCCCAAATTTTTTCACCCGAGTACTGAAGTACTCAAAAATCGCGGTGCTCAATCGAGTAATTACTCTAAACGAGTAGGTTCGCTCATCTCTAGTGTTGAGTAATATGCTATGCTACAGGGTGTTGCCAGCCAGCCTGTGCTGGAATGCCTGGGGAGGCAATGTTTATCCTGCTTAGGGCTCCTGTCCACGGACAATAGAGCATTGCATTACTACGATAATCTGACCGTGAGTAACGCAGTGCACACTTTCCATAGCGTTACTATGTCTGAACAACATAATACACAAAAGAACAACATTGGAACATGGTAATGAGGTGATTAATATACGACAACATATGACCTGCGAAACTGAACGAGTAGTCTACCTAATCGAGTGTCCCTGTGGTCAAAAATACGTGGGAAGAACAAAAAATAAACTCAAAACACGCATAAATAACTATAGACTCAATATTAAGAAGAACTTTCATCTACATAGTGTATCCAGGCACTTTAATCATTATCATGGGTGTAATTATCAGGATTCAAGAGTAACCTCGCTGGAACATGTACCCTCAAAAGGAAATGTTCTGGATATACTGAATAAACACTCTGGTACCATACAGTCTAAATGAAGTTTTAGAAAAGATCTAGTATCTTTAAATATGCATTATTTTAATTATTTAACACAATACATTGTCTAGTCAGAAAAATGTTGATATATTTATGCTGCTTAATATAATTGATGTCATCCGTGCCGTTCTATTTATGCATTTACAATGCTTTAGTACTGTGTTTCCCCAAAAATAAGACAGTGTCTTATGTTAATTTTTGTTCAAAAAGGTTTAACTTTTTTACATGTATAGCTTGACACTATTTAAATTGACTTTTTTAATTAACTGTTAGCAGGGCTTACTTTTGGAGTAGGGCTTCTATTTCAAGCATCCTCAAAAAGCCTGAAAAATCATTTTGCATCCTCAAAAATTCTGGAAAATCATGCTGTCTTATTTTCAGGGTATGTCTTATTTTCAGGGAAACGGGGTATTTATAATTCATTATATCTATTAATTCTTACATCTAATATTAAATAATACACCTTCCTTTTTAAACATAGTTTTATATGATAGCCATATTAATTCATTCAAGTATCATTGTTAGTTCTATACCATGGCTACCTCATATCTATCTAAACAATTATCAGAGCCACAGGTCCTTATCACCATCAGAGCCACAGGTCCTATCTCTTTATCTTTATACATTATTTTGGTGGTCTTTTATCAACAGTTAGGGATTTGTCTAAGCTGGAACTATTCTTTATACTAACCCTAGGGAGAGGATTGGCTTCCAACCTATAATAGCGTTTATTGCTATTATGAGGACACTATTCAAACTACTGCTCAAACTGTCCAATTTTAGCCCCTTGATACTGACAGCCTAAAAAATCTTGGTTTGCGGCTGAGGCTTATAAATTTGGGACATTTGGTATAGCATAATAGTGCAATTATGCACATATTATTTAAGCTAGAAAAAGCCAAAAATACAATACCTGAAGGTCTGCAAAGCAGACACGGTCGCCATAGGCACGATCGCCATAAGGCAGGCACAATCGCCAGCGGCACAATCGCCATAGGGCAGGCGCAATGGCCGTAAGCCCTGGAGATATGCAGTCAGCCAGCCCAAGATGTCAGTCAGTGTGGCCCACTTTAGAGATACAGGGAAACCCGCTGTTATATCAGCCAGGGTTGATATCCTGTATGGTGGGTCACCATCCATCTATGGCTGGCATCTTTGGTATCGTTCACATGTGCAGGCTATTAGTATATGCAGTCACTCCTTCCCAATCTGGGCTGGGTTGAGTGGGTGACTGCATATTAGCCTGCCAAGAACAAGCTGCTCCTCCACTTTATTGTCCGGCTGACTGCATATCTCCAGGGCTTACGGCCATTGCGCCTGCCCTACGGCGATTGTGCCTGCCTTATGGCGATCGTGCCTATGGCGACCGTGTCTGCTTTGCAGACCTACAGGTATTGTATTTTTGGCTTTTTCTGTGAATAATGTCTTAGTTTTTTTCCCCTCACCTCTGTGATTTTATATTATTTAAGCTACTACCCTAGTAACCCTGTATTGCCAGCAACCCAAAATCTGGTGCAGCAACTGGGATTTATTATCTGGCGCAATAGTTTGAGTAACCCGCCTCTCTAACATATAAGTGTGGTGGTATTCCATTCCAATACACCAACTTAAACTAATCTTTTCATATCCCTACTGTACTTCTGAGGCGCCCCGGTACCTTGCGGGTCGCTAATAGACACGGATACCATATATTTATAGGGTCAGTGTTGTACTGAACACCAAATCACATCGTTCTATTATGACAAGGGTGATTATCATATAAATCTACTTGCTTGGTAGATCTCAGTATAGATGACCGGTATTGTCCAGTTTCAGCTCCTGATGAACTGCTCATAACCAAGCAGGGAAACGCATCGAGCCGTTTCTTTATATTTTTGAAAGTTCGTTGATTAATTTTTGGATATATACGTCTTCCTATATGAGTCACTGAGTTACTATGAGCTATGATTTCAAACTAATTGTCGTAATCCTTCGACAGAAGATCCGACATATATAGTCTCCCTACCTCATATACAAAAAAGTTGTTCCACACTTGGATATATGTTGAGACTAGTTGGTTTTCTGTTCATTTTGTACCATTCAATGAGTAACAGCAGCAAGAATTATTAGCTGCACTGTATTACTCATCACAAAAACCCCTGTCTGTAGTGCGTTTGTTTCTTTTTTTGTTTGTTGGCCCATGTGTGTTTTTAAAGGATATTAATAAAAGTAATACTTTTTAGTCTATATCTGTGAAAAGTTATGTTACCTAGATACGAAATTTTTACAAGCACTTTGTCTCGTTGACAAAATGCAATAAAGTTTGATTTGAAATATGGAACGCAACGTTCGTTCCATGGAACGGGCGATCAGGTGACAGTTCCCACAGTGGGATTCTCTTCTGCTGTGACGTCAGAGGAGGACATACGGCGTCCTCTAACAGCAAGATTACAGACTATCTAAGTGCATATATACCTGTGTTGTGTAATTGTGATATCACTGTGAGCTTGAAAAAGGCATACAGCCGAAACGCGTTGCTCAGTGTATTAATAAAATAGTTTAATGTTACCGGACATCTCGAGGCTCATTGATAGCTAGCCTTATCCACATGAGTGCAGAGATTTTTTCTTCTATTTGGACTAGTGTATTCCATATGTTGTCCCAGGCTTTCTATGTGATATATTTAGGAAATTTCTTTCGTCAATTCTTATTGAAAACTAGCACCGTGGTCAGAGTGAATCCTTTTGCGACAGATAATTTGTGGGTGGCTGGTTGGTGCATTGAGCACCATCGTTGGACCGGGCGGTGACATGCATGTGCGCTCCTGTGAGTGCAGCTCTATGCACAAGTCCCTAGTTATGGGATTCTGCTGGGAGGTGGTCGCCTCCCTCTCTCCGTCCCGGGGTGGAGGCTTCTGTTTATAAGGCTGGCAGTGAGGTCCATTCACTGCCAGTTATTGGTTTCTGGCAGTGTGTTTGCTTCCTGCCTCTGTCAGTCTCCTGTTGTCAGCTTGTTTACTATATCTGCCAGGTTATCCCATCTGCCTCGGTCTGCTTGTATTTTCTGTTGGTTTATTCATCTGCTCTTCCTGTCGGTATTCAACCCTGTCCCATTTTGGTACGCCAGCATCCCTCCTTGGTCCCTAGCAAGAGTAGAGACCGCCGCCCAGTTGCCCACCTGGGGTAAGCCAGGAGTGGAGGCAAGTAGGTAGGGACAGGGGTTTCAGTTTAGTTCTAAGGCAACCTTGGCTGGCGTATCATCGGGTAGGATACCGTAACATAACTGGCCCTTAAAATTATCCTGTGGGGTTTTGTTTGCTCTCCAATGAAGACTATGAGGGTCCTTTTTAGTCAGCTGCAGGATCTAGTGGGCATGATCCAAGACCTGTCCGGTCGTATGGTGGCCTAGGAGCAGCGAGTGTTGGCGCAGGCTCCGGCCGCTCCGTCTATCCCTAAGCTCAAGTATCCTCTCCCTGAAGTGTTTTCCAGGGAGAGAAGCAAGTTTTTCGTTTTTCAGCAGGCATGTAGACTATATTTCCAGATGCAGCCCGGATCCTCCGGCTCCGAGTTACAGAAGGTGGGATTAATTATGTCCCTACTGCGGGGGCCCCCCATACATGGGCCTACTCCTTACTTGAGAGTTCGGCTTGCCTGCAGTCTGTTGATTCATTTTTTCGGGAACTAGGAGGTATTTTTGATGAGCCAGACCGGGCGGGGTTAGGAGTGTCTCACCTCATGGCTTTGCGTCAGGGGCAGCAGTGTGCTGAAGACTATTGCTCTAAGTTTAGACAGTATGCCAGTGAAACCTCCTGGAACGAAGGTGCCCTCAAAGATGTGTTTTTGTTGGGTCTTTCTGATGCTGTCAAGGATCTAATTATTCCCCATTCTGCTCCCGTAACACTTAATGAGGCAATGGAATTGGCAGTAAAGACTGACAGGAGACTGACATCTAGAGAAAAGGAACATCAGGCCTGTAAATCCAGGGAGTCCTGCAGATCTGCTCCCATTTCTCCCATGCCAACTCCTGGGGCTGAGCCTATGGAAGCCGGACATCGGGTAGCAACCTGTCCACAGAAGCAATAGCAACATCCGTCTGAACCGGCGAAAAAACTACAGATACTAGGCGAGGAGGATAGCTAGGATCACAGGTATTCCCTAAGTTGTTGGTGCCTTGTCAGATTGGCTTCTGGAATTTTATTCGGTCCGGTCAAGCCTTTATTGATTCGGGTGCTGCCACCAATCTGATTAATTTAAATTTTTTGAGACCTCTGATGACTGAATTTTCCAAGCTGAAGCCCCCAATACGCTTCATCAGTATTGATTCAACCCCTCTCTTTGCAGGTGTTGTCCAATGGAGGACTCCCATTCTACAGTTCACTGTGGGTGCTCTCCATTCTGAGAATCTGTCTTTCCTGGTTATGGAAAAGATGTCTGTTCATGTCATACTTGGTATGCCCTGGTTGGCACTGCACAACCCCCAATTTGATTGGTCCACCTGGGAATTGACACATTGGGGGTCGTCCTGTCATAATCACTTCACTACTATAGCCGTGTGCTCAGCAGACACTATACTGGTCCCAGAGTATTTGTCGGATTTTGAGGACGTATTCTCCAAAAAACTGTCTGAGACTTTGCCTCCCCGTATGGAGAGGGACTGTGGTATTGATCTGATTCCCGACAGTCCCATATATAAGGGAACCATTTTTTATTTATCTGGGCATGAGCACGAAGCCCTTAAAGGGGTTGTCTCGCGAAATGAAGTGGGGTTATACACTTCTGTATGGCCATATTAATGCACTTTGTAATATACATCGTGCATTAAATATGAGCCATACAGAAGTTATTCACTTACCTGCTCCGTTGCTAGCGTCTTCGTTTCCATGGTTCCGTCTAAATTCGCTGGCAGCTTGCTTTTTTAGACGCGCTTGCGCAGTCCGGTCTTCTCCTTTCAGCACGAGCCGCTTCAGTGTGCTCCCCGCTACAGCTCTTCTGCGCATGCGCAGACGAGCTGTCACTGCTCGGGAGCGCGCTGGAGCGGCCATTCTGTACCATCCTCTGTTAGAGGAAGGTGCAGAGCCGCCCAGCTGTCCGGAGAAGCCGCCCAGATGTCCCGCCGTCCTGGTAAGTGATGGGCCGGGGGGGCTGTCATCGCTGTGCCGGGGGGGCTGTCGTCGCTGTTCCGGGGGGGGCTGTCGCTGCGATGGGGGGGCTGCCGCTGCGATGGGGGGGCTGTCGCTGTGCCGGGGGGGGGCTGCCGCTGTGCCGGGGGGGCTGTCGCTGCGATGGGGGGGCTGTTGCTGCGATGGGGGGGGCTGCCGCTGTGCCGGGGGGGGCTGCCGCTGTGATGGGGGGGCTGTCGCTGCGATGGGGGGGGCTGTCGCTGCGATGGGGGGGGCTGTCGCTGCGATGGGGGGGCTGCCGCTGCGCCGGGGGGGCTGCCGCTGTGCCGGGGGGGGGGGGGGCTGCGCCGGTTACCTGCTGCCTGGCGGTGGGTGACTGGTTGGCCGTGTTCACTCCAGGGGTCCCGTCGGCGGCTGCGTGGCGTCTGGTTGTCAGGGAGACACAGCTGGTAGCGTCTCGGGAGCACGCACGTCGGGCTGCAGCAAGCGAAGGGAAAAGAGCCGGCGGCCATCTTGGGAAAATTTTTATAAGTTGCTGAAACGCTGGAACGGTAAGTACAAACCAGCTAGAAAAGTCATTTACAGGGGGGCTTAGTAATGTATGCTTAATTAGGGGGACTGGGCAAAAAAAAAAATTCACTCCTGCCTCGAGACATCTCCTTTAAGTTCTATATCTCGGAGTCGCTGACCAAGCGACATATTCGGCCGTCCAGGTTCCCTGCTGGGAAGGTCTCTTCTTTGTTGAGAAGAAGGATGGGACATTGAGGCCTTGTGTGGATTATTGGGCTTTGAATAAAATCACAGTGAAGAACCAGTGCTCCTTGCTCCTGATTCTGCACTTGTAGCATCAGGTGGTAGGGGCCCACTGGTTTTTAAAACTGGACTTAAGGTGGGCTTACAATTTAATTTGCATTTGAGAGGAAGATGAATGGAAGACCGCGTTCAACATCCCTTTAGGACATTTTGAATGTCTGGTCATGCCCATCGGACTCTGTACTGCCCCCGCTGTGTTCCAGGGTTTTATGAACGCGGTCTTCCACAACTTTATTGGGGTATTTCTGGTCATATATCTTGATGACATTCTGGTGTATTCCCCAGACTGGGATTCACATGTGCGGCACCTGAGGTTCGTTCTGACCCGTTTGCACGAGTATCAACTTTTTGTCAAGTTGGAGAAATGTACATTTGGTACTAAACAAGTATGTTTCCTGGGTTATGTGGTCTCACCTACGGAGATTCTCCCAATGGGTCAGACCAGACAACCTTAAGGCTCTCCAGCGATTTTTGTGTTTCACAAATTTTTACCATAAATTCATTAAGAATTACTCGGTTATCGCTCAACCCTTGACCAATCTGATTAAGAAGGGGGCCGACTTGGTAAAATGGTCGCCTGTGGCCCTAGAGTCTTTTAGTCATCTAAAAAGAGTGTTTACTACTGCCCCGGTGCTTGTACAGCTAGATGCGCGACGACCCTTTTTCATTGAGGTGGATGCGTCTGAGGTGGGGTCAGGTTGTCTCAGGAAGTCAGTGGAAGATCTGGCTATAGTCCATGTGCATTCTTTTTGCGGAAGTTCAGTTCAGCAGAATGCAACTACTACGTGGGTAACCGTGAGTTACTGGTGATCAAATGGGCTTTAGAACAGTGGCAAAACCATCTTGAGGGGGCTAGATACCCCATTACCGTGTATACCTGAGAAGGTACAGGTCCATAAAATGGAAGAATCTGTCTCAAAATGGCCGCTAGATACAAAATGGAGCATTACAAGCTTGTGCGTAGTGAAACAATAATTCAAGCAGAAATAACTTTACAGCAGGGTATTCGGTGCAATGTCTAATGATTTGTTTTTATTCTTCCGAGAGCCAAGCCTGAAAAAAATCGTTATCAGAAGAAACCCTCCCACGCCCTGAGCTCTGGGAAAAGAATGAATCGTGCTAATAAGATGCTGCGACCATCCAAACTCACAAGGGAGGAATAATCATTTGAAGGACATTTCACATATTTATTCTCACTGCGCTGATTGTTGAACAAAGCACAATTCTTGATGTTTTTCTAACCCAATAAGATTAAAGCTGTGACTAATGACGTATTCCTTTCCTGTATTGAGAAACGCTATGAAAAGTTAATAAAGATTCAGTGTACGCGCCTTAAGCAGAGTGGGCTGTATACTTGCCGCGGCTCATCTCTACATATCTGTGGGATCTAAAACTATAAATCATATAGTTTTTGGCCTCCCTGATGCATCCAGGTATGAACTAATTTGGAACCCAAGGCTTGAAAGGTTAATGTGACCGGTCATGTGTAACGGTCCTTAACATACCGATCACAAGAATTTGGTGACTCACAGCTCATCAAGCCAGGTGGGCGTTGTTTTTCGACAGTTTTCATTTCGTCGTGACATATATCCCAGGAGAGAAGAACGTGAAAGCAGACACCCTGTCACAGAGTTTCGGGGCGCCGGAAAGTGAGATTATGACTCTTGAGTAAATCTTGGCACCTGGGGTGGTGGTGGCAGCTGTAGAGTCTAACTTCGTCCCTCAACTACAGAACTGTCAGCAGGACGCTCCTGGAGGGCAGATGGTTTGTGCCAGAGACCCTATGTCTCAGAATCAGGGAAGAATCTCATTTGTCGGTGTTCGCAGGCCATCCGGGATTTCAGGGGACCCTGGATCTTTGTTCTAACCACTTCTGGTGGCCAGGCATGTCTCAGGAGATCCACAACTTTGTTAAGGGATGCTCTGCCTATGCACACAATCAATGTAGTCGGCGCCCTCTGGAGGGTCCTCTGAGACCATTACCGGTACCTTCTCGTCCGTGGTTGCACTTTTGGGTAGATTTTATCACCGATCTACCGGAATCCCAGAAGTTCACCACTATCTTAGTGGTTGTTGACCGATTCTCAAAGATGGCATATTTCGTGGCGTTAAAGAAGCTACCTTTGGCAATAGAATTTGCCAAGATTTTTGTAAAAGAAATCATTCGCCAACATGGGGTTCCACAAAACATTGTATCTGATCGCGGGGTTCAGTTTATCGCGCAGTTTTGGCGAACCTTCTGCAGAAACCTAGGAACGTTGCTTTCCTTCTTGTCAGCATTCCACCCACAAACCAATGGTCAGACTGAGCAGAAGAACCAAGATTTAGTGCAATATTATGGTTGTTTGCTAGCAAAAAGGCTCATCAGTGGGCAGAGTTCCTGCTGTTGGCAGAGTTTGCGCTAAACAACCGCACTTGTTCTTCCACTGGGGTATCTCCATTCTTTTGTGTATACGGTCAGCATCCTCGCTTCCTTACAGTGATCCCTACTCCATCTGTCTGTCCTGCAGCCGACGTCACCACAGATGTGCTGCAGGGAGTATGGAAAGAAGTACAGAAAAACTTGGGAGCAATGGGGGCACATATGCAGTTGCATAGTGGGAGGAGTTTGTTAGTATCTGAATCTTACAGGGTGGGACAGAAGGTATACCTGTCTTCTAAAAATCTCAAATTAAGGGCCCCTTCCTTGAAGCTGGCGCCAAGTTACGTGGGGCCCTTTGTCATCACATGTGTGGTGAACCCTCTCGCCTATGAACTGGGTTTGCTAGCTACATGGAGGGTTCACAGGGTGTTCCATAAGTCTTTATTGAAATCTTTTGTCCCTCCGTGTATCACGGAGCATAGCTCATCACTGGCTCCTTTATGATTGGAGTACGAGACTATAATTGCTGTTGCTTCATGTGCCTCATGGTGAGTTATGATGCAGTTGGAGAAAAGTGTGCAGCAAGTCTTAGTTGTGGCTATAAGTGCTGTAATCTATGAGACTGACAGGATTCTGCAAATGTCATCTGGCCTGTTGTGTAAGAATCAGAGCTGGGCTTGGCAAGTGAAGCTCGCTAATGCTGTAGATTTTGAGATCCTTGGCCTCTTGACTGAGTTAAACATAGCCTTGCTTGGGACTGCTGAGTCTGAGAAGAAACCTCTACCTGAAGCATACCTGGATAAAAACCTGGGGGTACTAGTAGATTTAACTGGAGGAATCAATGTCAGTCAGCTGCTGCAAAAGCAAATAAAGTCTTGGGGTGCATTAAAAGAGGTATAGGGGCGAGTGATAAGAACATTATTCTTCTACTATATAAGGCACTTGTCAGGCCTCACATGGAATACGGTGTACAGTTCTGGACACCGGTGCTAAGGAAAGATGTTGCAGAGGGGGTTCAAAGAAGGACAACTAAATTAATAAATGTAATAGGAGGACTGGAATACACAGAGAGGCTATCAAAATTCGGATTATTCACCCTAGAAAAAAGATGGTTACGGGGAGATCAAATAACTATGTATAAATACATGAGGGGACAATACAAGGATCTCTCCCATGATCAATTTATACCCAGAACTTCGACGGTAACAAGAGGGCATCCTCTACGTCTAGAAGAAAGCAGGTTTCATCACCAACATAGAAGGGGGTTCTTTACTGTAGGAGCAGTGAGACTGTGGAACTCTCTGCCTGAGGACGTGGTGATGACAAAATTCCTAGAGGGTTATTGATCCGGGTCTTGGAGTCAGGTAGGAACCTTTAAAACATTGATCCGGGAATTAGTCTGACTGCCATTATGGAATTGGGAAGGATTTGTTTCCCCAAATGGGCTAAATTGGCTTCTGCCTCATTAGATTTTTTGGCCTTCCTCTGGATTAACAAGGGGGGGGGTAGAAACAGGCTGAACTAGATGGATATTGTCTCTCTTCAGCCTAACATACTATGTTATCATGTTAACTAGGGCGGTTACAGATGATACCTTGAGAAACTACTGTGGGCTAAGAAAGCCTTTGAGAAAAAGTGTGCAATATATTTCTATCATTTAAACCCAATGCTCCCAAAGCAAGTAGAATCATAGAATCCAACCCCCTGCTCAGTGCAGGATCAATAAATCATCCCAGACAGATATTTGTCAAGCCTCTGTTTGAAGACTTCCATTGAAGAACTCACCACCTCCCGTGGTAACCTGTTCCACTCAGTCATCACTCTTACTGTCTGAAAGTTTTTGTTCTAATATCTAATCTGTGTCTGCTCCCTTTCAGTTTCATCGTGCAAATGCAAATAGGGCTGATCCCTCTGCACTGTGACAGCCCTTCAGATATTTGTAGACCGCTATTAAGTCTTCTCTCTGCCTTCCTTTTTGCAAGCTAAACATTCCCAGATCCTTTAACCGTTCTTCATAGGACATGATTAGCAGAATGTTCACCGTCCTAGTAACTCTTCTCTGAATTTGCTCCAGTTTGTCTATGTCTTTTTGAGGCTTCTTTCACATGAGAACATATCGGCCGGCCTTTTCACGGCCGGCCAATATGCGCTCTGATCTGATGCATTGGATTTACATAGTTCTAAAAACCTTGTTTTGTGCCGTAATACGTCGGCCGCTGCATGGGCTCTAATGGGAGCCCATGGCAGCGGCCGTAAGTTGGAGGGAGTTTAGCAGCGTGGCTGGTAAGCTCCCTCCCTCAGTTCTCCTCCCCCCATGCAGGCTCACCTGTCTTCCTCCCCGCTCGTTCTGTGCAATGGGAGGGGATGGGACAAGGGTGGAGCAAAGTGTCGGTCCGCCCCGCCTCCTCCCATTGATGCTATTGACGAGGGGCAGGGTGAGGGCGGAGCTAAGCACTCACCCTCTCCCCGCCCCTTGTCCATAGCCATCAATGAGAGGAGGTGGGGTGGACTGGTTCGTGGCTCCACCCTGTCCTGCCCCCTCTCATTGCACAGAAAGAGCAGGGAGGAAGACAGGTGAGCCTGCGATGGGGAGGGAAAATGGGCGATGGCCTGGTGAGCTTGGCGCATTTGCACAGGGCTCACCAGGCAATCTGAACGGGCGCACAAACGTTTGATTTGTGCGCCCGTTCACCAAATTTTTTTCAACCGTTGTAGAGTATATCCGCTCGTGTGAAAGAAGCCTTAAAGTGCTGTGCCCAGAACTAATCTGCATCTCCTCCCTTTCAGTTTCATCCCATTGCTTCTAGTCTTTCCTTGTACAAATGAGAATAGGGCTGATACCTCTGCACTGTGACAGCCCTTCAGATATTTGCAGACAGCTATTAAATCTCCCCTCAACCCTCTTTTTTGCAATCTAAACATTCCCAGATTTTTTAACCATTCCTCCTTAGGGTGACTACCCACTACTGTTTTTTTCACTGCGAAATTCGCAGGATTTTTTTTTCTGCTGGGGTCTATGGGACTTGTAATGTTAAAATCGCGATCGCGCAAAATCACAATTTACCGCGAAAAATGCTGCGAATTTCACAGTGAAAAAAACTGTAGTGGGTAGTCACCCTTAGACATGATTTGCAGACCGCTCACCATCTTGGTAACTTCTCTGAACTTACTTCAGTTTGCCCATGTCTTTTAAATTGGGATGTCCAGAACTGAACACTGTATTCCAGATGAGGTCTGACTAAGGAAGAGTAGAGGGTGATAATGACCTCATGTGATCTAGACTATGCTTCTCTTAATACATCCAAGAATTGTGTTTGCCTTTTTTGCCGCTGCATCACACTGTTAACTCATGTTCAGTCTGTGATCTATTAGTATACCCAAGTCTTTTTCACATGTGCTGCAGCAGTACACGGACCAGAGCCAGGTGGTGGAACAGCGGAAAAGCAGATTTTTGTCACGGTGGCACCGCTGTCCTCCTCCCTGGAAACGATGCATTGCTGGTGTGGTTTCCACAGGAGAAAAAAAGGCAATTGTCAAGTTCGTGAAACCAGTCTGTATACAGACCAAGGTCTGTGCTGGACAAAGGAAAAATATAAAAAGGAGAAAAATAAAATAAAACATTTCTTTCCCCTGAAGTGGAGTGTGAGACCTTAATGCATATTTTAAATGGTGGGAAGGGACTCCAGGAGGCAGAATTAATGGTGAACAGATTTATCCAAGATAAAATCAATAATGCAAAACTGAGTGGTATGTCTCAAAACAGGGATGATTACGGAGGCCTGGTTGGGATAGGCACATGGGGCAGTAAAAGTGAGTATCCCTCCTCCTCCCATTCTTTCTGCAAACCCAACCCTTTTTTGGGGGATATCTATTGACCCCAGTGACAGGGTCGGGGTGTAAAAAATGATGCTCTGTGAACCTCCTCAGACTGTAATGCTTCCTGAAGTGCAGTGGTCTCAAATATAAGACGCTCAACAACTTGTTCCTTTAATTCAAGGAAAGACAGCAGTCCCTGTAATTTTTTTGTACATAACATAGGCATTATAGGTAGCAATCTGAATAAGATAGATCGTTACCTTTTTGTAACAGGCCCTGGCACAAGCACTTGGTCAGAGAGGTCTTCACCCCCCATTTATTTCTTTGGGCTGTGGTAGCCCCCCTCTCCCTTACCCCGACTGAGCTGCCTGCATGCATGGTGGAGAGCATATAGACCTCTTTTTTATCGTGCCATTTTACTGCAAGCAGTGGCCCACTCACAAGTGCATATATTACCACCTTTCCATTCGCCTGGACACTGGCGGTTGCAGGAATCCCACTCTATTCTTCCTTACTGTCCCGCAGGCCCCTGTGTTTGCATCATATAGGGCTTTATATAATTGGACACTTGTATATTAATTGTCTGGGTATACATGGCATTCTTTGGGTAGGAATGTTGACATTAATTCCCATACAATTTTTTTATTTATGCCTATGTTCTCTGGGCAATTTAGGGGATTAAGTTTGTTGTCCCTGCCTTCATAAATGAAGAAATCACAGGTGTAGCCAGTAGCGCTCTCACACACCTTGTATAATTTTACGCCATATCTGGTGCATTTAGAAGGGATAAACTGGCGATTTTCTAAAATGGCTCATTTTGTGCCTCTGCCCGGTTTGCCATCCGGCAGTCAACTTGCCGAGAAATTCCTTGATCACATTTTCCGCCTCCATGACTTTCCAAAGCATATTGTGTCTGATAGAGGGGTGCCATTTACATCTAAGTTTTGGAGATCTCTTTGTAAATTGATGGATATATTATTAGACTTGCTTATCACCCACAGTCTAACGGGCAGGTGGAGCATACCAACCAGATCCTGACCAGATATCTCAGACATTTTACCAATGCTCACCAGGATGATTAGGTCAGTCTTCTGTCCTGGGCGGAGTTTTCTCATAACCAGCATGTCAGCAACTCCACAAAATGTACTCCCTTCTTTCTAGTATATGGGCATTAACCCAGAGTTCCCGTGCCAGTCTCCCCGACTTCCGAGGTTCCAGCAGCAGCTTCTTCAGCAGAGAGTTTTGCAAAGATTTGGCAGGAGACCAAGGTTAATCTGGAGAGGTCAATCATTTCCATGAAGAGATTTGCTGATTGCAGGCATCGGTCCTCCCCACAGTTTGTCCCAGGGGATAAAGTGTAGTTTTCCACCAAACATATAAGGCAGAAAGTTTTATTTTATAAGTTCACCCCACAATTTCTGGGTCCGTTTGAAGTGTTGAAGAGAATTAATTCTGTTTGTTATAGGCTGTGACTCCCTCCCTCCTTGTATATCCCCAAGTCCTTCCATGTCTCTCTCCTCAAACCACTTGTGCTCAATAGATTTTCCAAAAATCCCAGACCAGATGCCAATCGAGTTACTTCTGAGAACATCATTGAGGTGAATATTCTTGATGTTAAGAAAGTCAGGAACAAAACCTTTTACCTAGTAGATTGGAAAGGTTACAGACCAGAGGAGAGGTCATGGGAGGCATCTCAGAACATCAACACTCCACGTCGGATTCAGGAATTTCTGTGGAAAACTGGCAGGGGGAAGAGGGGGCGTAAGGGGGGAAGTACTGTTAGGTGCACTGTTCAGACACAATCTTCTGCTTCTATGTCTGGCAAATATGGGCATCAGCCCATTCTCTCTGTTCCCTGAGCTTATATTCACTCTCTTCCAGCACTCCTAGGGTTAATAGCTTCTGGTCCCCTGTTCCGCTGATGCTCCTTTTCTAATCACTGTCCTATATAGCTGCCCTGGGCCTTTCAGACTTTGCTGCAGTGTTGTTGAGAGTTTGATCCCTTCCCCTCATGTCCAGCCGGTGCTTCAGCAGTTACCTTGCTACCTTGCGTTCTGCTTGTGCTTTGTGTTCTTCATTCGTGTACTCTGTAGTCTGTTGTTCCATTGTCTGCTTCTCTGTTTATCCTTGTCCGCTTGTTCCTCCTTTGTTTCTTTACTCGCCGGTGTTGTTCTATCTTTGTCTTATAGGTGCTCTGGCCCGTCAGAGGAAGTCAGCGCCTAATTGAAGACCATGGGGTCGTACTTATCGGGATGAGTGCTCTACTTGTAGGCAGGGGTCTCCTTCTCCTGGTTATTAGTTCAGGGCAAGATACCTTCCCTAGTTTCCATCGATATATGAGGATGTTCATCTGGTATCTTACCTCCCACACTGGGGTTGGCTGTAAGCCGTGCTGGATCAGATCTTCACCTACCTGGTAGCTTGACACAGTGGTTCCATATCCACAGTCCTTACACTTAGGTTGTTAACAGGAATGACTATAACTCTTGCTTATTCTCAAGTGGATCAAAATCAAACTATTGATCATTGAAACTACCTGTAACTGCTTGCTGATCGCTTCTGAAGACTGTTTCAACACTAACCGCTTGCTTCTCCTTATATTTGATTGTCTTTGATACCACTATTTACAGGATATTATACATACAGTATATGACCCGTGATGTCACAAGATTTATGTTGTCAATACCTGTGATGTCATGAAAGTAATGGATAGGGCTAGCATTATTTTTAAATACTTTTTCCGGTCTTAGCATCACAAAATACAAAACCTCCCATCCATACGCTGGTATGGGAAAATAGTAAAAAGACATTGTCAAGTTAATGCTTGCTACATCTGTACACCCAACTTTTTGATAGACAAATGGTAGGTCCTTCCACGAATGACAAAATTAATAAGACAAGAAGCTTACTTCACACCTACTGTAGCGAGATAATTCTCAGTTTAGGGCAATTCCACAACATATAACACAATAAACCTGCATTGGAAAGGCATTTTGGACATTTTGAAGACTCTCTAGCCCTAAACCTTTGCAGAAGAACAGAATTATAAAAGGCCCTGTGTATTATAAAAAGTATTTAGAAACTCTATATGAATTAGAGGAAGACAAAAACCACACCGATGTAAGAATCTTCATCCAAACAACATACAGAATAGGCCCACAATCTTGTTGCATTTCACCCGAACACTCATAAGATCATTCATGCGTGCCCCAGAAACTGCCTCATAAATCTTAGAAATTCCAGGTTTCATCATTGGGTTCACAAATACAATTTTAAATCTCCGAGTCAATTGTTTGTGGCTTTAATTTTAATAAAGGGTTTATAATGTGGCGATGATGAAATGTTGCTGTTTTATGGTTTTATGCTCTGAAATAAAGGTTTGAACGCTTCCCTTTAGTGGTTAGTTATCTTATTTGATGATTCAACAACATTCTGTGATAAAATTATTCCTTGCCTATGGTCAATTTATCATAGTTAATTTAGAAAAACTCTAACCATGATAGGGACTAGGCCAGGGTTTTTAACTGGAAGTATTTTGTTTTTTTGAACGACTTATCCAAAAAAATCAGCTGACATTTTTAACAAACATATTGCAAAAACCACACTGAGTGATAAAGATTACAAGTAATTCATGTCTATATGTCAGATAGTGATATGAAGTCAAGAGTCTGGGATCCAGACAAATATCAAGGTATCAGAAACCTCAAAAGAAGCTGAAGAAAAATCATATATGTGTGGACCGAAATAAACTAAGGAGGCACTGCCAACCAGATAGATCCACGAACCGTGGTCAAGTGGAATGAATGAAGGGAAACAAATTAAATTTAAGTGCTGCTCTGTAATACATGTCATAAGACAGTTGGATAAATTATCCATTTCTCTTATTAAGTCAATTAAAACCAGCAGATACGTGTTTTGGGGTTAGCCCCTTCAGTCAAGCTGGGTAGAACTAGTTAATTCTATTTCTGATTATTTTTTATATATCATTGTTTCTACTTTTTCTGATTATTTTTGATAATTTATCCCACTGTCTTATGATATTTATTGGAGAACAGGTCCTAAATACCAGGATTTTACCTTCATTTACTCCAGCCAATGATTTACAGTTATGCTTTTTATGCACAATAATAGGGAGACAACAGTCAATCAGTGCTGGAGAGTGGGGTGGGCAGGACTAGCCTCCAGCTCCTGAATACTCAGGACTACTTAGAGTAGTCCGCTATACATGTGTTACTACTGATAAAATCCAAGTTTCTCCAAAACTACTGCACAGATCCACACAGCATATCACTGTGATTAGCATGCCTGTCACTATGCTCTGCTGCCCTCGGTCTCTGTAAAAAAAATGTGTTCCTCAATTGCAACCAAGAAGGAGACAATGGCATGATAGACAGAGAAAAAGAAAAATGAGTGTGAATGCATCCTTATTGATCCAGAGTAAGGCACAGTATCCCTATAAAATGAACCTTAATGCAAGGATTGACTAATTGCATATTCACAAATGTAAAATTGCAGGTAGGGTGCGACAAGAGCTCAGATACAGCAAAGCAAATGGAGGCAAAGCGCACAGGTTGTAATAAATCTAGTATTTTTATAGACTGCAAAAAAAATTCAGTTTAGAAGAAGTTAACAAAGGCAATGTAACTGCAAATATAACACACAACCCACGCACAGTGCAAATATAACACACAACCCACGCACAGTGCAAATATAACACATAACCCATGCACAGTGCAAATACAACACATATCCCATGCACAGTGCAAATATAACACACAACCCATACACAGTGCAAATACAACACATATCCCATGCACCGTGCAAATATAACACACAACCCATACACAGTGCAAATATAACACACAACCCATGCACAGTGCAAATATAACACACAACCCATACACAGTGCAAATATAACACATAACCCATGCACAGTGCAAATATAACACACAACCCATACACAGTGCAAATATAACACACAACCCATAACCAGTGCAAATATAACACACAACTCATATACAGTGCAAATATAACACATAACCCATGCACAGTGCAAATATAACACATGAACCATACACAGTGCAAAGATAACACACAACCCACGCACAGTGCAAATATAACACACAACCCACGCACAGTGCAAATATAACACATAACCCATGCACAGTGCAAATATAACACATAACCCATGCACAGTGCAAATATAACACATAACCCATGCACAGTGCAAATACAACACATAACCCATGCACAGTGCAAATATAACACACAATACATACACAGTGCAAATACAACACACAACCCATACACAGTGCAAATACAACACAAATCCCATGCACAGTGCAAATATAACACACAACCCATACACAGTGCAAATATAACACACAACCCATGCACAGTGCAAATATAACACACAACCCATACACAGTGCAAATATAACACATAACCCATGCACAGTGCAAATATAACACATGAACCATACACAGTGCAAATATAACACACAACCCATAAACAGTGCAAATATAACACACAACCCATGCAAAGTGCAAATATAACACATAACCCACGCACAGTGCAAATACAACACATATCCCATGCACAGTGCAAATATAACACACAACCCACGCACAGTGCAAATATAACACACAACCCATGCACAGTGCAAATATAACACATAACCCATGCACAGTGCAAATATAACACATAACCCATGCACAGTGCAAATACAACACATATCCCATGCACAGTGCAAATATAACACACAACCCATACACAGTGCAAATACAACACATATCCCATGCACAGTGCAAATATAACACACAACCCATGCACAGTGCAAATATAACACACAACCCATACACAGTGCAAATATAACACATAACCCATGCACAGTGCAAATATAACACATGAACCATACACAGTGCAAATATAACACACAACCCATGCAAAGTGCAAATATAACACATAAACCATACACAGTGCAATTACAACACATAACCCATGCACAGTGCAAATATAACACACAACCCATACACAGTGCAAAGATAACACACAACCCATACACAGTGCAAATATAACACATAACCCATGCACAGTGCAAATACAACACATAACCCATGCACAGTGCAAATACAACACATAACCCATGCACAGTGCAAATATAACACATAACCCATGCACAGTGCAAATATAACACATGAACCATACACAGTGCAAATATAACACACAACCCATGCAAAGTGCAAATATAACACATAAACCATACACAGTGCAATTACAACACATAACCCATGCACAGTGCAAATATAACACACAACCCATACACAGTGCAAAGATAACACACAACCCATACACAGTGCAAATATAACACACAACCCATGCAAAGTGCAAATACAACACATAACCCATGCACAGTGCAAATACAACACATAACCCATGCACAGTGCAAATACAACACATAACCCATGCACAGTGCAAATATAACACATAACCCATGCACAGTGCAAATATAACACATAACCCATGCACAGTGCAAATACAACACATAACCCATGCACAGTGCAAATACAACACATAACCCATGCACAGTGCAAATACAACACATAACCCATGCACAGTGCAAATATAACACATAACCCATGCACAGTGCAAATATAACACATGAACCATACACAGTGCAAATATAACACACAACCCATGCACAGTGCAAATATAACACACAACCCATGCACAGTGCAAATATAACACATGAACCATACACAGTGCAAATATAACACACAACCCATGCAAAGTGCAAATATAACACATAAACCATACACAGTGCAATTACAACACATAACCCATGCACAGTGCAAATATAACACACAACCCATACACAGTGCAAAGATAACACACAACCCATACACAGTGCAAATATAACACATAACCCATGCACAGTGCAAATACAACACATAGCCCATGCACAGTGCAAATACAACACATAACCCATGCACAGTGCAAATACAACACATAACCCATGCACAGTGCAAATATAACCCACAACTCATACACAGTGCAAATATAACACATAACCCATGCACAGTACAAATACAACACATAACCCATGCACAGTGCAAATATAACCCACAACCCATGCACAGTGCAAATATAACACACAACCTATGCACAGTGCAAATATAACACACAACCCATATACAGTGCAAATATAACACATAATCCATACACAGTGCAAATATAACACACAACCCATAACCAGTGCAAATATAACCCACAACTCATACACAGTGCAAATATAACACATAACCCATGCACAGTACAAATACAACACATATCCCATGCACAGTGCAAATATAACACACAACCCATACACAGTGCAAATATAACACATAACCCATGCACAGTGCAAATACAACACATAACCCGTGCAAATATAACACACAACCCATGCACAGTGCAAATATAACACACAACCCATGCACAGTGCAAATATAACAAACAACCCATGCACAGTGCAAATGTAACACACAACCCATGCAAAGTGCAAATACAACACACAACCCATGCACAGTGCAAATATAACACATGAACCATACACAGTGCAAATATAACACACAACCCATGCACAGTGCAAATATAACACACAACCCATGCACAGTGCAAATATAACACACAACCCATGCACAGTGCAAATATAACACACAACCCATACACAGTGCAAAATATAACACACAACCCATACACAATGCAAATATAACAGACAACCCATGCACAGTGCAAATATAACACACAACCCATACACAGTGCAAATATAACACATAAACCATACACAGTGCAAATATAACACACAACCCATACAGAGTGCAAATATAACACACAACCCATACACAGTGCAAATATAACACATAACCCAGGCACAGTGCAAATAGCCGCCTGCTTGGCAAAGGCACTGTTATGATTTGATAAGAGCACCCCCTCCCCTTAGGGTGACTACTAGAGATCAGCGAGCACCAAAATGCTCGGGTGCTCGTTACTCGGGACGAAATTATCGCGATGCTCAAGGGTTCGTTTCGAGTAACGAACCCCATTGAAGTCAATGGGCGACCCAAGCATTTTTGTATATCGCCGATGCTCGCTAAGGTTTTCATGTGTGAAAATCTGGGCAATTCAAGAAAGTGATGGGAACGACACAGAAATGGATAGGGCAGGCGAGGGGCTACATGTTGGGCTGCATCTCAAGTTCCCAGGTCCCACTATTAAGCCACAATAGCGGCAAGAGTGCCCCCCCCCCTCCCAACAACTTTTACTTCTGAAAAGCCCTCATTAGCAATGCATACCTTAGCTAAGCACCACACTACCTCCAACAAAGCACAATCACTGCCTGCATGACACTCCGCTGCCACTTCTCCTGGGTTACATGCTGCCCAACCCCCCCACACGATCCAGTGTCCACAGCGCACACCAAAGTGTCCCTGCGCAGCCTTCAGCTGCAGTCATGCCACACCACACTCATGTCTATTTATAAGTGCGTCTGCCATGAGGGGGAACCGCAGGTACACACTGCAGAGGGTTGGCATGGCTAGGCAGCGACCCTCTTTAACCCCTTAATGACGCGGCCATTTTTCTTTTTCCATTTTCGTTTTTTCCTCCCCCTTTAAAAAAATCATAACTCCTTTATTTATCCATCCACGTCACTGTATGAGGGCTTGTTTTTTGCGGGATGAGTTGTATTTTTCAATGGTGCTATTTAAAGTACCATATAATGTACTGAAAAACTTTCAAAAAATTCTAAGTGGAGTAAAATGGAAAAAAAACGACATTTTGCCATCTTTTAGTACGTCTTGCTTCTACGGCGCACAAATGGCAACAAAAACGACATGATAACTTTATTCTATGGGTCGGTATGATTACTACGATGCCAAACTTGTTTAGGTTTTTTTTTACTATACTCCTCTTTTTTTTTTAAAAAGACATAAAATTTTTTTCAATTATTTTCTGTCGTCATTTTGTGCGCGCGATAACTTTTTTATTTTTCCGTCGACGTAGTTGAGCAAGGTCTCATTTTTTGCGGTATGTCCTGTAGTTTCTGATAGTACCATTTTGGAATACATATGACTTTTTGATCGCTTTTTATTGCGTTTTTTCTTCGAGACAGGGTAACTAAAAAAGTGCATTTCTGGCGTTCTTCATTTTTTGTTTCGGACGACGTTCACCGTGCGGGAAAAATTATGTGCTACTTTGATAGATCGGACTTTTACGGACGCGGCGATATCAAATACATATTTTTAATTTATTATTTAGATTTTTTAATAATAGATATGGCAAAAGGGGGGTGATTTAAACTTTTACAACTTTTTTTTTTTCAATTAAAAAAAAACTTTATTGATTCTTTTTTTTACTTTACTTTGAAGTCCCCCTGGGGGACTTTAAGATGCGATGCTTTGATCGCTCCTGCAGTATGACGTAATGCTATAGCATTACGTCATACTGCTTTTTGACAGGCAGCCTATGAAGCCACCCCACGGGGACGGCTTGATAGGCAGTCTGCTAAGGCAGCCCTGGGGCCTTTGATTAGGCCCCCGGCTGCCATGATACGTGCATGGCTCCCCCGATCTCACCGCGGGGGGGCCGCGCGGGACCCCCGAACATCGTTCGGGGGATTTAAATGCCGCTGTCAGAATTGACAGCGGCGTTTAAATGGTTAATAGCCGCGATCGGGCTCGCGGCTATTGCCCGCGGGTGTCAGCTGTTATAAACAGCTGATGCCCGCACTGTATGAAGAGAGGTTGCCACGCAACCTCTATTCATACATACCCCGACGCTCCATGACATACCAGGTACGTCATTGGTCGTTAAGGGGTTAAAAGGGGCGGGGCGATACCCCACAATGCTGTACAGAAGCAATGAGAAATATAATCCTGTGCCACCGCCATCAGGAGCTGCACACGTGGGCATAGCAATGGGGAACCTATGTGCCACACACTATTCATTCTGTCAAGGTGTCTGCATGCCCCAGTCAGACCGCGGTTTTTTTATAAATAGTCACAGGCAGGTACAACTCCGCAATGGGAATTCCGTGTGCACCCACAGCATGGGTGGCTCCCTGGAACCCACCGGCTGTACATAAATGCATCCCATTGCAGTGCCCATCACAGCTGAGGTAACGTCCGATTAAATGCAGGTGGGCTTCGGCCCACACTGCATGCCCCAGTCAGACTGGGGTTCTTTAGAAGTGGACACATGCAGTTACAACTCCCTGTGGACCCACAGCATGGGTGGGTGCCAGGAAGCCACCAGCGGTACATAAATATATCCCATTGCATTGCCCATCACAGCTGATGTAACGTCAGCTTTAATGCAGGTGGGCAAAAAATTAATTGGATTACACTGTAGGCGAGGGCCCAAAAAAATTGGTGTACCAACAGTACTAATGTACCTCAGAAAAATTGCCCATGCCCAACCAAGAGGGCAGGTGAAACCCATTAATCGCTTAGGTTAATGTGGCTTAATTGGTAACTAGGCCAGGAGGCAGCCCAGTTAAAATAAAAATTGGTTCAGGTGAAAGTTTCAACGCTTTAATGAGCATTGAAACGTATAAAAATTGTTTAGAAAAATTATATGACTGAGCCTTGTGGGCCTAAGAAAAATTGCCCGTTCGGCGTGATTACGTGAGGTTTCAGGAGGAGGAGCAGGAGGAGCAGGAGGATGAATAGAATACACAGATTGATGAAGCAAAAATGTCCCCGTTTTTGATGGTGATAGAGAACAATGCTTCCATCCGCGGGTGCAGCCTACGTATTGTTTAGGTACCGCTGCTGTCCGCTGGTGGAGAAGAGAAGTCTGGGGAAATCCAGGCTTTGTTCATCTTGATGAGTGTAAGCCTGTCGGCACTGTCGGTTGACAGGCGGGTACGCTTATCCGTGATGATTCCCCCAGCCGCACTAAACACCCTCACTGACAAGACGCTAGCCGCAGGACAAGCAAGCACCTCCAGGGCATACAGCGCGAGTTCAGGCCACGTGTCCAGCTTCGACACCCAGTAGTTGTAGGGGGCAGAGGCGTCACCAAGGACGGTCGTGCGATCGGCTACGTACTCCCTCACCATCCTTTTACAGTGCTCCCGCCGACTCAGCCTTGACTGGGGACCGGTGACACAGTCTTGCTGGGGAGCCAGAAAGCTGGCAAAGGCCTTGGAGAATGTTCCCCTGCCTGCGCTGTACATGCTGCCTGATCTCTGCGCCTCCCCTGCTACCTGGCCCTCGGAAATGCACCTTCTGCCACTAGCGCTGTCGGATGGGAATGTTACCATCAGTTTGTCCGCCAGGGTCCTGTGGTATAGCATCACTCTCGAACCCATTTCCTCTTCGGGTATGAGAGTGGGTCGAGCAGTGTGTACACCCAGTAATCCGTAGTGGCCAGAATGCGTGTAACGCGAGGGTCTCGGGAAAGGCATCCTAACATGAAGTCAGCCATGTGTGCCAGGGTACCTGTATGCAACACATGGCTGTCCTCACTAGGAAGATCACTTTCAGGATCCTCCTCCTCCTCCTACTCCGGCCATACACGCTGAAAGGATGACAGACAAGCAGCATGGGTACCCTCAGCAGTGGGCCAAGCTGTCTCTTCCCCCTCCTCCTCATGCTCCTCCCCCTCCTCCTCAACGCGCTGAGATAAAGACATGAGGGTGCTCTGACTATCCAGCGACATACTGTCTTCCCCCACCTCCGTTTCCAAGCGCAAAGCGTCTGCCTTTATGCTTTGCAGGGAACTTCTCAAGAGGCGTAGCAGAGGAATGGTGATGCTAATGATTGCAGCATCGCCGCTCACCATCTGGGTAGACTCCTCAAAGTTTCCAAGGACCTGGCAGATGGCTGCCAACCAGGCCCACTCTTCTGCAAAGAATTGAGGAGGCTGACTCCCACTACGCCGCCCATGTTGGAGTTGGTATTCCACTATAGCTCTACGCTGCTCATAAAGTCTGGCCAACATGTGGAGCGTAGAGTTCCACCGTGTGGGCACGTCGCACAGCAGTCGGTGCACTGGCAGATTAAACCGATGTTGCAGGGTCCGCAGGGTGGCAGCATCCGTCTTGGACTTGCGGAAATGTGCGCTGACCCGGCGCACCTTTCCGAGCAGGTATGACAAGTGTGGGCAGCTTTTCAGAAAGCGCTGAACCACCAAATTAAAGACATGGGCCAGGCATGGCACGTGCGTGAGGCTGCCAAGCTGCAGAGCCGCCACCAGGTTACGGCTGTTGTCACACACGACCATGCCCGGTTGGAGGCTCAGCGGCGAAAGCCAGCGGTCGGTCTGCTCTGTCAGACCCTGCAGCAGTTCGTGGGCCGTGTGCCTCTTCTCTCCTAAGCTGAGTAGTTTCAGCACGGCCTGCTGACGCTTGCCCACCGCTGTGCTTCCATGCCGCGCGACACCGACTGCTGGCGACGTGCTGCTGCTGACACATCTTGATTGCGAGACAGAGGTTGCGTTGAAGGAGGAGGAGGGTGGTTTAGTGGAGGAAGCATACACCGCCGCAGATACCAGCACCGAGCTGGGGCCCGCAATTCTGGGGGTGGGTAGGACGTGAGCGGTCCCAGGCTCTGACTCTGTCCCAGCCTCCACTAAATTCACCCAATGTGCCGTCAGGGAGATATAGTGGCTCTGCCCGCCTGTGCTTGTCCACGCGTCCGTTGTTAAGTGGACCTTGGCAGTAACCGCGTTGGTGAGGGCGCGTACAATGTTGGGGGAGACGTGGTCGTGCAGGGCTGGGACGGCACATTGGGAAAAGTAGTGGCGACTGGGAACCGAGTAGCGCGGGCCGCCGCCGCCATCATGGTTTTGAAAGCCTCTGTTTCCACAAGCCTATACGGCAGCATCTCCAGGCTGATCAATTTGGCTATGTGCACGTTTAACGCTTGAGCGTGCGGGTGCGTGGCGGCGTACTTGCGCTTGCGCTCAAACACTTGCGCTAGCGACGTCTGGACGCTGCGCTGAGAGACATTGCTGGATGGGGCCGAGGACAGCGGAGGTGAGGGTGTGGGTGCAGGCCGGTAGGCACTTGTGCCTGTGTCCTCAGAGGGGGGTTGGATCTCAGTGGCAGGTTGGGGCACAGGGGGAGAGGCAGTGGTGCAAACCGGAGTCGGTGAACGGCCTTCGTCCCACCTTGTGGGGTGCTTGGCCATCATATGCCTGCGCATGCTGGTGGTGGTGGCTCCCCAGCTGATCTTGGCGCGACAAAGGTTGCACACCACTGTTCGTCGGTCGTCAGGCGTCTCTGTGAAAAACTGCCACACCTTAGAGCACCTTGGCCTCTGCAGGGTGGCATGGCGCGAGGGGGCGCTTTGGGAAACAGTTGGTGGATTATTCGGTCTGGCCCTGCCTCTACCCCTGGCCACCGCACTGGTTCGGCCTGTGCCCACACCCTGACTTGGGCCTCCGCGTCCTCGCCCGCATCCACGTCCTCTAGGCCTACCCCTACCCCTCAGCATGCTGTATTACCAGTAGTGCAGAACAGAACGCTGTAATTAAATGTGCCGCTTATTGGCCTGTGGTTGGAGGCTGACTTCGCTTATGGAACGCACAGCAAAGGAAAGAATTTTGCGCAAGCCTGCTGTAACACTTAGCTGGCTGCGTATGAATTAGGACAACTACCCCCAGCAGAGACCCAGTACACTTGTGGATAGGAATACAGCGGTGATGTAAGAGGCAACACAGAGGCAGGAAAGAATTTTGCGCAAGCCTGCTGTAACACTTAGCTGGCTGCGTATGAATTAGGACAACTACCCCCAGCAGAGACCCAGTACACTGAAGACGGTCACAGGCAGCCCAAATAGATTTTTTTTCCCAAATGTTTTTGGAAAGGCCCACTGCCTATATACACTAAATATGTCTTCTGTCCCTGCCTCACCACTACTGGCCCTGGACAATGTAAAATTACTGCAGGACGCAATGCTCTGCACGGCCGATATACAAAAAAAAAAAAAGTGCAACACTGCAAAAAGCAGCCTCCACACTACTGCACACGGTTAGATGTGGCCCTAAGAAGGACCGTTGGGGTTCTTGAAGCCTAAAATACTCCTAACGCTCTCCCTATAGCAGCTCCGGTATCAGCAGCACTTTCCCTGATCTCTGTCAGAACGCATCTGTGGCGAGCCGCGGGAGGGGCCGATTTATATACTCGGGTGACACCTGATCTCGCCAGCCACTCACTGCAGGGGGGTGGCATAGGGCTTGAACGTCGCAGGGGGAAGTTGTAATGCCTTCCCTGTCTTTCTATTGGCCAGAAAAGCGCGCTAACGTCTCAGAGATGAAAGTGAAAGTAACTCGAACATCGCGTGGTACTCGTCTCGAGTAACGAGCATCTCGGACACGCTAATACTCGAACGAGTATCAAGCTCGGATGAGTATGTTCGTTCATCTCTAGTGACTACCCACTACAGTTTTTTTTCACTGCGAAATTCGCAGCATTTTTTTTTTCTGAAGGGGTCTATTGGACTTGTAATGTTAAAATCGCAATCGCACAAAATTGCGATTCTGCGGTAAATTGCAATTTTGCGCGATTGCGATTTTAACATTACAAGTCCCATAGACCCCTGCAGAAAAAAAAACGCTGCGAATTTCGCAATGAAAAAAAGCTGTAGTGGGTAGTCACTAGAGATGAGCGAACGTGCTCGGCCCCGCCCCTTTTTTGCCCGAATACCGCGATTTTCGAGTACTTCCGTACTCGGGCGAAAAAATTCGGGGGTCGCCGTGGCGGCGCGGGGGGTTGCAGCGGGGAGTGGGGGGGAGAGGGAGAGATAGAGGGCTCCCCCCTGTTCCCCGCTGCTACCCCCCACGCCGCCACGCCTCTCCCCGCCCCCCGGCGCACCCGAGTACTTTTCACCCGAGTAGTGAAGTACTCGAAAATCGCGGTATTCGGGCAAAAAAGGGGCGGGGCCGAACACGTTCGCTCATCTCTAGTAGTCACCCTTAGGGCGCCTACCCACTTGCGATTTTTTTTCCTGCGATGTTTTGCGTTTTTTCTCAAGAGCAATTAGTATAGAATGTGTTCTTGTCCATCTGGGGTTTTTTTTCCGTTTCGTGGGTTTTTTTCACATAGGAACTGTCAGTTGCATATGTGTCCTTATTTTTCTCTTAATGCACCCATGATTGTCGATGGAGGGCTGCAAAAAACGCGCAAAAACGCCGCGTTTTTCACGAGCGAAAATCGGCAACGCAAGTGGGTAGGCGCCCTTACTGTTCAGATGGGTGCAGTAGTAATGTACTGAATACTGCTAGCGGCGTGATGCTTGTGTAGGAAGAAAGTTCTACAAGCCACCATGATCAGAATGCTGGCACAGTCGTACTTACAGTTGGGGGGGATACCCCTTTCTCATCTCACAAGTGTAATGTCCTCACCAAAAGTTCCCAAAATGATCAGGCAGTGAATTCTGAAGTTAGCACTTTCTCCAACATCTAGGTTAATGCAGGTAGGTGCCTCTTTTGCTCCACAGTAAATGAAGGGTTAAGCTCTATTTCCCCTTGCAGATCTTAGCACAGTCCAGCACTCTGTATCAGCAAACTCCAGTCTTTATATCTCTTGTCAGGCTTCTCTAGATTTCCGCGTGTGGTGAAGATCTGGTCACTTGTTCCTCATTGAAAGTTTCTATCTCTAGCGGCCAGAGCTCAGCACAGCCCTGCAGAACACTACTCCAAAACTGCTTAGAACAGCACAAAAACAAAATGTTCCCCGAGCATGCTCAGTTCACTTTCTCTAGGAATGCTGGGAATTGTAGTTTACAGTACATCAGGGAAGTATGCATATAGCTCAGGTTTTCTTGTATCTGTAGCCACTACTAAGGTGAGCCCCTTACACAAATACAGAACAGCCATTCACAGCACCTGACAGGCTTCTCTGAGTAAAGTCTGAGGTCTCCTTGGCTTTATGCTTCTCCATCTGTGGGGAAAAGTAATAAGAGAACAATGAAAGCCATAATAGTACACCAAGAGAAAGACAACACAATTAATTCTAAATTTTCACTTAAAAGCATTCTGATAATCCCACTAAAATGCTTAAAAGCGTCCTCTGCTTTGGACAATCCCCATTTATTAGAAAAGTTCCTTGACTATAAGTGGATCATACATTTTCCCCTATTGAGCCTCTGAGATCCCCAGTGATCAGCTGTAATTTGGAGAGGTAGGAGGATGGTGTAGACACTGTCAGGGGTGATGAACTACGACACAGGTTACAGAGGAGGATGCAGACAAAGTTACAGAAACAGAAACTTTTTATTTTAAAGAATTAATTGAAAAAGAGCAATGTTATACGATGTTAATAATGATTAGACATACAAGACTGGATGTAATTCATAACACAGTTGGGCAGTCCTTTAGCTCCCTCTTGTGGTAACTGCAGGTTGTACATACATAGTCTACATTCAAGAGACAATCAATATAATACATCTTCTACCACATGTAGATCAAAATAAAGCAATATATCTAAGGACCCTTTTTAGCCCCAGAGCCTCTGTTCTCAGAGCATTACACAGTATCACTTCCTCCTTGAACAGACTTGCAAAATCGTATAAAGCAAGAAAATGAAGATAATAAAATTAGCATTCTTCTAACCAACTGCCCCCCCCCCCCCCCCCCGCGCGCGATGAGATTGCAGGGATTCGTGCAGGTATCATAGCAGCCGGGGGCCTTCTGAAAGGCCCCAGGGCTGTCTTAGCAGACTGCCTATCAAGCCATCCCTGTGGGTTGGCTTGATAGGCAGCCTGTCAGATTGCAGTATGATGTAATGCTATGGCATTACATCTTACTGCAGGAGCGATCAAAGCATCGCTAGTTGTGGTCCTTGTAGGGGGACTAATAAAAAAAGTAAAAATAAGATCAATAAAGTTTTACTAATTGTAAAAAAAAAGGTAATAAAAGTTTAAATCACCCCCCTTTTGCCACATCTATGATAAAAAAATCTCAATCATAAACCAAAAATACATATTTGGTATCGCCGCGTCCATAAAAGTCTGATCTATCAAAGTAGTGCATTATTTACCCCGCACGGTGAACGTCGTCCAGAAAAAAAATAAAGAACGCCACAAATGCACTTTTTCGGTCACCCTGTCTCCCAGAAAAAATGCAATAAAAAGTAATCAAAAAGTGGTATTTATTCTGAATTGGTACCAACGTAAACTACAGGATGTCTCGGAAAAAATGAGCCCTCGCACAACTACGTTTATTAAAAAATAAAAAGTTATTGTGCGCAGAAGATGGCGTCAGAAAATAATTCTTAAAAATTAAATGTCTTTGAAAAAAAATAAAAGTAGTACAGCGAAAACAAAGTATACAGGTTTGGTATCGTAGTAATCGTACTGACCCACAAAATAAAGCTATGTCATGTTTGATGCAATTTGTGCGCCATAGAAACAAGACGCATCGAAAGATAGCAGAATGTCTTTTTTTGTTCATTTTACTCCACTTAGAATTTTTTTTAAGTTTTTCAGTACATTATATGGTGCATTAAATGGTACTTTTCAAAAATTCAACTTGTCCCTCAAAAAACAAGCCCTCATACAGCTACGTCAATGGATAAATAAAGGAGTTAATATTTTTTTAAAGGGGAGGAAAAAACAAAAATGGAAAAAATAAGGGCCACGTCCTTAGGGCTCAGTCACACAGGCGTTTTTACACGCGTATAATCACACGTAAAAAACTTTCGCACTGTATGTATTAAAAAAAATGAATGACCACGTCCATGGCCACCCATATGTTCTATCTTTGGTGGTCACGCTTTTTTTTAATGCTCACAGTGCAAACATTTTTACGCGTGTATAAACACCCGTGTGACTGAGCCCTTAGGTGCTCAATATCTAGTGGAGGTTTGGTCTCCAGTGTTGAATGGAGCTCATTCTGAGGTGAGCTGGACAGATATATTAACCCCTTAGTAACGGCACTATAATGTTTTTACATCCTGCAGATGCAGTACGTGTAAGAAGTGAAATTGCAGGGTGACCTCCCTGCATATATCCCAGCTGCTGGATGTTTCTCCCAGCTGACACCTAGCGGCTGTGCAGCTCATTGGGGCTGTTAACTCTTTAAATGCCTCCAACAATGTTCGTGGGCCCCATACGATGAGATCACAGGGAGTCATGCAGTTGTCATGCCAGCCGAGGGCTTTCTGAAAGGCCCAAGGGCTGTCCTGGCAGAATGCCTATCAAGCCATGTTCGTAGGGTGGCTTGATAGACTGCCTGCCCAATCACAGTATGATGTAATGCTATGGCATTACATCGTACTGCAGGAGTGATCAAAGCATCACAAGTTGCTGTCCCCTCTGGGGACTAAAAAAAGAATAAAAAGATCAATAAAGTTTTGCTAATTATTAAAAAAAATAGTTTAAAAAGTTTAAAAAAAACAATTTTGTCATATTTATAATAAAATATTCTAAATAATAAATCAAAAATACATATTTGATATTGGTGCGTCCATAAAAGTCTGCATTATTTACCCCGCACGATGAACATCGTCAGAAAAAAAAATAACAACAAAAATGGGCTTTTTTAGCTTCATCGATTAATAACTAAAGGAGTTACGATTTTTTAAAGGGGAGGAGGAAAATAGAAATAAACAAAAAAAAAAGCTCTGCTACTAAGGGGTTAAAAGGATTGAATAAGCAAACACCAGACAACTTGAGTCTCAGGGTATTCCCATAGGCAATGGTAAATGTCAATGAAGAGTAATGCAAATGTAGCAGTTATGACTCCTTCTGGGCGATATTTTGAACTTACTTCAAGTTGTAACACGGCTGATGAATTCCAGCTGCTAAAAATCATTAAAGCCAAATTTTATTAGCCATCGCGTGGTAGTATCATGATCATTTTAATGTGGACTGTAAGATAATTTGCACTGAAAGGGACGTGAGACGAAGCTTCTCTTTCTCAAATGCTGTAGGAGAATTAGCCATGCGTCTATTAGAACCATTGGTTTCCTTTGATGTGTTCACATGTCCGTGTTTTACAGGCATGCAAATGCGCGCACTTGCAAAAGATAGGACAAGCCCTCAACATTGGTCCATGCTGCATGTAAATATTCCCCACAGAGAGTCCCCTCATCACTGAACACTGTGACAGCACTGTCACAGTGTTCAGTGACAAGGGGATTCCCACGGGGAGAAAAGAATCCCTTGCCACAGCTGTGAAAGCAATGGGATGCTGGAAACCCCTGCAGTGATTTTCATGGAAGAGCTGCAAATATAAGCTCTTCCCTGAAAATCATCTTTATGTTGTGTAAAAAAATAAAAAAATATATACTCACTTCTCCGCTGCTATTGGGGCTTGGAGCGTCTAGCCGCTTGGTCCCCCTGCACTGCTCTGAAGCTCTTTCAGCAGGCAGGGATTTAAAATCCCTGACCTGCTGAAAGGGCGGTGTATGATTGGCTGAGCGCTCAGCAAATTACAGGCAGCGATCAACCATTCATTGAATGAAAGCTGACCGCTTCCTGTGATTGGTCACAGCACTCATCCAATCAAGCTCACTTTTAGGACCCAAAAATATAAATTCATAAAAATTAACTTTTAATAAATATTGCTTAAAAACCTTATGGACACACAAAACAAAATCCACTATCCGGTAGGGAATGTGAAATTGTATCATACAGTAACACTTCAAGATCAGTATCGATCTTGGACGTTTTCTTTATTATGTCTTTTACGTCCAAAAGATAGCTCTTTTTTGGGGGGGTTTCTTGGTTTTAATGTTCCAAAAAACCTATGCATTTTTTCCGAACCTGAACATGTCGTCGTAATCAGCCGGAATCTACATGCAACTCATATAGTCCAATGTATAATAGACACGAGATGTTTTTATGTACAGAATAGACCTTGTAATTGCCCAGATGTTTTTATGTACAAAATAGACCTTGTAATTGCCCTACGTGTTTCGCCCACTGCGTGGGCTCCTCAGGGGCTCAAGTATCTCCTGGGATGATTCCCTGGAGAAAGGTTATCAGTCATCAACTGAGTATAGAAAATTGTTTATAGATTAGGACTATAATCCATTAGAGGCAATGAGTAAGTATAGGTAAGGTACTGTATTGAATTAGCACCCCACTATGAGGAGTGATCGCTGCAATAATTCCTCCTAAGCTGATATGCGGTACTTGATAGCCTAATAAATTATATAATATTTCCTAGAGGAACTGTGCCCAGTTATCACTTAGAGTGATGTCTTGGTCAATACCCAGATAGTCTGCGCACTAAAAAAAGTTCCCCAGGTAATGCATCGCTGTCTATTAGATCCTTTTAGTAGGTGAGTTTTGATATACTCAAAGGCTATCAATAGAATAGCTCCCACTAAATAGGGTTTTTCTGCAGTCAGGCAGATTCTCAGCCTAGTGAAGGGTTGTAAGATCCCCCCCCCCCCCTATCAGGATCAGATAAAGCAGAATGAAATCATAAAATAAATAGAACAAGCGGCGGCATGACAGTCCTGGTGGTGGACTGCCAGCATATCTCATTCATTGAATTATCAATGAATGGCTGAGCGATGCCTGTGATTGGCTGAGTGCTCAGCCACCCAGACACAGCCCTTTCAGAGCAGTGCAGGGAGACCAAGCGGCTAGACGCACCTAAGCCCCGACAGCGACAGACAAGTGAGTGTATATTTTTTTACCACATGCTAGGGATGATTTTCAGGGAAGGGCTTATATTTAAAGCTCTTACCCAAAAATCACTGCGGGGGGTTGCCAACAATCCATTGCTTATAATGGGGCCGCCGGCAGCAGTCGTGGCCCCATTGAAAGCAATGGGCATGGAGCTTCATTCACATGTGTGTTAGCATGACCGTGGGCATGTGGATTTGTGCGCAAATGAGTGCGTGCAAATGCACGCTCGTGTGAACAAAGCCTGATTCATTCACTCACTCGCCACTAATTCTCTAACTACCCGGTATCGTACAAACTTAAAATTTAGCCCGACCATTCTTTAGATCCTGAATAGGAAAAGTAAAGGGGTCACAACTTGATTATTCAACACAAAAGTAAGTGACCCCTATGTTGTGTAACTTCCCGATGTCATACAAGCATGAAATTTGACACAAACATTCTTTAGGTCCTACATACGAAAAGTATAGGGGTCGCAATTTGATTATTCAATGCTGAATACAAAAGTAAGTGACCACCTATGTTATGTAACTAATAGCACACATCTGTAGTGCACAAACATAAAATATGCCACAACCATTCTTTACGTCCTAGTAGGAAAAGTAAAGGGGTTGCAACTTCAATATTCAATTTTAAGTGTGAAAAACTGAGAAAATCTGCGGTACATGACAGTTATTTTCTCAAAAACCCATAAAGCCTAGGGAAATTATTTGTATACAGAGGAGAATCTACCTCAACTATATATGTATATACTGAGGAGACTCTACCTCACCTCTCTGTGTATATACTGAGGAGAATCTACCTCACCTCTGTGTGCATATACTGAGGAGAATCTACCTCACCTCTGTGTGCATATACTGAGGAGAATCTACCTTACCTCTATGTGTATATACTGAGGAGAATCTATCTCACCTATATGTGTATATACTGAGGAGAATCTACCTCACCTCTACGTGTATATACTGAGGAGGATCTACCTCACCTCTGTGTGTATATACTGAGGAGAATCTACCTCACCTCTGTGTGTATATACTGAGGAGAATCTACCTCACCTCTGTGTGCATATACTGAGGAGAATCTACCTCACCTCTGTGTGTATACTGAGGAGAATCTACCTTACCTCTGTGTGTTTATACTGAGGAGAATCTATCTCACCTATATGTGTATATACTGAGGAGAATCTACCTCACCTCTGTGTGTATATACTGAGGAGAATCTACCTCACCTCTGTGTGTATATACTGAAGAGAATCTACCTCACCTCTCTGTGTATTTAATGAGAACAATGTAACTGATCTCTATCTCTGTATACTGATCTGCATATACTGAAAGGAACTGGCCATGTACTGCAAGGATTGAGCATGCCTTTAAGAGTAAGAAGGGGCTGCAACCTCAACTCTGGGGTTAAATTTGCATAAAAAGAGGCGTTATCATTAAGGGTAAAAAGTGAGGAGAGTGCAGTCTGAGGAGCATTTTAACACTCCTCTATTTTATTCCTTGGTTCCTCTAAAGTAACCACGACTTCATAAGATTTTCCATGTGAACACCAGATAAACACCTGTACCAAATTAACTCAGGCGAAGCCGGGTATATCAGCTAGTTCAGTATATAGGAATATATACTTAAAGAAAAGTTGTTTTTCTAAAGATTGTCCCCATTACCTTTGGGTATCTTGTGTAGAACAGTTTATATAATGTCTGAAGGCCTTTTTACATAGCATTGGGATTGGGCAAGATCGCTCTTCGACTATTAGGTGATGTGAAAGGCATAACAGTTAGCCGATGAATGAGTGAACACTTGTTTGTTGGCCGATCATTGATTTTCAGCAAGCATAAAAATATTCTCTGTTTGCCTGTACATATCCCCGTGTAAAAGGAGAGATGTGCAGCTGACCTATGGGGACAAATGATTGTGCGGTCAAACATTCATTTGCACTTACAGCTGCCATTCTTCTCTTGTGCAAAAAGGAAAGCAAATGAGTGTCGATCGACATGCCTGTTGACTGATGTTCATTACATTGGGCCAAAAATTGGCCAGTAGAAAAGGAGCCTTAGTTGTGAGTAAACAAACTAGCTACATAGTAGCAAGACATTTTTGAAGTAAGCCTTATCATAAGTGACAGATATAAAATAATCATTTATGAGATCTGAAATCAAGCTATAACCAACCGCTTGTAGATTAGTAAGCATTACAAGGAATAAAAACCTAAAAAACTTCCGCGCTCTTGTTGTAGGTTCCTTATGGTGTACAAGATGTTTTGTTCATGACAACAGCACTGCTACCTTTATTTTGATACTTTGGATTTTTAATACATTTTTGGATATCGGGAAGAGTATCCTGAGAGGTTTATTATACACCATAAGGAGCCTACAACAGGAACGTGGAAGTTTTTGTGTTTTTATTCCTTCATTTTCCCCATGTGGTTATCTATTTTGGGGTATCTTCTTTTTCTGCTGCTCTCCGAACCACACAGGATCGTTGCAGGACCCTAAGCAGCTGTTACAAGTCAACCAGGACCTCCGATGCAGGCGGGATGTTCCTTTCTTCCATAAGGGCCCTTCTTGGCACCAGGGGAGTTCATCACTATTTTATTCACACATTGAGCCTATGTTGGGTGGCGCGGATCGCCTTTTGTTTTGTACACATTACAAGGAGATGTTCTATTTAAAAATATAATTCATAATATCAGAAGCTGAATGTGAAATTAATATCTTAGTTTACAGAATGCACAATCTGTTCCCTTGTCTTATAGGAGAACAGATAGAAATAATCTATTGAAGGTCTTTTATTGTACATAGAAAGGTGAAAACTGCTTCTTAGCTTCCTTTTCTTCTGCAGCTGCAGGTGGAGCTGCAATGTGCAACAAGCGGGAAGAGGCCTGCACTCCATAAGCTGTTTCTAAGGGGTGGCTAAGGAGCTATGTCATGATGGCAATGAGTGCAGTGCCATCTATGCAATCTTGTGCACAGATGAAGGTGAACAACAGAATATGGACGACTAATGGAATTAGGTGATCGTGACGCCAGTGCCTGGTTTAACCCATTTAGGACCAGCCACTATATATATACGGTGGCTGGTCCTGGGCTTAGAGGACCGCCGATAGTAAAAATACGGCGGTGCTCTAAGTCTCCTGCCTCTGCAATCAGTCAGAGCCAGGAATGGGTTATCAGCTGTTAGTAACAGCTGATAACCCGGAGCAGAAGGCAGGAGAGGTTTTTAACCCTTCCTGCCTTCTGCTTCCCCGATATACAGTGCTCAATGAGCACTGTTTGGGCAAAGTGAAAGTAACATGTACTTTCACTACGGGAGCCTCGGGGGGTCATGTGACCTCCCGGGATTCCCTTCTATGCAGAGCTGGAGGGTCAGACTTAGACCCTGGCAGCTCTGCAGGTGACTAATGTCACCACAGGGGTTGCTTTCCCCTGCAACTGGGGATCCTATGGACGCCCCAGCTACAGTGGGAAAATGTCAAATAAAGAAAAAAAAAAAGTGAATGTTCCCCAGAGGTCTTATATGACGTCATGGGGGACATAGATAGTAAAAAACACAGTTACATACATAAGTAAAACAAAACAACAGAATAAAACAACAATACATACAAAAGAAAGAGAATAACACAAAGCAGACGCCAATAAAAACCGTCGCCGTAAGAGCCCTATAAACCAAAACCATACATACTATATATCAAAACGTCCGAAATAAATAGAAGAACCCATTTCCATACGTTATTTTCGTGTAAATATAAAAATAATTTTTTAAAAAACTATAAATGTTAAAAAAATCATTTTTTTTTAGCATTCTATCCCCAATAAAACTAAAAAACTGAAAAAAAAAGTCAGTGAAAAAGATATTAAAAAAAATAGTCCTAGATGTCATGGGGAAAAAAAGCAGCAAAAATAATTTTGGTAGCTAAAGGAAAAAAAATTGAGCAGTAAAACCGCCACATGGGTAAAATCCCTAAGAAGTGTCTGGTCCTTAAGGTACAAAACAGCCTGGTCCTTAAGGGGTTAAAAGAACTTAGTAGGGAAATAAGACTAACACATGTATTTGAGTAAATTGCAGGTACACTGTTTTTCTTTTGGAATGTGGCAGTCTGCAGGAATATTAAAACAGTAAAACTTGCATACTCCACAGTTTAACACTTGATACACAAATAAACAAGCCCTAGGGAGGCAGCACCTGAGATGAGATGAAGCCTTAGAGATAACTGACTATGACTGAAACAAACAAAACCTCTATTATCTGACTAACAGTAAATTGCCATTCCTCATATGTGAGCTAAAGTTCTCCAGTACTCACTCTTTCCTTATGGAGATTCTCTGCAGCTTATCTGTGCTGTATCCATGTTGCTGTTTGGTCAAAAACAGAGCTAGAAGGCTGGCTTGAAGGATGTCAGGTTTTGAAGAGAACAGGGGCCGGCTTCTCTCAAATCCCTGGTTGACTAAATAACTACAGATAGAAATTCTGAAGGTGTAATTAAAACATCTCTAGTTACAGGGCAGAGAGTAGGGGAAGCCTGGCTGTGGCCCCCCCCCCCCCCACCCCACTCCCTCGCTATACTGCCTCACTTCCGCCTTCTCAGACTGTTATATTTTCTATTTGCGCCACATATGAAAAAACAGTAAGTCCTCAACCCCTCAAGGATCTTATTTCAGCTCAGCTGTGATTAGCTCTGCCCCTCAACCAATTATGTGACTTATTCCTTCTGCTAGGTCATGTGATCTGTAACATCAAAGGTCCTGTCTATTTTGCTAGACATAGGAAGTCTTTACCCCAGATCCTGTTGGGTACATACAGAGATTCTCCTCTTTCAACAGTTTTACAGTGAAATGACTAATTTACATTAACACTTTAGTTCCTTATTCTGACTCCATCTTCTTATTAAATGAAATCCAGCATAACTACCCTTTGCTAAATGGGCTAGAATTAGGACAGTGGCTCTTGACTTGCAGTTAAAGTGTTCTTATTCTGTAGTGCCACACTTCCAGGTCACTACAGAGTTACACAATGCCCTTGTAGTAATAATATCCACATCGTATCAGGGTAGATTAGTGTTTGTTGCATATGTGTAAATATTTATGTGGATGGTGATTTCCATCAATACATGATCCTTATGGGAAAACTGAAATGCCAGAGGCAGAGCAGGAAATAGAATCATGAGGGGTCTACATGATGTAACTTCAAGAACTTCAGTACTTTTTTGTTTTTTATCCAAAGCCAAGTTACAGTTTTGTCTTGTAGTTATCTGGTCAGAGAACAAATGCAGATGAATGAGCCTGAAGAGCCTCTTGTTAGGGTCGGAAATATGTTACTCCTACTGGACATTGGCATATCTCATCTCCCTGTAGGGGACCATAAAGCTGCCTAATGCTGATCCTTAACAAAAGATGCTTCCAGTGGACAGGTGGCAGTTGGTCAAGCACCCCAGTGTATGGATACCTACTATCCACACTTGTGCACTTGTACCATAACTGATAGTCTTGAGGCATCTATAAAAGGTTCAATAAAACACATGAAAATATTACTGTACACCAAGATCTGGCAATAACCAAACATTCTCACCAAATATAGAAGATAGTTACTATCCTACCGCATGGATGAGAACAATGTGGATCAGTGGAAGGCTACATTAGGGAAAGTCGAGAAGGCACCATGGGCTATCTAAGCAATACTTTATGACCTGCTTCTATCAAAGACATGTTAATAGATAATTTTGATGTTATGCATGCCAATTTTTCTTTTAAATCTATTTCTGTGCTGGAGATTTGGAGCTGTGTATCAGTCCTCTGACTGTTAACAAGATATGTTAAGAAATGGCACTCAATTTTGCATCTAAAAATGACAGAGTGAATATTTAGGTATAGTGCAGTAACGCTTCCTGGTTGGAGGTCTGCAAACAATAATGGCGATGAATGATCACACAAACAATGGTGAATTATGGATGATCATTCGTGTGGGCAATCATCCCTAATTGCCCAGTGTAAAAAACATTTCTAAACCAGTGTGATCGACTTGCTATATCGATGACCAGCAGTTCTTACTGGTAATATATCTGCCTGTGTAAGAGGACCTTTAGGCACGTGTTAATTCAAGCTGAGCTTTAAAGTTTATTTATAGCTGATAAGGTTACTTCTTTTTTTAATTAGAACCTGAAAATCATGGAAAGATGGAAATCAGGTTCAACAATTACATTAGTGTAGTGGCTCAGAGGGTCCTCCAGAATAGACACACATTCATAGTTCTGTCACACGTTGCTATGTGTTTCCAGGAGACATAGAAAGTTCCTTACATTGGAGAAATCCTGTTTTCCCCCTCTCTTCAAGCTTAGAGCTTGGCAACAGCTGGCTGCTTATTGGCTGTATGTGATGCCCTCACTGGTTGGTCGAGAGGGATGGTGAGAACTCAGAGCAGGAAACTGTATAGTGAGCAAGTATGCTGAGGGGGAGGTGTAACGGATAAAGTGCAGGAACAAGAGAGGAAGTGAAGGAGAAGTTAGTCAGTAGTCTGCTTAGAGAGTCTTCGACTTGGTCGTGTAGGAAAAGGTCAGCAGAGTGAGCAGCTACAACACGATATTTTCAGCAGGGAAGCCAGGATTCATCAGCTTCCTAGTCTACCAGCAATGAGAAGGAGAGAAGCTGGGACCCGTTCCACTAAAACAGTGAGTTACACTAAACTCGGTGAAATCAAGCCCAGGGACAGTGCAGAGGTCCATTTTAATCTCAACTCAAATAACTGCATCACCAACTTCCAGTAAGCCCAAAACATAACTAGGCCTGTGGGAATTTCTACTGTGTAACCTCTAGATACAGTTAGAGAGAGTGTTAAAGAGGAAACTGCATTCATTCAAATTCAACTGTATTTCAAACTTGTTGTTCTACTGCATACGCAATTGCTCTGCCTAACTTCTGCAAGACTGCCATTGTTATATTGTATCATCAAATTCAAGCTTCACTAAAACTGTGCACTTCCAGTTTACTACCAGGACTCGTGTCAAATTATTTCCGTCATTGACCCTTACAGTCCTGAATGAAGTGCTGGTGTCCCGTGACAAACCACCATTTATTATAAAAAGGAATATATATATATTTTGTGCCACTGTGCAGCGACTGAGTAGGATACCTTTGCCGCCATTGTGGGGAGATATTGCAGAGCCACCTGTGACATGCATTTTGCAATCCCCGTGGTCTCCTCCACTTTGGTGTGCCTTGCTCTGACGCTGCATTAGTAAATCAGGAAGTAGCCAGCTTCTCCTAGGTTGGTTTCATTGGAGATCAGTTTAGTTGTTTACCTGTCACATAATTGTGTAAGAAGACAGATAAGACATGTAACAGTTCCATTGTTCATACTCAGGCATGGACCCTGAACAGACCCTGAATATTATTTTGTGTCTGCTTTACCGTATGTAATGTTAGTTTTCAGTCTGCCCATTTTGGACAGTATTTAGAGGGACATGACAGACAGTGTCATTTTAACTGCAGAGTGCCCAGCTTGCTGAAATGGAGAATAATATTGAAAAACATCAGTAGGTTGCCTGTCATTGTAAAGCCAGCTTCACACAGTAGTATTTTGGTCAGTATTTGAAAGTATTAGGCTTGCTTCTAAGACTTGCCTTCCTTCTGCAATTTCCAGCAGATGCAGGTGTCTCCCTGTTTCCACCTTAGCCTGAACTGATGTACACTTCTTTCCAGCAATGGAGGGGTTACTCCCTTCAGTGTTCCAGCTCAGCTGCAAGAAATGAGCAATTACTTTCCTATTTAGCTGAGCTGGGAGTTCTGTCTCATTGCCTTAGTGTTGGTGTTGATTGTTTCACAGTCACCCAGCCTGGTCTCTATTTCTACGTTCCAACTTATTCTTTGCCTAGTGCTTTTCTCCATGTACATTTTTTCATTGCTTTCCTGCCTTTGTATAATTTTCGTCTTTATGGTAAGCCTGTACTGTTTTGCATTTATTGTGCTCCGCAGTGTTTCTCGTGATCAGTACATCTCTTCTGTGTCATGTCAGGGAGAGATAGCCCCAAGGTAAAGACCGCAGGGCCATTCTTGTCAGGACATTCACCCTGCTTCTAGGCAGGGCACTTCCCATACCCCTGTTTAGCTGAGGGTGAGATCTCCATCGAAAGTTGCCTGGTTGGAGACATTGGCCTTTGCTTGTACTAAGTATACCTTAGTACTACTCCCACTCACCAGTCGGACGGATTTGCAGTATTGCGCTCCAGTACCTCAGCCCTCTGGGATCAGCTGCCAACCTCACCGGTTCTGGACCACAGCCAAGCTGGTAAGTTGGCACAGTGGGCCCACACCCGCCATCTGTAACAGTAAGCTAAAGACAGGAGAGGGTCTAGAACTTGGAAAAGGTGCAAATGTTTCCATTAGGCTACATTCACACAGGCGAGTGTGAGTTTCTCAGCTCGATATCTCACTTGCCACTTGTGTTTTACATGCGGATGCAAGGCATTTTTTTATTATGTGATATTGCGATCCTCAGGCATGTTCCATGCTTGCTAGAGGTTTGCAAGTGTTTCCCATTGATTTCAATAGAAAACATCACATTGCACTCGCATTCACATTGCACAGCACACAAGTACCATGCAATGTATTTTAAGGTCCCATTGGAAATAATGGATGAGGTGTTCCAAGGGAACATAAAAAGACAGAACATGCTGTGATTTTTAACCTCCCAGCATCACTGCGAGGGAAAAAAATTGCTCATGTGATTAACTTTATTGAAAAGAATGGAGTTTTGTGAGTCTTGCAGGGCACAAAATTTGCTCAAGATTCCCACTCGTGCTCATGTAGCCTTACACTTATGGTTCAACTCTTCGTTACGATTTAGAAGTACTTATGCAAAATGCTAACTATTATCCTGCAAAAAGAAACTAAAATACATATTAATGGAAAAATGTATTTTTTTTTTAAAGAGTTCATATTAAAATAATACACATTTGGTACCACTACAAGGATAACAACTAGAGATGAGCGAACGTACTCGTCCGAGCTTGATATTCGTGCGAATATTAGGGTGTTCGGGATGCTCGTTACTCGTAACGAGTACCACGCGGTGTTCCGGTTACTTTCAGTTTCCTCTCTGAGACGTTAGCGCGCTTTTCAGGCCAATTGAAAGACAGGGAAGGCATTACAACTTCCCCCTGTGACGTTCAAGCCCTATACCACCCCCCTGCAGTGAGTGGCTGGGAAGATCAGATGTCACCCGAGTATAAAAGTCGGCCCCTCCCGCGGCTCGCCACACATGCCTTGTGAGTTAGCTGAGGGAAAGTACTATCGTGCTGGTGCTGCTGTAGGGAGAGCGTTAGGAGTCAGTGTAGGCTTCAAGAACCCCAAAGGTCCTTCTTAGGGCCACATCTACCTGTGTGCAGGCTGCTGCTAGCAGTGTTTTGGTTTTTTTTCTCAAAATCGGCAGTGCAGAGCATTGCACCCGGCATTAGGGACAAAAGTGGTGCATAGGCAGGGAGAGTGTTAGGAGTGAGTGTAGCCTTCAAGAACCTCAACGGTCCTTTCTAGGGCCAAATTTAACCGTGTGCAGTACTGTGCTGGCTGCTGTTAGCAGTGTTGCATTTTTTTTTTTTTCTAAAAATCGTCTGTGCAGAGCATTGCACCCTCCATTGATACTACAGGGACAGAATTGTGTAGGCAGGGCCACAACACAGTTATTGTTCATTGAATATATGCAGTGGGTCCTTCCCTTTGCAAAAAAGGAAAAGAAATTATATTTGGCCTGCCTGTGTCAGTCCTAAGGTCTCCGTGTACGTGTGTGCTGCGTGGACAACGTACAAAAATCAGACGCAACCAGCTACGGTTTACTGCAGGCTTGTGCCATTGTCTTTCCTGACTGGCAAATACCTGCTCTGCTAGAGTTAATAACTCTGCTACACTAAAGTTGTGTGTGACTTTTTCAGGGCCACACTACAGTTCTAAAAGTTATTGTTCATTGAATATACGCAGTGGGTCCTTCCCTTTGCAAAAAAGGAAAATAAATTATATTTGGCCTGCCTGTGTCAGTCCTAAGGTCTCCGTGTACGTGTGTGCTGCGTGGACAACGTACAAAAATCAGACGCAACCAGCTACGGTTAACTGCAGGCTTGTGCCATTGTCTTTCCTGACTGGCAAATACCTGCTCTGCTAGAGTTAATAACTCTGCTACACTAAAGTTGTGTGTGACTTTTTCAGGCCCACACTACAGTTCTAAAAGTTATTGTTCATTGAATATACGCAGTGGGTCCTTCCCTTTGCAAAAAAGCGAAAACATTATATTTGGCCTGCAGGCTTGCGCCAATTTATTTCCTGCCTGGGAAATCAAATCACTGGTAATACAGCATGCTGAGGGGTAGGGGTAAGCCTAGAGGACGTGGACGTGGCCGAGGACGCGTAGGCCCAAGTGAGGGTGTGGGCACAGGCCGAGCTCCTGATCCAGGTGTGTTGCAGCCGACTGCTGCGCGATTAGGAGAGAGGCACATTTCTGGCGTCCCCACATTCATCGCCCAATTAATAGGTCCACGCGGGAGACCTTTATTAGAAAATGAGCAGTGTGAGCAGGTCCTGTCCTGGATGGCAGAAAGTGCTTCGAGCAACCTATCGGCCAGCCACAGTTCTGCGCCGTCCACTGCTGCAAATCCGAATCCTCTGTCTGCTGCTCCCCCTTCCTCCCAGCCTCCTCACTCCACTCCAATGACACATGCTCAGGAGCGGGAACACTCCCAGGAACTGTTTTCGGGCCCCTGCTCAGATTGGGCAGCAGTGGTTCCTCTCCCACCAGAGGAGTTTATCGTCACTGATGCCCAACCATTCGAAAGTTCCCGGGGTCTGGGGGAAGAGGCTGGGGACTTCCGCCAACTGTCTCAAGAACTTTCTGTGGGTGAGGAGGACGATGACGATGAGACACAGTTGTCTTGCAGTGAGGTAGTAGTAAGGGCAGTAAGTCCGAGGGAGCAGTGCACAGAGGATTCGGAGGAAGAGCAGCAGGACGATGAGGTGACTGACCCCACATGGTGTGCAACGCCTACACAGGACAGGTCTTCAGAGGGGGAGGCATGGGCAGCAGCAGGGCAGGTTGCAAGAGGCAGTGCGGTGGCCATGGGTAGAGGCAGGGCCAGACCGAATAATCCACCAAGTGTTTCCCAAAGCGCCCCCTCGCGCCATGCCACCCTGCAGAGGCCGAGGTGCTCTAAGGTCTGGCAGTTTTTCACCGAGACGCCTGACGACCGACGAACAGTGGTGTGCAACCTTTGTCGCGCCAAGATCAGCCGGGGAGCCACCACCAACAGCCTCACCACCACCAGCATGCGCAGACATATGATGGCCAAGCACCCCACAAGGTGGGACGAAGGCCGTTCACCGCCTTCGGTTTGCACCGCTGCCTCTCCCCCTGTGCCCCAACCTGCCACTGAGATCCAACCCCCCTCTGAGGACACAGGCACTACCGTCTCCTGGCCTGCACCCACACCCTCACCTCCGCTGTCCTCGGCCCCATCCACCAATGTCTCGCACCGCACAGTCCAGCCGTCGCTAGCGCAACTGTTGGAGCGCAAGCGCAAGTACGCCGCCACGCACCCGCACGCTCAATCGTTAACCGTCCACAAAGCCAAATTTATCAGCCTTGAGATGCTGCCGTATAGGGTTGTGGAAACGGAGTCCTTCAAAGCTATGATGGCGGCGGCGGCCCCGCGCTACTCAGTTCCCAGTCGCCACTACTTTTCCCGATGTGCCGTCCCAGCCCTGCACGACCACGTCTCCCGCAACATTGTACGCGCCCTCACCAATGCGGTTAGTGGCAAGGTCCACTTAACTACGGACACGTGGACAAGCACAGGCGGGCAGGGCCACTACATCTCCCTAACGGCACATTGGGTGAATTTAGTGGAGGCTGGGACAGAGTCAGAGCCTGGGACCGCTCACGTCCTACCCACCCCCAGAATTGCGGGCCCCAGCTCGGTGGTGGTATGTTCGGCGGTGTATGCTTCTTCCACTAAAGCACCCTCCTCCTCCTCCTCCTCCTCCTCCTCAACCTCTGTCTCGCAATCTAGATGTGTCAGCAGCAGCAGGACGTCGCCAGCAGTCGGTGTTGCGCGGCGTGGCAGCACAGCGGTGGGCAAGCGTCAGCAGGCCGTGCTGAAACTACTCAGCTTAGGAGATAGGAGGCACACGGCCCATGAACTGCTGCAGGGTCTGACAGAGCAGACCGACCGTTGGCTTGCGCCGCTGAGCCTCCAACCGGGCATGGTCGTGTGTGACAACGGCTGTAACCTGGTGGCGGCTCTGCAGCTCGGCAGCCTCACGCACTTGCCATGCCTGGCCCACGTCTTTAATTTGGTGGTTCAGCGCTTTCTGAAAAGCTACCCACGCTTGTCAGACCTGCTCGTAAAGGTGCGCTGGCTCTTCGCACATTTCCGCAAGTCCCACACGGACGCTGCCACCCTGCGCACCCTGCAACATCGCTTTAATCTGCCAGTGCACCAACTGCTGTGCGACGTGCCCACACGGTGGAACTCTACGCTCCACATGTTGGCTAGGCTCTATGAGCAGCGTAGAGCTATAGTGGAATACCAACTCCAACATGGGCGGCGCAGTGGGAGTCAGCCTCCTCAATTCTTTTCAGAAGAGTGGGCCTGGTTGGCAGACATCTGCCAGGTCCTTCGAAACTTTGAGCAGTCTACCCAGGTGGTGAGCGGCGATGCTGCAATCATTAGCGTCACCATTCCTCTGCTATGCATCTTGTGAAGTTCCCTGCAAACCATAAAGGCAGCGGATTTGCGCTCGGAAACAGAGCCGGGGGAAGACAGTATGTCGCTGGATAGTCAGAGCACCCTCCTGTCTATATCTCAGCGCGTTCAGGAGGAGGAGGAGGAGGAGGAGGATGAGGAGGAGGGGGAAGAGACAGCTTGGCCCACTGCTGACGGTACCCATGCTGCTTGCCTGTCATCATTTCAGCGTGTATGGCCTGAGGAGGAGGAGTATCCTGAAAGTGATCTTCCTAGTGCGGACAGCCATGTGTTGCGTACAGGTACCCTGGCACACATGGCTGACTTCATGTTAGGGTGCCTTTCTCGTGACCCTCGCATTCAACGCATTCTGGCCACTACGGATTACTGGGGTACACACTGCTCGACCCACGCTATAAGGAGAACCTTCCCAGTCTCATTCCCGAAGAGGAAAGGGGTTCGAGAGTGTTGCTATACCACAGGACCCTGGCGGACAAGCTGATGGTAAAATTCCCAGCCGACAGCGCTAGTGGCAGAAGGCGCAGTTCCGAGGGCCAGGTAGCAGGGGAGGTGCGGAGATCGAGCAGCATGTACAGCCCAGACAGTGCAACAGTCTTTAAGGGCCTGGCCAGCTTTATGGCTCCCCAGCAAGACTGTGTCACCGGTCCCCAGTCAAGGCTGAGTCGGCGGGAGCACTGTAAAAGGATGGTGAGGGAGTACGTAGCGGATCGCACGACCATCCTCGGTGACGCCTCTGCCCCCTACAACTACTGGGTGTCGAAGCTGGACACGTGGCCTGAACTAGCGCTGTATGCCCTGGAGGTGCTTGCTTGTCCTGCGGCTAGCGTCTTGTCGGAGAGGGTGTTTAGTGCGGCTGGGGGAATCATCACAGATAAGCGTACCCGCCTGTCAACCGACAGTGCCGACAGGCTAACACTCATCAAGATGAACAAAGCCTGGATTTCCCCAGACTTCTCTTCTCCACCAGCGGACAGCAGCGATACGTAAGCAATACGTAGGCTGCACCCGCGGATGGAAGCTACGTTCTCTCTCACCATCCAAAACGGGGACATTTCTGCTTCATCAATCTGTGTCTAATATTCCTCCTCCTCCTCCTGCTCCTCCTCCTGAAACCTCACGTACTCACGCTGAACGGGCAATTTTTCTTAGGGCCACAAGGCTCACTCATCTAATTTTTCTAAACAATTTTTATATGTTTCAATGCTCTTAAAAGCGTTGAAACTTTAACTTGAACCAATTTTTCGTTAAACTGGGCTGCCTCCAGGCCTAGTTACCACTTAAGCCACATTAACCAAAGCGATTAATGGGTTTCACCTGCCATCTTGGTTGGGCATGGCCAATTTTTACTCAGGTACATTAGTACTGTTGGTACACCAATTTTTTGGGGCCCTCACCTACAGTGTAATCATAGCAATTTGTATGTTCTTCGCCTGCACTCATGGTACAGAAGTGTGTGTGGGGTTGGCCTACACTTTAGCTACATAAATGTAACTTGGGCCTTGGCTATACTGCAGCTACTGAAATGGAACTAAGACTGCGCTCCCACTATACTGCTGCTTCGGAATTGTTACTGGGGCCTGTCTTGAGTGCTACTATTGCTGACATGGAACGAAGACTGCGCTCCCGCTATACTGCTGCTTCGGAATTGTTACTGGGGCTTGTCTTGAGTGCTACTATTGCAGACATGGAACGAAGACTGCGCTCCCGCTATACTGCTGCTTCGGAATTGTTACTGGGGCTTGTCTTGAGTGCTACTATTGCTGACATGGAACGAAGACTGCGCTCCCGCTATACTGCTGCTTCGGAATTGTTACTGGGGCCTGTCTTGAGTGCTACTATTGCTGACATGCAACGAAGACTGTGCTCCCGCTATACTGCTGCTTCGGAATTGTTACTGGGGCCTGTCTTGAGTGCTACTATTGCTGACATGGAACGAAGACTGCGCTCCCGCTATAATGCTGCTAGTGATATGTTAGTGGGGCCTGTCCTAATGCTACGGCTGAAATGTTACGAATTGTGGGCTCTGCCTATACCGCTGCTAATGGTATGTCTCTGGGGTGTGGAAACAGAGGCTTCCCAAAGACATGATAGCGGCGAGGCCATTTCCCACCAACGCGGTTACTGTTAAGGTGCATATAACCACGGACACGTGGAGAGGACACGTAGTGCCTCAAAAACATCCCCCTCCTCCTCCAACAGGGAAAAAATTCTTGGCAAATGCCTTTGCATTGGTTCGTCTGGTGCCAGTCCAAGAATTTCACCTTTACCGACACTACAAGAGAGCCCCCCCACCATCCCCCCGCCACGGCCCACTTAATCCTGGCCACATTCCGAAAACCAACAAAATGAAACCGCGCTACTAGGTCCGCAGTCACCACCACATTACCACCAACGCGGTTACTGTTAAGGTGCATATAACCACGGACACGTGGAGAGGACACGTAGTGCCTCAAAAACATCCCCCTCCTCCTCCAACAGGGAAAACATTCTTGGCAAATGCCTTTGCATTGGTTCGTCTGGTGCCAGTCCAAGAATTTCACCTTTACCGACACTACAAGAGAGCCCCCCCACCATCCCCCCGCCACGGCCCACTTAATCCTGGCCACATTCCGAAAACCAACAAAATAAAACCACGCTACTAGGTCCGCAGTCACCACCACATTACCACCAACGCGGTTACTGTTAAGGTGCATATAACCACGGACACGTGGAGAGGACACGTAGTGCCTCAAAAACATCCCCCTCCTCCTCCAACAGGGAAAACATTCTTGGCAAATGCCTTTGCATTGGTTCGTCTGGTGCCAGTCCAAGAATTTCACCTTTACCGACACTACAAGAGAGCCCCCCCCACCATCCCCCCGCCACGGCCCACTTAATCCTGGCCACATTCCGAAAACCAACAAAATAAAACCGCGCTACTAGGTCCGCAGTCACCACCACATTACCACCAACGCGGTTACTGTTAAGGTACATATTACCAGTCTGACTGGGGCATGCAGAGACACCTTGACAGAATGAATAGTGTGTGGCACATAGGTTCCCCATTGCTATGCCCACGTGTGCAGCTCCTGATGGCGGTGGCACAGGATTCTATTTCTCATTGCTTCTGTACAGCATTGGGGGCTATCGCCCCACCACTTTTAAAGAGGGTCGCTGCCTAGCCGTGCCAACCCCTCTGCAGTGTGTGCCTGCGGTTCCTCGTCATGGCAGACGCACTTCTAAATAGACATGCGGGTGGTGTGGCATGAGGGCACCTGAAGACTGCGCAGGGACACTTTGGTGTGCGCTGTGGGGTTTAGGGGGGGCGGTTGGTCAGCATGTAAGCCAGGAGAAGTGGCAGTGAAGTGTCATGCAGGCAGTGATTGTGCTTTGTTGGAGGTAGTGTGGTGCTTAGCTAAGGTATGCATTGCTAATGAGGGCTTTTCAGAAGTAAAAGTTGTTGGGAGGGGGGGGGGGCCCACTCTTGCCGCTATTGTGGCTTAATAGTGGGACCTGTGAACTTGAGATGCAGCCCAACACGTAGCCCCTCGCCTGCCCTATCCGTTGCTGTGTCGTTCCCATCACTTTCTTGAATTGCCCAGATTTTCACACATGAAAACCTTAGCGAGCATCGGCGAAATACAAAAATGCTCGGGTCGCCCATTGACTTCAATGGGGTTCGTTATTCGAAACGAACCCTCGAGCATCGCGAAAAGTTCGTTCCGAGTAACGAGCACCCGAGCATTTTGGTGCTCGCTCATCTCTAATAACAACCCATAGAATAAATGTAACTTATCTATACTGTAAGGCGTAAGGCATAAAAAAATTAAAAGATGATGAATTTTTTCTCTACCCACCCAAAAATAAATAAAATGAATGTATATGTGATATAAAATTGTACCAATGGAATTCAATCCCTGGTGTGTTGGTGTGATCTGCATCCTGTTCTGCTGTGGATCGTTTGCCATCTAGGGCGAGGTAGGTCCGTAGGTTCCAGTGTGGAGCCATGCTTATCAGGGAGATCACTCTGCATTGCAGGCAGGTGTCATGTGGAAGTTGTCTCGTTAGAGTAGGGGCCAGCGAGACAATGAAGACCCTAGAAGTGGGCTGGTGGGCTTAAGTGACTAGGCCAATCCACAAACTAATACCTCATACTTTTATAGCTATTCCATCTGGTTATGTGTTTGGTGTGTTTGATGCGTGTTTTGGTCGCAGTTCTGTCCTTATGTTATGTCTGTCTGTGAGTCCAGTTCCCAGTATGCAGTCCTTCCCTTAGGTGTTTTGTTGTGCATTCTGTGTAGTGCTTAGGTCTCCAACCTGCTCCAGGCGTGATGCGTGCAGCAGACGTGACACCGAGGATGTAAAAAATTTTGAAAATTGCTTGGCGATTAAGGGGTTAAGCAAAGTGTCTTCCAATTTTTGCAATTTCAGTTTTTTTATTTTTCAGTCACTCATATGCCTAAAAAAAGTTTTTATCTTCCTTAATAGATTTGTCCGTTTCTTCCCCATTTTGTTCTTTACCAGCATTAATGTGTTTCCCCTCCGTCTGTCTAATTTGTGACAACTCTCTGCCACTTACTGTACATAAATAAGCAATTTTCTTTTGCTTCCCCATTCTTTTTTATGAGAATGCAGTATTATCAATGAAGTAAAAAATAAAAATAGAAGCAATTCGAGGTTCCACTCTTAGTTATGACTTAAAATACTTATGCAAAATACTGACTAAAATCTTGCAAAAAGAAACTAAAATACATATTATTTGAAAAAATGAATTTATTTATTTATTTTTTTAAAGAGTTCATCTTAAAATAATACACATTTGGTACAACCACAATGGTAACAACCCGTAGAATAAAGATAACTTACAACTTATTTATACAGCAAGGCACGGGGCATAAAAAAGAAAAATATGGTAAATTTTTTCTCCAACCCACCCAAAAATAAATAAATGTATATGTAACACAAAATTGTACCAATGAAAACTGGAATTCATCCAACTCATTCTGCACAAATAACTACCGTATATTCCGGCGTATAAGGCGACGGGGCATATAAGACAACCCCCCAACTGTCACCTTATACGCCAGGAATACAGTGGAGCAAAAAAAAAAAATCATTACTCACCTTCCCCGGCATTCTGCGGCGCTGCTGCAGGCTGTCGCTCCCTCCTGGTCCCCGGCAGAACATTGCTTTCTGGACGCAGGGCCGTCAGCCAATCACAGCCATTCAATGACATCATTAAATGGCTGTGATTGGCTAAAACACACGTGCCTTCAGCCAATCACAGTCATTCAATGATGTCATTGAATGGCTGTGATTGGCTGACAGCGTGTGCTAGCCAATCACAGTATTAGCTTTCTGGAGGCGGGGATTTCAAGCCCTGCGTCCAGAAAGCAATGCTCTGCCGGGGACCAGGAGGGAGCGACAGCCTGCAGCAGCGCCGCAGAACGCCGGGGGAGGTGAGTAATGATTTTTGTTTTTTTTTTTACACTTTCTTTTTTTTGTATTACCGGCGTATAAGACGACCCCCGACTTCAGAGCAGATTTTTCGGGGTTCAAAAGTCGTCTTATACGCCGGTATATACGGTAGCAGTTATAATGGCAGTTTGATCGACAGTTTTGAGTGATCACTTTGTGCTCTGAGCACGGTATACAGAAGACAAGCGTGGCCGCTTGTCTTCTGTATACTTCTGCTGTCTTCACGGAGCGCTCTGAGTGGGGTATGCAGAACACAGCTGGATCGCTGTCTTCTGCATACTCCGGCTGTGTTCATGAAGCGCTTAGTTAGTATACAGCTGAGTGCTCTGAGCAGGGTACGCAGAACACAGCTTGAGCACTGTCTTCTGCATACTCCGGCTGTGTTCTCACAGCAGGATACTAGCTGAAACAATAGTATCAGCGGTATCCTGCTATGAACTCAGTTCGTGGTCCTGATAAGGCTGATTGTTCTCTTTCAGCATGCTGAAAAAGAATGTTCAGAGACTCGTTAACAAAAACTGCACGATGTCAGTGCAGTTAGTCACAACGATTATCATTCAAAAGACAGCTTTGAGCGATTTTTGAGTGAGAATCATTGTGTCTAAACCAGGCTTTGGCCAGGAAGCAGAGCTGGGGTATTGCTCCCCTCACAGTACAGGTACTCAACAGGGAGCTACAGAGACAGATAGAGGGGCTGAAGAGGAGAGCCCAGCAGGCAGAGTGCCACCATGTGTACAGTGGCCAGTCCCCAATGTGCAGAGACATTGCAGGGGAACTATCCCAGGAGCAGGAAATCCTGCAGCTTTGCAGAACAGGGGACAAAATCAAACTGGAACACAACCAGCTCCAATGCTAGATATATCCTACACAGCAGACAGTAAGTGGAGAGATTAACCCTGTGCAGTTATGTGACAAGCAATCACTCATGAGACCTCCTCCTCTCCCAGGCAAAACTCTGGCAGCACAGGAGTATGCTGGGCAGAGTAGTTCTCCAGCACATTCATATCATTCAGAGCTCAGGGCGTCTCAATCACTTGCACTGACTCCGTCCTCTGACCACAGTTCTTCATACCAAATATCAATCTCTAAAACAGCAAGTGAACCGCAGATCATGTCAGCAGAGATTTTACATGCTTTAAAGGAACTATGGAACAGTACTTAAACCTTGCCGACCAAAACAGATCTGGAGCTGCAACTACAGCATATGGAAGAAAAACATGCTTCTGACTTAAGGCCCATTTAGACACAATAATTATCGTGACAGTTTTTAAGCGTTCACTTTACATAAGTGTGTAAATGAAGACTCGCGTTGTATGCAGAAGACAAGCAGGACCGCTATTTTCTGCATACAGCTGTTGTCTTCTCAGAGCGCTCAGCTGGTATACAGCTGAGCACTCCGAGCAGGGTATGCAGAACACAGCAGAGCACCCCCGAGTGGAGTATACAGAAGACAGCTGGAGCGCTTGCTTCTGCTGTGTTCTCTGATCGGGATACCAGCTGAAACAATAGTATCAGCAGTATCCCGCTGAGAACTAAACACGCAGTCCTGATAAGCCTCATCATCGTCTTTTAGCTTGCTGAAAGACAACGATGAGTGAATCGTTACCGAAAACTGCACGATGTCCGTGCGCTTAGACATAACAATTATCGCGCAAAAGATGGCTCTGAGCGAATTTTGAGCAAGAATTGCTGGGTCTAAATGGGCCTTTACAGGAAATGAAGCAATTGGTATATTCCTTGTCTGAACAGGTGTCAACACTAGAGCCGCTACTGGCGATGACCTCACAAGATCTACAACTCAAAATGTCGACATTCATGATATATTGCTGAGAGATCTTGCTCTCCACCTAGATGGCATTAAGAACAGAGGGCGCTGCAACAATTTGAAAATCCACGGATTACCAGAGGAAGTTCCTCAAGATGCCTTCTATGACACTGTGGTCACCATTTTCAATAAGATGCTGAACAGACCAGAGGACAAGATCATCAAATTAGACCGGATTCACTGCCTACCAGGCCCAAAGTCCAGGAATTTCAACAATCCTTAGGATATAATTTGCCACATGCATTTTTACAAGCAAAAGGAGGACATCCTGCATAGAACTTGGGAACCGGGCCCACTACCCTATAGAAATACTGAAATCATCATATTAATAGATGTTTCTAGACGTACCCTCCATATGAGGAGACTAGTGCAACCACTACTAGAAGTGGCTCAAGACGCAGATGCAAAAGCCTTTTCATATTATCTTATGAAGGAGAGGCCACACACACATAGTCCACACATTGGCAGATTTGGATGCTGCGTTTAGCTTTCTGAACACTCTGCCCATTCAGATACTGGACTGGACCTTTCCGCAGTTCTTCCTATTGCCTAACACTTAGAGGTATAGGGACGTACCCAAAACCTCAACTAATAGAATAGGGAGACTTCAGGTGGCGATATACCTCATTCTGCTCTAAATCCAAGGCATGGCTGAACTACTCATAAGGACTCTTACCTTTAACTCACAACGCATCTCAGGAAGTGAAATACCCAAACTCAGGCCTGACAGGAACAATGGTTTTTATAATCCACGCAATTTAAGAGCTGAGTAAAGAAATATTCTCAAGATCTTGTTCAGAACGTTATACCCCGTTTTTTCTTTTAGGCCATGAACTACCAGTTTTCAGGCACCACATATACAAATCAGTATTTGTGGTATTCCAGACTCTGTATTATTCTGCTTGTTTAATGGTTAAACATAAAGTTCATGAGATTTCTCTTACTGTCTTACTTGCTGCCAATTTCACTATTACAGGAATTTAACTGCCTTCATTGAACTGCTGTTCCGTGTTTCCCCACTAGGGTGTCTGGGATCTTGTCTCAGGTTCAGGATTTTCCGTCGGTGACATTGCCCTAAACATTTAAGAATTTTCTGGCTAAACTTTTACTGATATTCGGGGTGTCTGGACTCATGTCCCAGGTTCTTGATTTTCCCTCAGGGACACGTTTCCAGACGCTTCAGACCTTTTTGTTTAGATTTTACTGATTTTTAGTGGGATCTGTTTGTCCCAACTGTTTTGTTACCTTTCTAGTGCCTTGCTGACTCACCTACGCCTCCTTACTTACCACACCCCATCTTCCCTCTTCACTCCTATATGTTTCCCAGTTGCTCCTTAAATCTGCAATATGTCCCCTGATCTCACCAATCTTGTTTTTGCTTCTATAAATGCACAAAGTCTGAATGTTCCTAAAAAGCGGTCTTTCCTCCTCCGGCTCCTGTGGAAGAAAAGGGCTCATGTATTACTTATCCAAGAAACACACTTCTAAACGGATGCCAATCCAAGACTCTCAAATGCCTGCTTCCCAGATGGCTACCACAGCGCATGTCCAGATTCTAAAACGAAAGGAACTTCCATCATCAAAGCCAGTTCCATTTCCTTGGAACATTTGCAAACACGACTAGACGGTACCAGTACCTGTTCGTCAAAGATAAGCTGGCCAATGTACTGGTCACCCTAGCATGCAATTATATACTTAACTCAAGTCAGGGTACCTTTATGGAGAGGGCCCTGGAGGAGTTGAAGGAATTTAACCCACTAAGGACCAGGCACTGTAAATATACAGTGCCTGGTCCTGGGCTTAAAACCCCGCCGAAAGTAAAATTACGGCGGGGGTTATCAGCTGTTAGTGACAGCTAATAACCCAGAGGAGAAGGCAGGAGGTGTTTTTAATACTTTCTGCCTTCTGCTTCCCCGAGTACACAGTGCTCAATGAGCACTGTGTACTCAAAAGTGAAAGTAAAAGTGTAACTTTCACTCCGGGATCCGGGGGAGTCATGTGACCACTGGGGTTTCCTGCTATAGCAGAGCTAGAGGGTCATACTAGACCATGACCAGTTCTGCCAGTGACTAATTTCACTGCAGGGGTTGTTATTCCCTGTAACTGGGGCTCCTATGTATGCCTCAGCTACAGTGGGGAACTGTCAAATAAAAAAATAAGTGAATGTCCCCCAGAGGTCTTAGATGATGTCATGTGGGACATAGATAGTAAAAAACATAATTACATACATCAGTAAGTCAAAATTACTGAATAAAACAACCATTTATACATAAGAAAGAGAATAACATAAAGCCAACACCAACCAAAACTGTCGCCGTATGCGCCGTGTAAACCAAAACCATACGTATTATATATCAAAACGTCTGAAACAAATAGAGGAACCCGTTCCCATACTTTATTTTAGCATAAATATACAAAATTTTAAAAAATAACTATAAATGCTAAAAAATCTTTTTTTTAGCATTTTACCCCCAATAAAACTAAAAAACGGGGGGAAAAGTCAGTGTAAAAGATATTTTAAAAATCGCCCTATATGTCACGGAAAAAACATAGGAAAAATAATTTTGATAGCTAAAGGAAACAAAATACGGCAGTAAAACCGCCACATGGGTCTTCTAAATGCTTCTTCCTCCGTCTTCCACGTGGTCCTCTTTTGCTGTAATCCTCTCTCTTTCTTCTTCCTCTCTTCTGACTCTCCTCCCACTTCCTCTCCTAACTCCACCCGTTCCCTACTATACTTGCTCCCACTTAACCCTTTCGTCCCTGGCCCCCAGTCTCTTGCAGCTACATTATGCATTTTGCTGCATGCAATTCTATGAATATGGTAACAAACCCAGCCGTACTCTAGCCAGAGCCCCAAGGAACATGAGACTATGCTCTTTCATTCCCTGTATTTCTATTCCGGGGAGTCAATCTCTACATCTACCGCAACAGATCACGTAAGCGTTCTGGGACTACTTCCATTCTTTATACAACTTATCCCCCACTATGACAGAGGATGAGAGGATCTCACAACAAACTCAGATGCAAACTTATATCCAAGCCTTTAATATGAGCTGCCTTCCACAAACCGTAGTTCAAGCAATGGAGGCGCCCATCACTCTGGAGGAATTAGCATATGTTTTGAAAGAGTCTAAGCCTGGAAAGGCTCTAGGCCCAGATAGATTTCCCCTCACCTACTATAAAGGATTTTCTGAGATCCTTTCTCCTCATTTTCTCCAGATACCAGCAAATAGAATATCCCCCGTCCTTCATCCCATTATTCACAAAGATCAGGTGGGTTTTATACTGCTACGTGAGGCAACACCGCCAGAGCTATCAGCTTTATTAGCCATGCAAAACAATTAGTTCTCTCATTGAGTCTCCTATCAAAATACACTGAAAAGGCATTTGACAGAATAAATTGGGACTTTATGTTAGAGTCTCTCCAGTACATAGAAATGGGCACTAATATGCTAACTGGGATCTCTAACCTCTACTCTTCCCCAACAGCCACAGTGAAGGCCAATAGACACTTATCCTCCCTTTTTAATATAAAAAAACAACAGAAGGCAGGGATGCCCGCTTTCACCTCTCCCTTTCATTATATGTCTGGAACCCTTTCTAGTACATGTCAGATCCAACCCCAGTATATCAGGGATTCACATAGGAAATGCAACACACAAAGTCGCAGCATACGCAGACGACTTATAATTCTTTATATCTTCACCACGCATATCACTTCCTAATTTATTACTGGAATTACGCAATTATGCCCAACTCCCCAAATGAATTACCAAAAATCGTCAGCTCAATATCTCTTCTCCCCAATCATTGGTGACAGAGCTCAAAGACTTCTTTTCCTTTGTTGGGCTACTACCCACATTTAAACATTCACTTGACCGGAGACGTGAAGGATTTATATATGGTCAATTTCCAAAACTTATTAAATGAAATTAGATCGGACTTGAACAATTGGACAAAAGGCTTATTCTTGTGGCTGGGCAGATGTTCTATTTTCTAAATGAATGTCCTCCCACGTATCCTCTATGAGTTTCAGCCACTAGCCATCTCTATTCCCATGCTCTTCTTCCAACACCTAAACTCTTTAATGAACAAATTCATATGGGCATATAAATCTCCACGTATTGCCAGGGCTATTCTTTACAGATCTAAACTGGAGGGAGGTCTGGGACTTCCAAATTTGATGGCATACATTAAGCATCACATCTAGCATGAGTCATAGATTGGCATAGGTATGAGGATCTAAAACATTGGATATCTCTACAACAAAGTGTTATATCTGTACCATTGACCGCATTACCATGGCTTCTAGATAAAATTCCCATAAGTATTAAAAAATCATATCACAGTAGGATCAACATTAAAAGTGATATTGAAGACCGTTCCAAGATTGGAGGTATCTCCGGCACCATTCCTCCTTTTCCCTGTCCTGGGTAACTCTGGGCTTTCCCTCGGGTATGGAGAAAGGGATATTTCAATATTGGCAAGATAACCATTTCCTCCAAAATTGATCATGGATGTCCTTGGAAACGTTATAACATATCTATGACCCAGTACCGCTGTCTCCATGGCAGATCATTCAACTCTGTCCCTTTCTTATTTCACTACCTTCCCTAAGACTTTTCTCTCGTACTAAGATGCTCTTTGAACAACTGTGCAACTTCACAGTCTGAATCACCAGATCCCATCTACATAAAAAAATGGGAGCAAGATCTCTCAGTGTGGTTTACGGAAGAACAAAAAAAAAAAAAAAAAACTGCACCTTTACGCATAAATCTTCTATATCCAGTAGATTTTAAGAGTCAGGGCAGGTGTCATGTGGAAATTGTCTCATTAGAGTAGAGACTCACGGGACAACGAGAGCCCTTGAAGTGAGCTTGCAGGTAAAAGTGACTTGGCCAATCCATCAACTAATACCTCATACTTTTATAGCTATTCCATCTGGTTATGTGTGCAGATATGTTTAGTGCGTGTTTTGGTCGCAGTTCTGTCCTTATGTTATGTCTGTCCTTGAGTCCAGCTCCCAGTACGCAGTTCTTCCCTTTGGGGTTTCATTGTGCATTTTGTGTAGTGTCTTAAGTCTCCGTTCTTTTGAGACACGATCCACCCTTGCGTCCATGCTGAGGAGTGGTGCGCTTAGTGGACATGACACCGAGGATATAAAAATTACAAAAATTGCTTGGCAATTAAGGGCTTAAGCAAAGTTGTCTTCCAATTTTTGCAATTCCACAGTTTTTATTCTTTCAGTCATTCATTTGCCTAAAAAAAAGTTTTTATCTTCTTTCTTGTCCGTTTCTTCCCTATTTTGTTCTTTACCAGCATTAATGTGTTTCGCTTCTGTCTGTCTAATTTGTTACAACTCTCTGCCAGTATAAGCAATTTTCTTTTGTTTCCCCATTCTAATTTTAGGAGAACAAAGTATTATGTGAGAAACTATGAAAATTGAAGCAATTAAGTTTCTTCATCCATTCCATGTAATAATACCTTCATAGAAGGCCTGCATCTTCTTACACAATGTGGAGCCTGTTGTAATGTTATATGTCATCTAATGGGTGTTAAAAACTTTTCATTTTTATTTGAAACATAACAGAATAGGCAATTATAGTAGAATGTTTAAAAAACAGATTTTCCATACATACATACTTATATGTCCACCTTTGGATGAGCTCTAATTTGGTTAAAGGAAACTTGTCGTCATGTCTTTACTCCATAAACTGCACTTACCAGCGTATGGTCGCCAACATAAGTTTTTCAGAGCAGTCCATATCATGGGTGAGAAAAGTGTGTGAGTTTTGTGTGTTACGAGACACACAACTCCCATGAAAATAATCACAGAGACGGGAAAGTCTATCGTGTTTAGTTTACCAATTGAGCCCTTTCACAGTAACAGACTTAAAATTTATTGATTCTTTATTAAAGATATTTCTAAAATAACAAAAACGGGCTGACAAACATAAACAACATAAAGGACGAAGGATACAAAAGATACCCTTTCTTGACAATGGTCTCCAATATAGTTTATTCTTGTGTATGAAGAAGACTCGATGGAAGATAAGTGCTAAAGTGAGACTGCTGGGGCTCAAAAGTCAGTTCACCGTACAAAGGTAATGTATCGTGTGGTGGTGAACGTTTTGAGCTCCTAGTTAGTTGATGATAGTACAAAAATCAGCTGAAACAGATAATATAAATTCAGCTGAAGTGTAACAGATGTCAAAATCAATGAAATACTGTTCAGCAATGATATTGTTTCGTTTATAGGTTACAATATCTCCAGCTCATTTGAGCGGGTAGAAGTAAATTGTTCTCGTGGTGAAGATATTAAGGTGTATAAAGCTCGACGCGTTTCCCCACTTAAAGAAGGTGGTTCATCAGGAGCCTAGCTAGAACAGATAATTAACAGCACTCTCCTTGTCAGATTAGACCAAAGTAATGAAAAGTTCAGGCAATAGGAGATTAAAGCACTGCCAAAGTTAGCTCATCGGTGATGGCGAAAAGGCATTGAGGTCAGAAGTTAACACTCATTTACGATGATGAAATCGCTTATTTAGAATGATACTGAGTGATTTAAATAGATCTTTGGTTAAATGAGTGATAACTGCTGAGTGTAATCACATAAGTCGATACATAGCTGGCATCTATCAGGATACAATATAGAGCCAGCGAGTGACCTCTGACTAGTCAATCTCTATGATGAAAAGCGATGGATAGTGGACATATAAAGTGGCCAAATAATGGAGGTATAGACCACAGTGGACCAAAAAATAGACCACATTAATTATCAGAATGAGCCAGGTAGATAGGATATTATAATAACCTCCTTCTATTGGGCAAATGGTAGACTCCTTGTCCTAGGTAGAAAATAGGCCAAGAGGCCAAGTATAGTCCAAGTAATAGCCTATGCTTTCAATAGTAGGTAGCTAAGTCCTTATTCAACAATAGCGATATGTTATATAAACAGTCTCTAGTTGGTATAGAGAGAGAATCTAGTCAATAGCCTATAGGCTTAATAGCTGTTAAACTAGAGCACTAGGGAGCAACCAGAAAATAAATAAATGAACAGAAAGGTGATGCCTGTGGTTCACCATCAGAGCCACAGGCCCTACATTTATGTGAGCTTGACAAAGGCCAACATGGCCGAAACGTTGCCTGTTTTTCTGTGATGGGGGAATAAAAGTTTGGATATCAATATGCACCCTGGATGCTGCCAAAGTCTTTTTTTCATTTCTGGCTCTAGTGGAAGTGGTATTAGTTGAGACATGCCTGGTCTCCCCTGTGGGTAATTTGTCAGGGCTATTTAGCCTGGCCTGGTGCTTGGCTTAGGTGCGGTTATTTGCTGGCTGTGGAGGAAGCCAGAGCTTGGCGTTGGTAACCCTGTTTACCTGTGACTACGCAAAGCTAAATACAGCAGTATATATTTGTTTTAATCTTGTTTGATGTGTTATTTCATGATCCCACATATGGTCTGCTAGCATCCTGGGTAAGGATGAGCGAGCATACTAGGTAAAGCACTACTCGTCCCAGTAATGTGCGTTATCCGAGTATTTCTCTGCTCGTCCTGAAAGATTCGGGTGCCGCCGCGGAGCGGGGAACTGCAGGGGAGAGCGGGGAGGAACGGAGGGGAGATCTTTCTCTCCCTCTCTCCCGCCCGCTCTCCCCTGCTCCCCGCTGCGACTCACCTGTCAGCCGCAGCGGCACCCGAATCTTTCAGGACGAGCAGAGAGATACTCGGATAAAGCACATTACTCGGACGAGTAGTGCTTTACCGAGTATACTCGCTCATCCCTAATCCTGGGTATAAAGAATAAATGCAAAGAATGTCAGAATAAGGCCTTCTTCACACAGATGACACAGCATCGCCACGAGAAAATTACAGCGATATCGCATCGCTAGTCCATTCTATATTGCTTCTTCTTGTGGCAATACAGCGATTTTGTAGCGCCACAAAGTCGCATGAGGCACTACAAAGTTGCGTGACTTTGTAGCACCACATGCAAGGATGTGGGGTGGGCTTGAAATATAAGCCCTACCCTGAAAATAAGCCCTAACTGCAGATTTTCTTTTTTTAAGTATGCATCACCTTAAAAGCAATGTCCGGGGCTCCGCTGCAGCTTCCTTCTAGTCCCTGACTCTGGTCTTCTTCCTCTCTTCTGGCCGGGGATTGAAAAATCCTCACCTCCTGGAAGCACTGGCTGTGATTGGCTGCTGCTTAGCCAATCACAGCCAGCGCTTGATGAATGGCTGTGATTGGTTCATCGAGCGCTGGCTGTAATTGGCTAAGTGTCTGCCAATCAGAGGCAGTGCTACCATGGGGCAGGATTTTCTCAATCCCGGCCAGAAGAGATGAAGGAGAATTGTTTTGGGGACCCAAGAAGAAGATGCGGCCTGACAGCGCTTCTAAGGTGATGTGTATTTTTTTACTTTTTTTCCTGCAGCTAAGGCTTAGATTAGGGCTTTGACAGTAGGATTTCTTACTGTCAAAGTTGCATCACACCGCACAAAAATCGTGTTTTCACGCGATGCAACAGAAAGGAAAGCTCTATAGCGAAACTTGAGCTACAAAACTTCACGAGTTGCAAAATTGACAATTCCCAGTAGCTGATTCAAGTATTGGTTGGTTTTAGACAAGCTACAATTTTTTTCCATCTCAAGCCAAGGAGATTGCTTAACAAGATGTTCTATAGGAAGTGTTCAACATCTATATATATAAAGCTGAAAGCCCTCACTGACTCATTGACTGACTCACTGACTGACTGACTCGCCAAAAGTTCTCCAACTTCCTGATATCGTAGAGACATGAATTTTGGCACGAGCATAGATTGTCTCCAAAATAGGAAAAGTAATAGGGTCCCAACTCGATTATTAAATTTTAGCGCAAAATAATTGGCGTCGAAATTTTACGTACATAATCTAAATCTGTCACTTCCCAATGCCTTAGAAACTTAAAATTTGGCACGGGCATTGATTATGACATAAATAGGAAAAGCTAATGGGTCCCAACTCGATTATTAAATTCTATGCGCAAAAGAATTAGCGTCCAAATTTTACGTACGGAATGTATTTTCCTCACTTTCCGGTGTCATAGAAACAGGAAATTTGGCACGAGCTTTGATTATGTCATAAATAGGAAAAGCTAATAGGTCCCAACTGGATTATTCAATTCTATGCGCAAAAGAATTGGCGTCAAAATTTTACGTGCAGAATGTAATTTTTTCACTTTCCGGTGTCATATAAACAGGAAATTTGGCACGAGCATTGATTATGTCATAAATAGGAAAAGCTTAGGGGTCCCAACTCAATTATTCAATTCTATGCGCAAAAGAATTAGCGTCCAAATTTTACGTACGGAATGTAATTTCTTCCCTTTCCGGTGTCATAGAAACGTGAAATTTGGCACGAGCATTGATTATGTCATACATAGGAAAAGCTAATGGGTCCCAACTCAATTATTAAATTCTAGCGCAAAAGAATTGGCGTCGAAATTTCACATGCGGAATGTAATTTTTTCACTTTCCGGTGTCATAGAAACAGGAAGTTTGGCACGAGCATTGATTATGTCATAAATAGGAAAAGCTAATGGGTCCCAACTCCATTATTAAATTCTATGCGCAAAAGAATTAGCGTCCAAATTTTACGTGCGGAATGTAATTTTTTCACTTTCCGGTGTCATAGAAACGTGAAATTTGGCACAAGCATTGATTATGTCATAAATAGGAAACGCTAATGGGTCCCAACTCTATTATTTAATTCTAGCACAAAAGAATTGGCGTAAAAATTTTACGTGCGGAATGTAATTTTTTCACTTTCCGGTGTCATAGAAACGGGAAATTTGGCACAAGCATTGATTATGTCATAAATAGGAAACGCTAATGGGTCCCAACTCTATTATTTAATTCTAGCACAAAAGAATTGGCGTAAAAATTTTACATGCGGAATGTAATTTTTTCACTTTCCGGTGTCATAGAAACGGGAAATTAGGCGCGAGCATTGATTAAGTCATAAATAGGAAAAGCTAATGGGTCCCAACTCGATTATTCAATTCTAAGCGCAAAAGAATTAGTGTCCAAATTTTACGTATGTAATCTAATTCTCTCACTTCCTGATGTCATTTTTAGAGATGAGCGAGCACCAAAATGCTCGGGTGCTCGTTACTCGAGACAAATTTTTCGCGATGCTCGAGGGTTCGTTTCGAGTAACGAACCCCATTGAAGTCAATGGGCGACCCGAGCATTTTTGTATTTCGCCGATGCTCGCTAAGGTTTTCATGTGTGAAAATCTGGGCAATTCAAGAAAGTGATGGGAACGACACAGCAACGGATAGGGCAGGCGAGGGGCTACATGTTGGGCTGCATCTCAAGTTCACAGGTCCCACTATTAAGCCACAATACCGGCAAGAGTGCGCCCCCCCCCCCCTCCCAACAACTTTTACTTCTGAAAAGCCCTCATTAGCATGGCATACCTTAGCTAAGCACCACACTACCTCCAACAAAGCACAATCACTGCCTGCATGACACTCCGCTGCCACTTCTCCTGGGTTACATGCTGCCCCCCCCCCCTTCCCCCGCACGACAGTGTCCACAGCGTACACCAAATTGTCCCTGCCCAGCCTTCAGCTGCCCTCATGCCACACTACCCTCATGTCTATTTATAAGTGCGTCTGCCAGAGGAAAAGCAGGCACACACTGCAGAGGGTTGGCATGGCTAGGCAGCGACCGCCCCATAAAAGGGGCGGGCCGATAATCCACAATGCTGTACAGAAGCAATGAGAAATCCAATCCTGTGCCACCTCCATCTGGAGCTGCACACATGGGCGTAGCAATGGGGAACCTATGTGCCACACACTATTCATTCTGTCAAGGTGTCTGCATGGCCCAGTCAGACCGCGGTTTTTTATAAATAGTCACAGGCAGGTACAACTCCGCAATGGGAATTACGTGTGCACCCACAGCATGGGTGGCTCCCTGGAACCCACCGGCGGTACATAAAAAATATCCCATTGCATTGCCCATCACAGCTGAGGTAATGTCGTGCTTAATACAGGTGGGCTTCGGCCCACACTGCATGCCCCAGTCTGACTGGGGTTCTTTACAAGTGGACAGATGTAGGTTAAACTCCGTGTGCACCTACAGCATGGGTGGCTCCCTGGAACCCACCGGTGGTACATAAAAATATCCCATTGCATTGCCCATCACAGCTGAGGTAATGTCGTGCTTAAAGGGGTTGTCTCGCGGCAGCAAGTGGGGTTATACACTTCTGTATGGCCATATTAATGCACTTTGTAATGTACATCGTGCATTAAATATGAGCCATACAGAAGTTATTCAGTTACCTGCTCCGTTGCTAGCGTCCTCGTCTCCATGGTTTCGTCTAAATTCGCTGGCAGCTTGCTTTTTTAGACGCGCTTGCGCAGTCCGGTCTTCTCCTTTCAGCACGAGCCGCTTCAGTGTGCTCCCCGCTACAGCTCTTCTGCGCATGCGCAGACGAGCTGTCACTGCTCGGGAGCGCGCTGGAGCGGCCATTCTGTACCATCCTCTGTTAGAGGAAGGTGCAGAAACTGGAGCTGCCCAGCCGAGAAGCTGCCCAGCTGTCCCGCTGTCCCGAGAAGCCGCCCAGGTAAGTGATGGGTCGGGGGTGATGTTCACTAACAGGTAAAGGTCCCGGGCCACAGCGGTAGGCCCCCGGAGCCCAGCGCTAGGTTCCGGAGCCCAGCGCTGGGCTCCGGAACCTAGCGCTGGGCTCCGGAACCTAGCGCTGGGCTCCGGAACCTAGCGCTGGGCTCCGGGGCCTAGCGGTGGGCTCCGGAACCTAGCGCTGGGCTCCGGAACCTAGCGCTGGGCTCCGGAACCTAGCGCTGGGCCGAGGGGCCTACCGCTGGGCTGAGGGGCCTTCGTCTGTTGTCAGGGTCTAGCGCTGGGGAGCCGGGGCGTAGCGCTGGGGAGCCGGGGCGTAGCGCTGGGGAGCCGGGGGCTAGCGATGGGAAGCCGGGGGCTAGCACTGGGGAGCCGGGGGCTAGCGCCGGTTACCTGCTGCCTGGCGGTGGGTGACTGGTCGGCGGCGTTCAATCCTGGGGTCCGGTCGGCGGCTGCGGGGCGTCTGGTTGTCAGGAAGACACAGCTTGTAGCGTCTCGGGAGCGCACACGTCGGGCTGCAGCAAGCAACGGGAAAAGAGCCGGCGGCCATCTTGGGGAAACTTTTATAAGTTGCTGAAACGCTGGAACTGTAAGTAGAAACCAGCTAGAAAAGTCATTTACAGGGGAGCTTAGTAATGTATGCTTAATTAGGGGGACTGAGCAAAAAAAAAAAATTCACTGCTTCCTCGAGACATCTCCTTTAATACAGGTGGGCTACGGCCCACACTGCATGCTCCAGTCTGACTGGGGTTCTTTACAAGTGGACAGATGTAGTAACAACTCCCTGTGGACCCACAGCATGGGTGGGTGCCAGGAAGCCACCGGCGGTACATAAATAAATCCCATTGCATTGCCCATCACAGCTGAGGTAATGTCGTGGTTAATGCAGGTGGGCTTCGTCCCACACTGCATGCCCCAGTCTGACTGGGGTTCTTTACAAGTGGACAGATGTAGGTTAAACTCCGTGTGCACCTACAGCATGGGTGGCTCCCTGGAACCCACCGGTGGTACATAAAAAAATCCCATTTCATTGCCCATCACAGCTGAGGTAATGTCGTGGTTAATGCAGGTGGGCTTCGGCCCATACTGCATGCCCCAGTCAGACTAGGGTTCTTTACAAGTGGACAGATGCAGTTACAACTCCGTGTGGACCCATAGCATGGGTGGCTCCCTGGAACCCACCGGCGGTACATAAATATATCCCATTGCAGTGCCCTACTCAGCAGAGCTAACGTCAGATACAATACAGGTGGGCTTCGGCCCACACTGCATGCCCCAGTCAGACTGGTAATATGTACCTTAACAGTAACCTCGTTGGTGGTAATGTGGTGGTGACTGCGGACCTAGTAGCGCGGTTTTATGTAGTTGGTTTTCGGAATGTGGCCAGGATTAAGTGCGCCGTGGCGGGGGGGATGGTGGTGGTGCTCTCTTGTTGTGTCGTTAAAGGTGAAATTCTTGGACTGCCACCAGACGGACCAATGCAGAGGTATTTGCCAAGAATGTTTTCATTGTTGGAGGATGAGGGGGATGTTTTCGAGGCACTATGTGTCCTCTCCACGTGTCCGTGGTTATATGCACCTTAACAGTAACAGCGTTGTTGGGAAATGGCCTCGCCGCCATCATGTCTTTGTGAAGCCTCTGTTTCCACACCCCAGTGACATACCATTAGCAGCTGTATAGGCAGAGCCCAGAATTATTAACATTTCAGCGGTAGCATTAGGGACAGGCCCCACTAACATATCACTAGCAGCAGTATAGGGGGAGCGCAGTCTTAGTTCCATTTCAGTAATAGTAGCACTCAAGACAGGCCCCAGTAACATTCCCATTGCAGCAGTTTAGGGAGATAACAGTCTCTTTCACATTTCAGTAGCTGCAGTATAGACGAGGCCCCAGTTACATTTATGTAGCTAAAGTGTAGGCCAACCCCACACACCTTTCTGTACCATGAGTGCAGGCGAAGAACATAGAAATTACTATGATTACACTGTAGGTGAGGGCCCAAAAAAATTGGTGTACCAACAGTACTAATGTACCTCAGAAAAAATTGGCCATGCCCAACCAAGATGGCAGGTGAAACCCATTAATCGCTTTGGTTAATGTGGCTTAAGTGGTAACTAGGCCTGGAGGCAGCCCAGTTTAACGAAAAATTGGTTCAAGTTAAAGTTTCAACGCTTTTAAGAGCATTGAAACATATAAAAATTGTTTAGAACAATTAGATGAGTGAGCCTTGTGGCCCTAAGAAAAATTGCCCGTTCGGCGTGATTACGTGAGGTTTCAGGAGGAGGAGCAGGAGGAGGAGGAGGAATATTAGACACAGATTGATGAAGCAGAAATGTCCCCATTTTGGATGGTGATAGAGAACGATGCTTCCATCCGCGGGTGCAGCCTACGTATTGCTTAGGTATCGCTGCTGTCCGCTGGTGGAGAAGAGAAGTCTGGGGAAATCCAGGCTTTGTTCATCTTGATGAGTGTAAGCCTGTCGGCACTGTCGGTTGACAGGCGGGTACGCTTATCTGTGATGATTCCCCCAGCCGCACTAAACACCCTCTCTGACAAGACGCTAGCCGCAGGACAAGCAAGCACCTCCAGGGCATACAGCGCGAGTTCAGGCCACGTCTCCAGCTTCGACACTCAGTAGTTGTAGGTGGCAGAGGCGTCACAGAGGACGGTCGTGCGATCGGCCACGTACTGCCTCACCATCCTTTTACAGTGCTCCCGCCGACTCAGCCTTGACTGGGGAGCGGTGACACAGTCTTGCTGGGGAGCCATAAAGCTGTCCAGGGCCTTAAAGAGTGTTGCACTGCCTGTGCTGTACATGCTGCTCGATCTCCGCACCTCCCCTGCTACCTGGCCCTCGGAACTGCGCCTTCTGCCACTAGCGCTGTCGGATGGGAATTTTACCATCAGCTTGTCCGCCAGGGTCCTGTGGTATAGCAACACTCTCGAACCCCTTTCCTCTTCGGGAATGAGAGTGGAAAGGTTCTCCTTATACCGTGGGTCAAGCAGTGTGTACACCCAGTAATCCGTAGTGGCCAGAATACGTGCAACGCGAGGGTCACGAGAAAGGCATCCTAACATGACGTCAGCCATGTGTGCCAGGGTACCTGTACGCAACACATGGCTGTCTTCACTAGGAAGATCACTTTCAGGATCCTCCTCCTCCTCTTCAGGCCATACACGCTGAAAGGATGACAGGCAAGCAGCATGGGTACCGTCAGCAGTGGGCCAAGCTGTCTCTTCCCCCTCCTCCTCATCCTCCTCATGCTCCTCCTCCTCAACGCGCTGAGATATAGACAGGAGGGTGCTCTGACTATCCAGCGACATACTGTCTTCCCCCGCCTCCGTTTCCGAGTGCAAAGCATCTGCCTTTATGCTTTGCAGGGAACTTCTCAAGAGGCATAGCAGAGGAATGGTGACGCTAATGATTGCAGCATCCCCACTCACCACCTGGGTAGACTCCTCAAAGTTTCCAAGGACCTGGCAGATGTCTGCCAACCAGGCCCACTCTTCTGAAAATAATTGAGGAGGCTGACTCCCACTGCGCCGCCCATGTTGGAGTTGGTATTCCACTATAGCTCTACGCTGCTCATAGAGCCTGGCCAACATGTGGAGCGTAGAGTTCCACCGTGTGGGCACGTCGCACAGCAGTCGGTGCACTGGCAGATTAAACCGATGTTGCAGGGTGCGCAGGGTGGCAGCGTCCGTGTGGGACTTGCGGAAATGTGCGCCGGGGCGGCGCACCTTTCCGAGCAGGTCTGACAAGCGTGGGTAGCTTTTCAGAAAGCGCTGAACCACCAAATTAAAGACGTGGGCCAGGCATGGCACGTGCGTGAGGCTGCCGAGCTGCAGAGCCGCCACGAGGTTACGCCCGTTGTCACACACGACCATGCCCGGTGGGAGGCTAAGCGGCGCAAGCCAACGGTCGGTCTGCTCTGTTAGACCCCGCAGCAGTTCGTGGGCCATGTGCCTCTTATCTCCTAAGCTGAGTAGTTTCAGCACGGCCTGCTGACGCTTGCCCACCGCTGTGCTGCCACACCGCACGACACCGACTGCTGGCGACGTCCTGCTGCTGCTGACACATCTAGATTGCGAGACAGAGGTTGCGGAGGAGGAGAAGGAGGAGGAGGGTGGTTTAGTGGAGGAAGCATACACCGCCGAAGATACCACCACCGAGCTGGGGCCCGCAATTCTGGGGGTGGGTAGGACGTGAGCGGTCCCAGGCTCTGACTCTGTCCCAGCCTCCTCTAAATTCACCCAATGTGCCGTCAGGGAGATGTACTGGCCCTGCCCGCCTGTGCTTGTCCACGTGTCCGTTGTTAAGTGAACCTTGGCAGTAACCGCGTTGGTGAGGGCGCGTACAATGTTGCGGGAGACGTGGTCGTGCAGGGCTGGGATGGTACATCGGGAAAAGTAGTGGTGACTGGGAACTGAGTAGCGTGGGGCCGCCGCCGCCATCATACTTTTGAAGGACTCCGTTTCCACAACCCTATACGGCAGCATCTCACGGCTGATAAATTTGGCTATGTGGACGGTTAACGCTTGAGTGTGCAGGTGCGTGGCGGCGTACTTGCGCTTGCGCTCAAACACTTGCGCTAGCGACGGCTGGACGGTGCGGTGCGAGACATTGGTGGATGGGGCCGAGGACAGCGGAGGTGAGGGTGTGGGTGCAGGCCAGGAGACGGTAGTGCCTGTGCCCTTAGAGGGGGGTTGGATCTCAGTGGCAGGTTGGGGCACAGGGGGAGAGGCAGCGTTGCAAACCGGAGGCGGTGAACGGCCTTCGTCCCACCTTGTGGGGTGCTTGGCCATCATATGTTTGCGCATGCTGGTGGTGGTGAGGCTGTTGGTGGTGGCTCCCCGGCTGATCTTGGCGCTACAAAGGTTGCACACCACTGTTCGTCGGTCGTCAGGCGTCTCTGTGAAAAACTGCCAGACCTTAGAGCACCTCGGCCTCTGCAGGGTGGCATGGCGCGAGGGTGCGCATGGTGGATTATTCGGTTTGGCCCTGCCTCTACCCCTGGACACCGCACTGCCTCTTGCAACCTGCCCTGCTGCTGCCCATGCCTCCCCCTCTGAAGACCTGTCCTGAGTAGGCTTTGCAAACCAGGTGGGGTCAGTCACCTCATTGTCCTGCTGCTCTTCCTCAGAATCCTCTGTGCGCTCCTCCCTCGGACTTACTGCCCTTACTACTACCTCACCGATAGACAACTGTGTCTCATCGTCATCGTCCTCCTCACCCACTGAAAGGTCTTGAGACAGTTGCCGGAAGTCCCCAGCCTCATCCCCCGGACCCCGGGAACTTTCCAATGGTTGGGCATCAGTAACGATAAACTCCTCTGGTGGGAGAGGAACCACTGCTGCCCAATCTGAGCAGGGGCCCGAAAACAGTTCCTGGGAGTCTTCCCGCTCCTGAGCATGTGTCATTGTAGTGGAGTGAGGAGGCTGGGAGGAAGGAGGAGCAGCAGCCAGAGGATTCGGATTTGCAGCACTGGACGGCGCAGAACTGTGGGTGGACGATAGGTTGCTCGAAGCACTTTCTGCCATCCACGACAGGACCTGCTCACACTGCTCATTTTCTAATAAAGGTCTCCCACGTGGACCCATTAATTGTGCGATGAATGTGGGGACGCCAGAAACGTGCCTCTCTCCTAATCGCGCAGCAGTCAGCTGCGATACACCTGGATCAGGAGCTCGGCCTGTGCCCACACCCTCACTTGGGCCTACGCGTCCTCGGCCGCGTCCACATCCTCTAGGCCTACCCCTACCCCTCAGCATGCTGTATTACCAGTCATTTGATTTCCCAGCCAGGAAATAAATTGGCGCAAGCCTGCAGGCCAAATAGAATTTTTGCCCTTTTTTTTTTAAAGGAAAGGCCCACTGACTATATTCAATCAATAAAATATGTCTTCTGGCCCTGCCTACACAATTCTGTCCCTGGAGTATTACTGCAGGGCGCAATGCTCTGCACGGCCAATTTGGAAAAAAAAAAAAAGTGCAACACTGCTAACAGCAGCCTCCACAGTACTGCACACGGTTAGATGTGGCCCTAAGAAGGACCGTTGGGGTTCTTGAAGCCTACACTAACTCCTAACACTCTCCCTGCCTAACCACCACTTCTGTCCCTGTAGTATTACTGCAGGGCGCAATGCTCTGCATGGCCCGATATAGCAAAAAAAAAAAATGTGCAACACTGCTAACAGCAGCCTCCACACTACTGCACACGGTTATATGTGGCCCTAAGAAGGACCGTTGGGGTTCTTAAAGCCTACACTAACTCCTAACACTCTCCCTACAGCAGCTCCAGCACGATAGCACTTTCCCTCAGCTAAGTCACAACGCATGTGAGGCGAGCCGCGGGAGGGGCCGATTTTTATACTCGGGTGACACCTGATCTCCCCAGCCACTCACAGCACGGGGGTGGTATAGGGCTGGAACATCACAGGGGGAAGTTGTAATGCCTTCCCTGTCTTTCAATTGGCCAGAAAAGCGCGCTAACGTCTCAGAGATGAAAGTGAAAGTAACCCGAACATCGCGTGGTGCTCGTTACGAGTAACGAGCATCCCGAACACCCTAATATTCGCCCGAGCATCAAGCTCGGACGAGTACGTTCGCTCATGTCTAGTCATTCTATATGAAGGAAACGTCGCATGGTTGCCTCCCCGTGGTATTTCCTGGGTAACGCAGAGAACTATGCAAAATGGTGAACATATTTTTTTTCCTCAGTATCTCTAAAGTAACCACGACTTCATAAGATTTTCCGTGTGAACACCAGATAAATACCAGTACCAAATTAACTCGGACGAAGCCGGGTATATCAGCTAGTTCTAACATATGTTCTTTGTGCATTTATAGACATGTTGGCTGGAGGCTTCAGTGACCGTAAATCTGTGAAAGACAGTGTGACATATCCCCTCCTGATGGGTATGAATGCTTCCTATGCCATGGGTGTCATCCACAGGATCCAACTGGAGAAGCCACAATCCAGGATGTGGTTATCTGGGTCAAAGGCTTTTGTCCAGGACTCAGTGCAGAAACTCAAGGACTGTTTTACTCAGCATTCCAGATGTCCAAGACGCAAGATGAGACCATTGCCCAGAACCTCATCTGATGAGGAGTTTCATACTCTGGATAAGACTTATTCTTCTTCTTCTGAAGATGAGGATGTTGAAGGAAAGTTATAGTTTCTAATAGAGAAAATTAACAAATTTTTAAAATCCATCTGGTCTAGGGACCGGGATGTTGATTTGGGAGTAGCCTTGGAGTTCACCTCTAGGGCACCTATGCTCTTCAGAGTGGATGCAAAGCAATGATAGCAGAGTGGAAGCACCTGCAGAACGTTCTGGCCCTCGCTGAACGATAAAAGTCTATGTTCCCGAGCAAATGAATAACTGAAAGCTACCCCTAAGGTTGATATGCCGATTGTGAATCTATAGCATCACACAGTAGTACCAGCAGGGAACGAATCAAGCCTGCAAGATCTGATGGACTGTTAAGCAGATTGCACCCGGAATAGGTTCTATTTAGCATGATCTGTGGAAGGTTCTTTAGCAGTAGCCTCTTGAGGTGGCTCATGCATTTAGGTAAGATCTAACTGTAGTCCAAACAAACACAGACAACGGGGAACCCAGAGATGATATTCGCATGGCCTCATTGTACTTGAAAAAGGCCTACTCGTGTAAAGGCAGAAACGCGTTGTACTGAATTAAAATTGTGAAAACGCTTCCGCTGCCTACTACTATTTATATCTACCTGAGTAGAAGCACCCCCGTGAAGTAAGTGACGTGTCTTATCATTTCATTTTTGCTTCCCTTAATCAGTAAACCCATCTGAGCGCTGAGATTTTTTCCATTGTTTTTATCTCTCTCTGCCATATTTTATGACCGGAGCACATTTCAAGCCGCTCTCACAACATGTGGGATTTCTAACTGATCGACGGATTTCTTCCTCTCTTTCATAACGGAAGAAGATCTGTGAAAACTCTTCATGGATTCACTTGGATGCAACAAAGTACTTTTAGAATGTTGTATCAGTTAAATTGAATCTGTTTCAGTTACTGTTGCATTTCCATATATACTCTTCATTTCTCCCTCGGAGCGCTGCCTAATTCTTTCTAGTTCATGGCCTAAAAATGATATGTTCAGACTATGTTATGGAGTTCACAGCACTTCTAAGACTGATTTATCTGCACCTCCCATTAGTGCTAAGAAAAACAGGTGGCCCTAGAGGGCGCAATCTCTGTATACATAAGCAAGGCAGCACTAGAGTAAATGCCCTTTTCAGAAGGAGGAACAGGTATCAACTCTTCAGTTTTTCTGATCTTCAGGAGGGTGGAGAATGATCATATATCTCAGATATTTAAATCACTATATACAGAAGAGAAGATTCAGAAAGGAGATGATAAAATCCGTTATAAACATTCTACAGCCGGCGGATTTAATGGCTACCTTAGATTTCGAAGATGCTTACCTTCATATTACAATTGCTGGTCTGTAAAGAAGATCTCTAAGAATTGCCATTCACGTGGCAGGGGTTATCAAACACTTCCAGCTTCTAGTCATACCTTTCTAAATCTCTCTGCTCCATTTACCTTCACCAAGAGGATTTCAACTGTAGTAGCAGTCCTCAGCGTTTGGGGATTGTCTATCATCCCTTATCTAGACGATTGGCTCCAGTTTGCAGTCTCCAAAGAGGTCTTAACCAACCAGATATGTTCAGCAGCAGAGTTTTTCCAACAGTTGGGCTTGGTAATAAACTGGTACAAATCAGAAACCTTGCCCAGAACAGAAAAGAAATTCCTGGAGTTTATAATAAACTCCACTTACGTGACACTATGATTAACCCCTTCAAGGAAGGAGAGAGTGATAGCTGCTGCCAAATTTCTATCAATACTGAGATTAAGAACAATCAGTACCTTGATAAGAGACCTGGGCCTCATGACTGCAGCTATACAGGCAGTACCGTGAGCCTGTTGACATTTATGGCCTCTACAAGAAAAGGTCTTGAGCCATTAAAACTATCTCCCCAAGGGGTTGAACCAGAAATGTACCCTGTCTTGTAGGAACCATCTCTCCGTTCATTGCTGGAGCAACTTGATAGACGGGAGATATACAGTTCAACCTCTTTGGACGCTATTGTCCATGGATGCATCCCAATTAGGTTGGGACAACCCCTTTAAGTACTACACAATAAAATTTCAATGGCATGCAAGCATTTTTTGTGAATTCAGTAATATTGGGGCTTGAATACTCCTATGACTACTTTTATATTCCCTGAATTGCTCTTCTTATAAAAATAGCAGCATATTGAGTTGGATTAGTCACATATCGAATGGAGCATGCTGACTTTTTTTGTAGACTTCCTTGCGGCATGCCCTTACACATCCACGGTTCCAACACCTCCTAACAGTCTGGTCAGAACAGCCCAGGTGGTGGGCAATTCATCCAGTACGACCATCCATTTTCTTACATTTCAATAATGCACCCCCTCTCAAACTCTGTTAACTGGGCGAAATCTCTTTAATTGCATCATAGAGGCGTCTAATGGTCAACAAGCTCTACACAAACAGAGAAAGAAGTCCACTACACAAAAGTAGCCTTTGAGAGACTTTTTATAGACAAAGTGTGGAACCAATTTTAGGGCCTCAAGTGGCAAGACGGTTCATCTAATTACCACAACTCTAATCATTTCATATCTGCCTGAGATGTAATTGCATGCCGAGTTTTGCAGCAAAATGACAACTCCTTCTAGGTCCTTGATTTTCCTTTTACAAGGGAACTGCCATAGGAGAATTGAGAATTGCTTGGACCCCTTACTATGGATAAATTGTCAATATTGAGAAAGTCACCACAGCCTACAGCAACTCAATGATGCACTCATGACATGTTTTTGCAGCATGGTTATCATACTGGGACATGTGGGAAAAGGAGATTTAATAGTTATAGATTTATGGGATTTTTTTGCCATCCCAGGAACTGCTCCATGGACCTTTATGCCCATCAAAATAGGTCTTTCTTTTTGGCAGACACATCCCTCTGCATGATCATACGGATAAGCTGCTGATTATTTAGTTGAAAAGTAATATTGTGATTTGCCCCCCTAGGCAGTTGCCTCTATCTCTTAGCCTTTGTCCCAGTCACGGTACTGACAGATCTAGGTTTTTGGGCAAAATAAAATTTCTCTTTAATTATGAGCCATGGCTTTTATTTTGTGGAAGGAAGTGTAGTTTATGATGTTATTACTGCAGTGGATATGGGTATATTGAACACTTCTCTATTCACGTCTCTCACTTCTACGCATCTCTGCTTACAATGCAGACCTTAGAAAGACTTCTGCTGTTTGGTGAGTAGCTGGGATTTAGTGTTTTTTTTTTTAACTAGGGCAGCAAATAGAGATGCAGGAGAGATGAACCTGTGCATATCGGGTACCCTGCAGTCCCCTTTATATTAGAAAACTGCTAAATGTATTATTTTGTACTTTTAGTACAGTTTCACTAAGTATTTGGAGTGTTTGAATGAGGTTTTAGTAATCCTTATTGTCCACAGAAGACTGTAAAGTTATGGAGTTTAGGGATGAATCCAACCATCCCATCATCATACCTTTACAGGTTAGCCTGGTTGATAGCACTATGGAAACCATAGCCAAATGTAGTAGGGCTTAGAGAGCAGACTAGGCTTAAACTGTTGTATCAAACTGCCTGTATAGCTGGTGACTATGCTAAACTAACTATTTTTGTGAGTTATAACCTGGTATGAAACCCTTTCTCTTCCAGTGCATGGCTTTTTAGTAGGGGTTTCCTTTTTGATGACTTGTGAATGTTCTTGAGTTTCTTGTGCCAAACTCAATCTGGACTTTGAGTCCTGAGGGATGCTTGAGCAGCAGTCTAAGCAGTTACCTGGGCAAGTATGGGTTTCCTTAGCTTTCGTGGGGAGTGGTCACTTGTTCTTGCAGTGCCTACTGGTGTGGAGGGTCAGGAATGGTCCTGGGCACTTTCCCACATAGGGCAGCTTCACACAATCGTAGTACTGTACTTTTTGCGCACGCAGAGCCAATTTTACTTGTGTGTGCAACACACCCTTTCCATAGATTAAAAGGTTATTTGGTCTAAGGAGGTCCAGATGTGTTTTCTTTTCGCACATCCCCTTGTGTATTTGCACACCTCCCATAAACTTCTATGGGGGCAGGAAAATAGAGCAGGTCCTACTTTTTTCTGTGCGCATGAAAAACACTTATGAGAACAAACCCATTGGAATGAATGGGTTCTATTGTCTGTGATTTGTACATGCAGATTTTCATATGGGCGTATTTGTGCAGAAAATGTCCGTGCACAAAACACAGAGATTAGAATTCATTTACTTAATGAGTTTTTTCTCATGAGAGCGTTTTACACATGCATTTTGCTTACGCAGTAAAAGTAGGACCTGCTCTATCTTTCTGCATTTTGTGCAAAGGTCCCATAGAAGGCTATGGCAGTTGTGCAAATACCCAAAGGTAAGGGTGGGACACTGCGCAAAATGTGGGGAAAAGATTAAATGGCTATTAATTCCACACATGCAAATCTACCTCAACAGCCTCGCTCGTGCAAAGAGGTCCCACAGAGGCAAGCATTTTTGCACATAGGCTCATGTGAAGCCACCCTAAATGAGGGATTGCAATGGACCACATTCCTTTGCATTGTTATGTCCTCGGTTTTGCACCTCAGTGAGAGAAAGCACAAAGCTAAAGTAACTGTGAATGTGGAAATCAGTTGCTATTTAGTTCTTGGATTCTTGTATACGGGGAAAGGTTGCATTCATGCATGAAATCATATAATACAGACCTGTAGGCAAGGTTGTACTGGATATATGGTGCATATGTTTTGGAGAGAATAGATCGAATTTGGCACAGTATGAGCCCATAGCTGACTCTGGGTGCCATACTACAGAAAAATATTCTGAAATACAAAAGAGAGGCAGCCGCACAACCAACAGATACCACTTCCAGTAGGGAGCAAAATATAATCCAGTGCACGCTTCTCAGTAAAGGCCGAGACTTCAATAGAGCCAGAAGTATCAGTCCATAAATAATTGAAGAAGCAGCACAGCAGGAAAAAGAGGTCCTTTACAATGCTATCAGATGAATAAAATCTTCATTTTTATTGTAACATCCATAAAAGGCAGAACACGACGTTTCGCCCGACACAGCGTGCTTTGTCAAGCTTGTTCTGCCTTTTATAGATGTTCCATTAAAAATGAAGATTTTTTTAATCTGAGGACATCGTAAAGAACCTCTTTTCCCCACTGTGCTGCTTCTTCAATTATTTATGGACAGAAAAATATTCTGTCGCGCACCATTCAGTAGATCTCAGGCAGAGCTTTCCCCTAGAAACACTTAAAAAAAACTGAAGACTTCTAATTGAAAATTGGGTCTAACAAACGGAATCCCATGGAGTATGCTAGGATTTTCTTTACATATGTGATACTTTTGTATAAAACACAATGCTTATAGATTACAGGGTTAGCACCGCTGCAGCATGACATGCCCTCTGAATGCCAGGGAGATGACTGCACTAGTAAGAAGGGGAACCCTTTGGTGATCTAAGTTTGGTTTAGGAAAACCGTCCATTTTGCCTGAGCATTTAGAGAGATGCTTTACAGCAGCTTCATGGGCCATTCAAAAAATGGACAGGAGATCTTTATCTCCTCAGCCTCAATGCACCAAATAAAAAACCCGAATATAGGAAACATAACAATCTCTGATCACGCACCTGTAACAGTCTCTCTTACCAAACCGAGCTCAGTGAGCAAAAACTGGTCATGGAGACTAAACGAATCTCTGCTGGAAAACCAGGAAATAGCGGAAAAAATAGCTAAAAATTTGGACCTTTTCTTTAAAGAGAACGTTCAAACTCAAGACAAACAACCGCTGGTCTGGGAGACTCACAAAGCGGTGATCAGAGGTATATTCATAGCCCTAGGAGCAACTCAGAAAAAACGTAATCAAAAGGAGATTGACGACATACTTTCACAGATTTCTATACTAGAACGGATAGCAAAACAAAAAAAAGCACAAGAAGCCCAACCTAAATTAACAGCGCTTAGAGAAAAACTCAAAGATATTTTAAATAATAAATTCGCTAAATCCCTACTATACTTTAAACACCAGTTGTATGCACACGGCAATAAGGGAGGTAGACTCATGACCTCATACATCAAAAAAGCGAGGAGTAAAACATATATCCCCACAATTGCTGACGGAGCGGGAAAATTACATCACAGTTCCATAAAAATAGCTCAAGCTTTTCGAGAGTTCTACACAGACCTATATAATTTGAACAAACTAGACAACACTGAACTAGAAGATAAAAAGAAAAAAATTGAGGACCTACTTGCCCCATTAGCTCTCCCAAAACTGAACGAGGAAGAGGCCTGCGACTTAACAAAACCAGTAACTTTAGAGGAACTCACATCTGTCTTAAACAGCTTCGCACAACATAAAAGCCCTGGGCCAGACGGCCTCCCACTGGCCTATTATAAAAAATATCAGGGAATTATCTTACCTCAATTGGTTTCCTCCTTCAACGCCCTGCTAGAGGGAGCACAACTACCAAAACAAGCCCAAGAAGCTTACGTTACCCTTATACATAAGGAGGGGAAGGACCCCCATTTGTGCAGTAGCTACCGACCCATTTCGCTTCTAAATTTAGACGTCAAAATATGGGCCAAACTAATTTCTAGAAGAATTAATAAAATAATACCGAGGCTAATTAACGAAGAACAATCTGGGTTTGTGGCTGGTCGAGAGGGGAAAGACAACTCTGCGCGCCTTCTTCACATTATGAGATACGCCAAGAATAAAAAACTACCCCTAGCCCTGCTAGGTATTGATGCTGAAAAAGCATTTGATAGAGTAAATTGGACCTTTATGCGAGCTGTATTAGATAAATTTAATCTCCCTCCCTCCCTCACACGAGCTATTTTCTCACTATATTCGAACCCGCACGCAAAAATAAAAGTCAATGACATATTCTCCCTACCCTTTTCAATCTCAAATGGAACAAGGCAAGGCTGCCCCCTATCCCCTACTCTTTTCATCCTCTCAATAGAAATTCTGCTGCAGATGGTTAGACAAAGCAAAGATATACAAGGCCTAAAATTAGACCAACATCAAATAAAAACTCTAGCTTTCGCAGACGACATATTATTCATTCTAACAAATCCCGAAAAGAGCCTGAACAAAATCAATGAATTATTGCAATTGTATGGTACAGTCTCAAACTTCAAAATAAATGCCGCCAAATCTACTGTATTAAACATCACACTCCCTGTAACAGCCGTAAAAACACTACAGGCATCCTCACCCTTCAGCTGGGCCAAAACTTACATCGACTATTTAGGGATACGGATTACAAAAAACTTAGAGAATCTGTATAATAAAAATTTCGCTCCTCTTCTAGAAGAAGTGATGATGTTACTTAAAACATACAACTTACCATTCTTAACCTGGTTTGGCAGGAAAAACCTGATCCAAACATATATTGTACCAAAAATTCTATATAAACTCCAAATGATTCCAATTCGCCTACCAAACTCATTCTTCAAATGCATTAAGTCAAACTTCTCTAAATTCCTCTGGAATAATAAGCGTCCTCGCCTTTCACATAAATTGCTAACACAGAAAAAGGAGAGAGGAGGAATAAACCTACCAGATATTGAAAAATATTATAAAGCCATTCAGCTAAACAGATGGCTTGAACTAGTGAATCCATCTAAAAACCAAGTCGTAAGCTCTCTGGCACATGCCTCATATGGAACAACCTTCTCAAAGGACTTATGGTGCCCCTCAGGCAAAATTTACAAAAAAGCTACAAATGACCCACTTATAAGCGGTGCCTGCGAGATTTGGGACCTTCTACAAGAAGAATTAGCTCCTTTCCCCTCTCCTATAACACCCTTAACCCTTGTTCCAGGGATTTTAAACATAAAGCTGGATAAACATACAGAAAAACTTTGGACCCTTCTAAACAAACTTACAATAAACGACTTGTGGTTTCATCGGGCATCCAGAGATACACAACTCACTGAAAAACTACTAGCTCTGGTCCCGCATCCCCCTCTCGACCATCTACAGACCTTGCATTTATCAAAAACCCTTGATAGGTTCAATAGAACATTTTCATCCTCCCGCCCGCTGACGGATTTTGAAAGAGTGGCCACAGCCAGACAGACACACAACAGGAAACTCTCAACTCTCAAAAAGAAATTCATCGATCGGCAGGATATTTCCAGACCCACATTTATTAGATCCTGGGAAGCAGAACTTAAGATTAATTTGTCAGATAAAGAGGTTAAAACTATCTTAGAAAACGCTCATGGACACTCCAGGTGCATCAGATTGCAAGAAAATCATTATAAGTTACTAACACGCTGGTACAAATCTCCAGAATGGCTTTTTGCCTACAAACTCGCGAACTCCAATATATGCTGGCGGTGCAGTGAACACATCGGCTCTCTGGTGCACATCTGGTGGTCCTGCCCGCGAATAAAACCCTTCTGGGATCAAGTTGAGACAAAGATACGAGACATAACTAGCAGCGACTTTAGCCTCCTCCCGGAGCATGTCTTTCTTGCTAAACCGTCTGCAAACTACAAGCCCTCCAAAATAAACTTGATCACGCACCTTTTAGCAGCAGCAAAAACTCTTATTCCCTTAAACTGGCTTCAACCCCAAGCTCCCACCTTCTCGCAGTGGCTGTCAAAAGTCAACGAAATCCGTAGATTTGAGGAATTGTCGAGCTGGGCAAACAGAACGCATACACAATTTAGGGAAACTTGGAGTTCTTGGACTAATTCTTAGACTTAGCTGTAGGGTTTGGAATAGCCTATTATCTTAGGTTGACACAGCCGATTAAGACGTAAGCTGATTACTGACACGTTTCATACCTCTTTCTCATAAATGTTACACCGCCGGAGATGCAAGAGGTGCCTACCCCCTATCCCCCCCCCCCCTCCCCCCCCCCTTCCTTTTCACCGCCCTCCATCCTCTCTTGCCCTCCCCACCTCTCCTGCACCCCACAACTCTAACTCTATTATTACTTTCTTTCTACTTTTCTCGTTAAAAAAAAAATAATAAAGGAAAATCGATCTCGTTTCTGGATTTTGTGCAGCTAAGATTATATGCAACTATTATTACCTGTAATGTTACGAATTGTTGTTCATATTTGACTTCCTTCAATAAACAAAGAATAAACAAAAAAAAATGGACAGGAGGGGACCCCCTTACTTGTATGGAGACTGTATTAGTCATGTCCTGTGATCTGTGCAGAGGTCATTGTGCAGGGAGGGAGTAGATAGCCACAGCTGATCACCTATTGTGCATGGTGGATCCTATGTTATCAACATAACTGACCCAAATTTTGATTTTCACAAAGTTTGCTGCTTCAGTGGCAAAGTCAATTAACTATAGATTTTTATGAAGGAGTGATCCAGATAATTTGCAGTAAATCGCAAAGTCATTCCTTGCCATGAAAATTAACTTAATCACAAAAACCCCATTTGCACTGAATTTAAGCCCTGCTAACTTAATTTCAGTAATCTTCTTATTAGCTCAGGAGGAATTGTAAACGACGACAAGGCAATTGATATCACTGTGTCCTGCTGATTACATTATTAGGCCTTAGTCACACGGGCGTTTTTTCGCGCGATTTGCGGATCGCATGACGGATGCGCATCCGCAAATCGCGTGACCGATGCCCAAAAATCACCCGAAAATCTGCTCCTAGCCGCGTTTCATTAGAAACGGGCCGGAGCTGTCCAGCGCATTGCATTCAATGGAGCCGGCAATACAGCCGGCTCCATTGAAAGCAATGGGTTGCCGGACAGCGCGAGATGAATTGTCGGTAAGGGCTTAAATATATAAGCCCTTCCCTGCAATTCATCCAGAAATGTTTTAAAATAAAAAATATATATATACTTACCTTGTCCCGGCAGCCGGAGTTCAGCGCGGCCGGCTTGCAGTGGGTGTGAAGGTGGTGTGACTCAAAGCTGCCCCTGATAGGCTCAGCCTGAGCCAATCAGAGGCAGGTCTCACTCACACCCATTCATGAATTCATGAATGGGTGTGAGTGAGACCTGCCTCTGATTGGCTCAGCGCTGAGCCAATCAGGGGCAGCTTTGAGTCACACCCCCTTCACACCCACTGCAGGCCGGCCGCGCTGAACTCCGGCTGCCGGGACAGGGTGAGTATATATATATTTTTTATTTTAACACATTTCTGGATGAATTGCAGGGAAGGGCTTATATATTTAAGCCCTTCCCAACAATTCATCCAGCGCTGTCCGGCAGCCCATTGCTTTCAATGGAGCTGGCTGTATTGCCGGCTCCATTGAATTCAATGGGCAAACATCGTTCTTCTCTGCCACAGCTGTTACAGCTGTGGCAGAGAAGAATGATTTGTCTTCTATATGTTCTGAATGGGGTCGGCGCTGCTGCCGCCGGCCCCATTGAGCGCATATAGAGAAGAGAACAGGAATCGCAGATCGCAGATAGGTGCGATCTGCGATTTCTGTTCTATAATTTATCGGACGAGCGCATAAAAAGCGCTCATGTGTCCGATACCATTGCAAAGCAATGGTTTTAAAAAATCGCCGGACGCATGCGCATGCACAAATCGCGTGGAAAATCGCCCGTCTGACTGAGGCCTTAGGGTGCGTTCACACGAGCGTGTTTTTGTGCGTACATACACACGCGCAAAAACACGCTTCCATTTGCAACAATGCATTCCCTATGGTGTGTGCACATGTCCATACTTTGCAGGTGCGTGCCTGCAAAGATAGGACATGCGTGCACCATAGGGAACGCACGCATTGTTTTCAATGGAGCCGCGGCTGCCGGCGGCTCCATTGAAGATAATGGTCTTTCGGCACCCCTGCATTCTTTTTCAGGGAAGGGCTTTACATATAAGCTCTTCCCTGAAAAAGAAAAATTTTAGTATTAAAAAAAAAATGCAGGCATTCTCTTCAATGGAGCCGCTGCTGTGTCCCCCGCGGGGATGAAGAACAGTTTCCTTCTTCCCCACTAGTTAAAAGAATTCCCTGCTGTTATACTAGTTAAAAGAATTCGCTGCTGCTACATCTGCCACATCTGTGGCAGATGCAGCAGAGGAATTCTTCAATTCTCTACCGCAGCTGTCACACATGTCAGCTGCGGTAGAGGATTCTGCTGCCAGCAATTGATTTCAGGGAAGGGCTTTGAATATAAGCTCTTCCCTGAAAATCAAGTGGAAGTGGTTTAAAAACCCCCAAAAAATAGATACTCACCTCCCTTCAGCTGCCGGGGGTACAGCCGCGTCTTCTCCTGCTGTCCCCTGCACTGTGGTGCTGATCTATCACAGGCAGCTCTCCCCGAATAAATGATGGGCGAGAGCTGCCTGTGATTAGCTGAGCACCTCAGCTGATCACATCCAGCTCTTTCAGCAGGCAGGGATTTTAAATCCCCGCCTGCTGATAGATTTGCACCACAGTGCAGGGGACAGCAGGAGAAGACGTGGCTGTGCCCCCGGCAGCTGAAGGGAGGTGAGTATCAATTTTTTTTGCTTTTTAAACCACTTTCACTTGATTTTCACGGAAGGGCTTATATTTAAAGCCCTTCCCTGAAATCAATTGCTGGCAGCAGAATCCTCTACTGCAGCTGACATCTGTGACAGCTGCGGAAGAGAATTGAAGCCCTTCCCTGAAAAGCCATTAACGGGGATGCCGGCAGCAGGATTTTCTACTGCAGCTGTCATGTGTGACAGCTGCGGTTGAGAATTAAAGAATTCCTCTGCTGCATCTGCCATAGATGTGGCAGATGTAACAGCAGGGCATTCTTTTAACTAGGGGGGGGGTGAAGGAAACATCTGCTGCATGCAGTAGATGCGTTCTCCACTCCCGTGGAGGTCACGGCAGCGGCGGAGAGGTAAGTTTTCTTATTTTATTTTTGCACTAAAATGTTTCTTTTTCAGGGAAGGGCTTATATGTTAAGCCCTTCCCTGACAAAGAATGCAGGGGGCCGGCAGAGCATTTTTACGATGGAGCCGCCGGCAGCAGCTGCTGCTCCATTAACAACAAGCACACAGCTGTGTTCACGCGTGTTTTTGCTCGCACCTAGGTGCGGACATATGTACGCAACTAAGTACGCACAAAAACACGCTAGTGTGAACGCACCCTTAGAGCTGGTGGCTTTAAAGTAGGGATGGTGCTTGAAATCATTGTCTTCTGATAACCATGATTACCTCCAAAGAAACATGTTCTGTCATCATTGCTTTACATCCAAAAGGCTTTTCAGGCACGCACATTGCTGCTTGTACGATTGCCCCTAAATAAATCATCTATTGGATCATCAAGAACTTCCACGGGGAACTTTCAATTGCTGTGAAGAAAGCTTCAGAGCACCCAAGAAAGCCCAGCAAATGCCAGGACCATATCTTCCTGAGCCCATTCATGTCTGTAGTTGCTTTTCATCCAAGGCAGTGGGCTCACTCACAGTTTGGCAGAACACTGCCATGAATAAAGAATCATATATAAACATCCTGCAAGAGCAACTTCTCCAAAATATCCAGGAGCAATTTGGTGATGGGATGATTTAGTGAATCTTGCAGTGAGCAGTGGGTTGGATTCGATGAGCCTAGAGGTCCTTTCCAACTATACGATTCTATGAGTAATGTTTCTTCCAGCATGATAGAGCATCATATCACAAGGCAAAAGTGATAACTAAGTGGCTTGGTGGACAAAACATTGAAATTTTGGGTCCATGGCCAGGAAACTCCCTAGATCTCTACTCAAAAAGTGAGCAGATAAATAAAAACAGAGAAATTGTGATAATTCCAAGCACCGATTAGGCAAGAATGGGTTGCCATCAGTCAGGATTTGGCCGAGAAGCTGATATCCAGCACCCAAGGACGAATTGCAGAACCCTTGAAAAATAATGGTCAACACTGTAAATATTGAATCTTTGCCTAAACTTGATGTATTTATCAATGAACATTTTAAAACATATAAAATGCTTATTATTGTAGTTCAGTAACCATAGAAACATCTGACTAAAAGATCTAAAAACACTGAAGCAGCAAACTTTGTGAAAACCAAAATTTGTGTGAGTCTTAAAATTATTGGCCAATAGTATTAATCTCTGTGGTCAGTGTGAAAAATGCAGGATTTGGGGGTTTTCTTTTTAAATATAGATTGTGACCGAAAGTTAAAAGCATTAAAAAGTTTCTTAAAGAAATCTATTTAACATAAAAATGTAATTTATATAACAGGTCATTTTCTGATGACATATTCGCTTTAACGTTGCTTATTGAACCATAAAACCAATATTTAACAGATTATTTCTTCCTTAGGGCTCCTCCTCTTCTTGAACTGCTGTACAGCGAGAGGTAAATCACAAGGGAAATAAAAGGTTAAAATAACATTGGATGCGTAAAGGGGTGATATGTTGGCTGGATTTGGAGGGTGTAATAGACAAAGAGACGCTGGCTATATGTGGAGTGTGAGTGACCAGGGTGTATATACATATCATAGGACCATTGAACAATTCCAGACTCCTATAGGAACACACCCCATTGACAAACTGGTTTGTAACTCCTAGTTGTCAGTTTAGGAATAAATCACCAGAAGGAATAACAAAGAAAGAGCACAATGCAGAATTATAACAAAATATGCTCCTGAATTATTAATTTATAGGGAAAAGCTGGTTTATACTATGTCCAACATGTAAGGGGGTCTGAACTGTCCCCTTTACAACACTACTCAGCTCATTCCAGGATATTCCTGTTGTATAAGCAGATGAAAAGAAACAGAAAGTAGTAGTGTAGATGAAGAACACCCAGGTGTGTGTATATGCTGTAGGAAGTTAAAGGGTGAAGTTGTGGATGAAGTATATCTCCCTCCCAAGCTCTTAGTCTGGAAAGGGTCCAGACTAAGTCCATAACTTCCCCTTGGTTCTCAACTCAGCTGTAGGCACTGACCCCGATACTGGGGCATAAAAGGCTGCAGGTCTTTGGAGTCAGTGTCTAACAGCCTGAGGAAGAAACTCTCTGAGCACCCTGCGTGGTGCAGAGTTTTACCTGTTATATTGCATGGACCTTTGTGTTGCTGTTTTGTTGCCTGTCAAGCTGAGGAGGGAGCAACACCTCACTGCATGGACCTGAGCACCCTGCGTGGTGCACCTGTTGTTTTGAGAGGACTTCTCTATTTTGCTTTGCTTGGACTTTGACTTAAAATAAAACTAAAGCAAGTTTTATTGACTTTCTGCTCCAGTGTGTCTTTGCCGCCCCCACTCCCCTGGAGGACTTTCTTATAATACATATATACCCCATAAACCAATCAGATGTAAACACTTTATGATCAGTTATCCTGGAATATGGGGATGTGGTTTAGGTATGTAGTTGGGCAGCATGGTGGCTCATTGGTCAGCACTGTGCCCTTGCAGCCCTGGTTCAAATCCTACCAAAGGACAACTGCAGGGAGTTTTCATGTTCTCCCGGTGTTTGCGTGGCTTTCCTCAGGGTACTCCATTTTCCCCCAACACTCCAAAAACATACTAATAGGTTAACTTAGAATGTGAACCCCCATGGGGACATCAAGTGATGTACAGCACTGCGGAACAAGTATGCTTTATATTAATGTGTGAAATAAGTAGTTATCCACTGCCATTTTTGGTAATTTACATCTGAATATATACCTATTTGGACACTCTCCTTATGTATTAGTGTAAAAGGGGATTATCATAGAGGCTGTACTACGTACATTAATTGAGGGAGTAATATAGAAAAAGTCAAGTCCCACAATCCTCCTGAATAATTTCACAATTTCTTAATTTTCCAAAAAGATTTAGAAATATTTTAAGAGATGCTGCCAAAGGCAGAGGAAATAAAAAATAATCCAGTACCTCACAGGCAGAGGAGTTAAGCTAGAAGAGCCTTTCATGGTTTGATGGGAGTGAAGTTGTAGTGGCCCAGAACATTCATTCCCGGCCCCTTCTATAAGTGTCATACATTTCATGTCTTGTGTAGGTGCACTGTGCAAAATGTCTTGTCTTTGTTATGTGTATTGCACAGCTGCAGCAAATGAAGAGTTAAAGTTTGCATGAGACCAGGAGATGTCTGCAATGTATCAATTTATGTCCTGTCACATGGTATGAGTGAGGATATAAATATCAGTGTGTGAGAGTGGGAAGAGGTTGTTTTCTGAGGGTCACGTTCTTCTGAGACTGCAAGACTGCCAGCCACATGGGGGAACCTTCTAACCTCATGTGTTGAAGAATGGAGGAAGCGCAGCTGTTTCTGTGGAGCACTATACCAGGAACCATGGGGGAGAGGAAGCAAGAGGAGTAAGAGAGTGAGTTTGAGAGCGAGCGTGAAAAAGAAAAGGCTGAGATCTCCGCGCAGAGGTACAGTCCCGCTAGAGTGTCTTTGGAGCGACCCTTATCCTCCTCTGGAGAGTTTCTCTTCCAGGAGCGGTTCCTGTCAGATGACTTGGCCTGCAGGACCAGTGTCATCCTGTGTTTCCTCCCTGACCTCTAATCTACTGTTTTGCCTGCACAGTCATCTTGTGATTCTGTACCTTGTACCAAGTTACCTTCAAGTAAAGTTTGCCAGGGCCTGACCGTTTCCAGAGCTTGAGGTACTCAAAGTTACACAGTTGTGGACTCTTTCTTTCTTCCGCCGAAGTCCTATACCGGTGGGAAGGGAATGGTGGCGTCACCCGTGACAACCTGTCATTCCTTTGACTGAATGTTTATTGGCCATCCCTGTCCCAGGGGTGTCCGGAAGAGGCCCTGTGGTGCTCAGGCTGAGGTTGCGTGTAGCCCTCCGGGAAGGAGCCTGGTGAGTGGCATTGTGACACGGGACCGCTTTACCCTCCCAGCTCCTCTATGTGGTCCTCGTGTCCTGAGTGGACCCTATACTGAGTGCTATGCTCAGTATTACCAAAGCATTATTGGCAGCCCATCATGCACTATATTATACTAAATGTTTTTTTCATGTGAAACAGCAGATCCTAGTTTGACCTGAACAATGGTAAGGATATGCTGAGCTTTGTAAATTTGCAAACTAGAATTCAGAGGACCTTACATGTGAACACAATACCAATACTCAGGGGCATAACTAAAGGCTCAGAGGCCCAATGCAAATGTTCAGTTGCCTACCCCCTCCCTTCCATCTGTATCTGTACCCATACCAAACCATCCTGCATACAACTGCTAAACAAATTTACATACATGGTGTAAGCTTTCCAAACATGACTAACTTCCTGGGCTACTTAAAATAGTGAAAATCTGTTTGTAGCCCCTTAGGCTGCTTTCACAAAACCAGGAAAATTGTGTGAGATTTGTGAATTGAGAGACGCACAAATCTTGCATGAATATGAACCCCATGGGGTCATACACATGAGCGATTTTTTTATTCTTTTCATTTTTCACCCCCATCGCGGTGAGAGAAAGTATTGCAGCACGTCCTATCTTTGGGGGTTCCCTTGGAACAGCTCGCATTGCCCATTATTTTAAATGGGGCTGGCACATCATCACATGGCGTACAAGGTACACACGAGTGAGATGTGATATTTACCCATTGAAAACAATGAGAAATACTCTGCGATCCTAGAAACAAGCTGCACTCAAAGATGGCGGAATTTAGTTTTTTTTTCCATTTTACTCCACTTAGAATTTTTTAAAAGTTTTTCAGTACATTATATGGTAGATTAAATAGTACAATTGAAAAACACAACTCGTCCTGCAAAAGACAAGCCCTCAGACAGCTACGTCGATGGATAAATAAAAGAGTTACAATTTTTTAAAAGAGGGGAGAAAAAACCAAAAATGGGAAAAAAATGCGTTAATTGTGTGTAAACTATGCAATCATATACAGGAGATACCCAGGTTATACCAGCATGATCTATATCACTATATACAGGGAGAGGTATAAACATCTCCTGTATACAGTGATATCGACCATGCTGGTGTAGGACGGGTTTCACATCTGCGTCGGAACCACCGGCCAGAGATTCCGTCTCAGATTCGTCTCAAAATACTGGAAGAAAAAGCGCCGCATGCAGCAGTTTTTCTTCCGTCCAAAGGCTGAGCAGCTGGCCATCAATTATATTGACAATGGAAACAAACCATCGCTGTTCGATGCGATCCAGCCGCAGGGATTCCCCTTACCTACTTCCTGAATGAAACAGGAAAGGGGACCCTCCCCCTCATAGACTGCAGTTGTGACCAACTGCAGTTCCTTCCAGCCCCACCATCTCTCTCTATCCCCGCCCTCTTTGCTATGGGGGAGTCCTCTTTAGCCCCGCCCTCTCTCTCTTCCTGCTATGGGAGACTACCTCGGGGAGTCCCATCCAGCTCCGTGGGAACTAATAGGTACTTACAGCGGGATATTTAAAACTTGTTGTTCGGGGCTGCTGCCACGATCTCTCTCACGATCCCAAACTCCCAAACAGCAGCACTGTTTTTCTGCATCACGCAGCTCCCAAACATGTGAATGGGTGATGTTAGTGCTAATTAAGCTTGGGACTTGTGCACACAAAATTCATCCATTCACACAAAATTTTGGCGTGCGTAAGTCCCTCGTGTGAAATGCCCTTATTATGCTTTATCTATATACAGATGCAGCTCTGGGTAGACACTCCCCTCTCTGTAGGTTGGTCATGTGACCACTGCTCATTAATACTTTGCAACTATTTTGGCGGCTCCATCTAACATTTGGTCTTTTTTTATCTAGTGGAAGGTTTTGGATCTGCTTCCCTATCTGCGTCCTACGACTATTTTGGTAAGTGAATATGGCCATACTTTTCTGTGATTTTTGTAAATTTTTCCCTTCTCCTGTTATTTTTTCATATTAGTGTAGGGGCTCACAAGAAAATGAGGACCCCTGATGAGAGCTTGTGAGCTTCCATACTTTGGCCAAAATATTAACCAATACCTCACATTTATCAGTATTTATCAATATATCAGTTATTTGGCATGTTGGCCTTATATGCTGAGGGAGCTTGGGGTATCAACACCAATTTGGTTCACCTTTGAGATACAGGTCAGCCTGCTGATTTAACAATGGTGTAACTAATTGGCTGTAATACCACTATGATGCATCACACGTATCAATTGGCCTGAATCCTTTTCTATCGTTTATCCCTTATTGTGCTAGGCAGCCGCCCCTCCCCTCTGTAGATGTGTGTTTGGCCTCTTTTCAGTATTTTGTACCTTTTACGATGCTCCTCCATGTTGCACATTGCTGCCTGCATGTTTGCTTTTATCAATATTGTATCGTCTGCAACATGCAGTCTGACTGTTAGGGCTGGTAGGGGACAGATAGCCAGGGGGGTTCCCTACACCAGCACACTCCCATATCCCTACCTACTTGCCCCCCTGGGCTAATCCGCCGGGCGACAACTGGGCGGCGCACCCTGCTAGGACCTATTGACAGGGACCCCAAGGGAGAGGGACAGGAGACTGATGGTCAAAAACAGCCGGGTCAAAACCTACCGAGAGCAAGAACGACCGAGGGTAACACATCGAGTAGTCAGGAGCAGAGTCAAAGGCATAAATGGGTCAAAGAACAAAACAGTCGGGAACAGTATATACGGGTGCTAGCAGAGCTAAGTCTAACCAAACACTGGCAACCTCTGCTAGCACTCAGCAGCCTGAAATGTGGAAGCACCCACCCAGACAGGGCGGGGAAAGGTGACACGCCAATAGGGGAGATGATAAGATCGGCTCTCCCCGGGGCTGCGTACTATACAGAGAACCGCGAGGCCGACCAGAGGGACCGCGGCGGGGCACACGCCACTGACAGGAGCAGGCCACCACCAACACGCGGGAGCCCTGACACCTATGGCGTCAGGAGGAGCAGAGCGCGACCCCCTGGCCGCTAGCACCCCCAGAGGTAACCCTATACCTGACACTGGCTTTTGATGCTTGTGGAGCCCGGGACGTCAGTGCCAATGTGAATTGCTCTTTTGCATGTTCCAGCGTGCTTTATCCCTATCTGGGGGTTTGGGATATGCATTGAGTGATACACATTTGGCCTGGCAACCTTATTATGCTATAAGCAGCTGTAGCACTGGGTAGCCACTCCCCTCTCTGTAGGTTGGTCATGTGAGCGTTGTTCATTAGTACTTTGCACCTTTTTAGCTTTTCTAGCTAGGATTTGGTCTTTCTTTCTCTAGTGGAAGATTATGTACCTGCCTCCCTATCTGCATCCTACAAGTATATTGGTAAGTGAATATGGCTATACTTTTGTGTGATTTTGTAAATGTTTCCCTTCTCGTGTGAGTTTTCTAGAAATAAATTAGAATACACTATGCCCCAGAAATAGGACACACTGTGACCCAAGAAATAAATTATAATCTACACTGTGCCCTAATAAATGTTTAATCATCTTTTCTTCTCCGTCTGGGCCCAGACCACCATGAAGACTTCCAGAGACGTGGTCCAGTAAGCATGGCCATGGACATTACATTTCTTTAAGGCCGCTTCCACACGGGCGACAACGATATAGACGCGAAAAAATCGCAGTGATATCGCATCGGTAGTCCGTACAATATAGCTGCATTTTCTTGCAATGTTATCGTGATATAGTGTTGCTACAAAGTCACGCATGGTGCTACAAAGTTGCATGACTTTGTAGTGCTCTTTTGCCAGGATTTTTGAGGGGGCTTGAAATATAAGACCTGCCCCCCCAAATAAGCCCTAGCTGCATAAAAAAAACCCACTATGAATGGCTGTGATTGGTTCATCGAACACTAGCTCTGATCGGCTGGGCGCCGTGGCCAATCAGAGACAGCGCTACCTGGAGGTGGGAATTTTCCAATCTCTTGCATCAAGACAATTGCCAGGAACCGGGCTGAAGGCGCAGCGAAGCTGACAGTACTCCTTAGGTGATGTATGTGGGGTTTTTTTCATGCAGCTAGGGCTTATTTTAAAACTTTGACAGTAGGACTTCCTACTGTGAAAAAAAACGTGTTTTCATGCTATATGATGCAACACAAAGGAAGGCTCCATTGGGAAATATGGTCTACAAAAAAATCGCAAATTATGGCTGTATAAAGCATGATGCGATTTTGTATTCTCGCAATATTGCATGCTACAAAACATTGTTCGTGTGGAAGAACCCATAGGAAAGCATGGGCCTCACATACATGCGATTTGTCGCACTGCTAGAAAATTGCCCATGTGTAAGCTGCCTAACAGCACACTGGGTTAATGTCCTGGAGGTGGGGCATGAAGTCGAATTGTCAATTATGCATACACCCAAGTGAAGCCACCCTGAAAATGCACCAATATTGCATTTATCCATATGAATGAGCCCTTATTGACTTGGGTATATTTCCCATCCGTGTTGTCTATATTTCACACTGACCCATTATAGCCTATGACACTACTCACATGGGCGAGTTTTCACACGGTTGGATGGTCTGTGTGAAACAAATCCCTGCATGTCCTATTCTGGTCCATATCACGGATGCTACTAGAGCATGCAATGTGCCCTGTTCATACAGATTAGACACAACACAGATACAGTAAGGCCCAATTTCCACGCCATGCACGGATTCTGAGTGAGGAATCCCACACAGACTCCGCCAGTGCCTGCGGCCACGGACAGTTTTCTTACCTGCCCAGATATGGTGCGGGTCTCCTGCCTCCCGGCTGAATCTTCTTTCCTCTGCATGACAGATGCAGGCGGGCCACCCGGCCGGCGCTCCTCGAGCATGTGCAGAGCTTTTTATTTTTAAATCTCCTGCTTTCACGCGGATTCCGTGTCCACAGAAAATGGAGCTGCTGTGAGTTTTTTCCCTCGCATGTGATCTGCACGCCAGGAAAAAATGACATTTGCATGCTTTTAATTGTTTTGCGGACACTAATGCATCCCTATTGGAGCTTGATTTGCAGATCTCCCGCATAGGTGCCACAAATCAAATCTGCCCGTGGACATTGCGCCTTATTGTACATGTGCTGATTAGAGATGAGCGAGCACCAAAATGCTCGGGTGCTCGTTACTCGGGCCGAAATTTTCGCGATGCTCGAGGGTTCGTTTCGAGTAACGAACCCTATTGAAGTCAATGGGCGACCCGAGCATTTTTGTATTTCGCCGATGCTCGCTAAGGTTTCCATGTGTGAAAATCTGGGCAATTCAAGAAAGTGATGGGAACGACACAGCAACGGATAGGGCAGGCGAGGGGCTACATGTTGGGCTGCATCTCAAGTTCACAGGTCCCACTATTAAGCCACAATACTGGCAAGAGTGGGCCCCCGCCCCTCCCAACAACTTTTACTTCTGAAAAGCCCTCATTAGCAATGCATACCTTTGCTAAGCACCACACTACCTCCAACAAAGCACAATCACTGCCTGCATGACACTCCGCTGCCACTTCTCCTGGGTTACATGCTGCCCAACCGCCCCCCCCCCCACAGCGCACACCAAAGTGTCCCTGCGCAGCCTTCAGCTGCCCTCATGCCACACCACCCTCATGTCTATTTATAAGTGCGTCTGCCATGAGGAGGAACCGCAGGCACACACTGCAGAGGGTTGGCACGGCTAGGCAGCGACCCTCTTTAAAAGGGGTGGGGCGATAGCCCACAATGCTGTACAGAAGCAATGAGAAATCCAATCCTGTGCCACCTCCATCTGGAGCTGCACACGTGGGCATAGCAATGGGGAACCTATGTGCCACACACTATTCATTCTGTCAAGGTGTCTGCACGCCCCAGTCAGACCGCGGTTTTTTAATTCATAGACACAGGCAGGTACAACTCCCTATTGTGAAGTCCCTGTCGACCGACAGCATGGGTGGCTCCCTGGAACCCACCGGCGGTACATAAAAATATCCCATTGCATTGCCCAACACAGCTGAGGTAGTAATGTCGTGCTAAATGCAGGTGGGCTTCGGCCCACACTGCATGCCCCAGTCTGACTGGGGTTCTTTAGAAGTGGAAACAGATGCATTTATAATTCTCTGTGGACCCACAGCATGGGTGGGTGCCAGGAAGCCACCGGCAGTACATAAAAATATCCCATTGCATTGCCCAACACAGCTGAGGTAGTAATGTCGTGCTAAATGCAGTTGGGCTTCGGCCCACACTGCATGCCCCAGTCAGACTGGGGTTCTTTACAAGTGGACACATGTAGGTTAAACTCTGTGTGCACCTACAGCATGGGTGGCTCCCTGGAACCCACCGGCGGTACATAAATATATCCCATTGCAGTGCCCTACTCAGCAGAGCTAACGTCAGATACAATACAGGTGGGCTTCGGCCCACACTGCATGCCCCAGTGAGACTGGGGTTCTTTACAAGTGGACAGTTGTAGGTTAAACTCCGTGTGCACCTACAGCATGGGTGGGTGCCAGGAAGCCACCGGTGGTACATAAATATATCCCATTGCATTGCCCAACACAGCTGAGGTAATGTCGTGCTTAATGCAGGTGGGCTTCGGCCCACACTGCATGCCCCAGTCAGACTGGGGTTCTTTACAAGTGGACAGATGTAGGTTAAACTCCGTGTGCACCTACAGCATGGGTGGCTCCCTGGAACCCACCGGCGGTACATAAAAATATCCCATTGCATTGCCCAACACAGCTGATGTAACGTCACGTCAGCTGTAATGCAGATGGGCTACAAATTAATTTGATTACACTGTAGGCGAGGGCCCACAAAAATTGCTGTATCAACAGTACTAATGTACCTGAGAAAAATTGCCCATGCCCAACCAAGAGGGCAGATGAAACCCATTAATCGCTTTGGTTAATGTGGCTTAAGTGGTAACTAGGCCTGGAGGCAGCCCAGTTTAACGAAAAATTGGTTCAAGTTAAAGTTCCAACGCTTTTAAGAGCATTGAAACGTATAAAAATTTTTGAGAAAAATTATATGAGTGAGCCTTGTGGCCCTAAGAAAAATTGCCCGTTCTGCGTAATTACGTGAGGTTTCAGGAGGAGGAGCAGGAGGAGGAGGAGGAGGAATATTATACACAGATTGATGAAGCAGAAATTTCCCCGTTGTGGATGGTGAGAGAGAACGATGCTTCCATCCACGGGTGCAGCCTACGTATTGCTTAGGTATCGTTGCTGTCCGCTGGTAGAGAAGAGAAGTCTGGGGAAATCCAGGCTTTATTCATCTTGATGAGTGTTAGCCTGTCGGCACTGTCGGTTGACAGGCGGGTACGCTTATCTGTGATGATTCCCCCAGCCGCACTAAACACCCTCTCCGACAAGACGCTAGCCGCAGGACAAGCAAGCACCTCCAGGGCATACAGCGCTAGTTCAGGCCACGTGTCCAGCTTCGACACCCAGTAGTTGTAGGTGGCAGAGGCGTCACGGAGGACGGTCGTGCGATCGGCTACGTACTCCCTCACCATCCTTTTACAGTGCTCCCACCGACTCAGCCTTGACTGGGGAGCGGTGACACAGTCTTGCTGGGGAGCCAGAAAGCTGTCCAGACCCTTAAAGAGTGTTGCACTGCCTGTGCTGTACATGCTGCTCGATCTCCGCACCTCCCCTGCTACCTGACCCTCGGAACTGCGCCTTCTGCCACTAGCACTCTCGGCAGGGTCCTGTGGTATAGCAACACTCTCAAACCTCTTTCCTCTTCGGGAATGAGAGTGGAAAGGTTCTCCTTATACCGTGGGTCGAGCAGTGTGTACACCCAGTAATCCGTAGTGGCCAGAATGCGTGTAACGCGAGGGTCACGAGAAAGGCATCCTAACATGAAGTCAGCCATGTGTGCCAGGGTACCTGTACGCAACACATGGCTGTCTTCACTAGGAAGATCACTTTCAGGATCCTCCTCCTCCTCCTCCTCCTCCTCCTCAGGCCATACACGCTGAAAGGATGACAGGCAAGCAGCATGGGTACCGTCAGCAGTGAGCCAAGCTGTCTCTTCCCCCTCCTCCTCATCCTCCTCATGCTCCTCCTCCTCAATGCGCTGAGATATAGACAGGAGGGTGCTCTGACTATCCAGCGACATACTGTCTTCCCCCGCCTTCGTTTCCGAGCGCAAAGAATCTGCCTTTATGCTTTGCAGGGAACTTCTCAAGATGCATAGCAGAGGAATGGTGACGCTAATGATTGCAGCATCGCCGCTCACCACCTGGGTAGACTGCTCAAAATTTCCAAGGACCTGGCAGATGTCTGCCAACCAGGCCCACTCTTCTGAAAATAATTGAGGAGGCTGACTCCCACTGCGCCGCCCATGTTGGAGTTGGTATTCCACTATAGCTCTACGCTGCTCATAGAGCCTGGCCAACATGTGGAGCGTAGAGTTCCACCGTGTGGGCACGTCGCACAGCAGTCGGTGCACTGGCAGATTAAACCGATGTTGCAGTGTCCGCAGGGTGGCAGCGTCCGTGTGGGACTTGCGGAAATGTGCGCAGAGCCGGCGCACCTTTACGAGCAGGTCTGACAAGCGTGGGTAGCTTTTCAGAAAGCGCTGAACCACCAAATTAAAGACGTGGGCCAGGCATGGCACGTGCGTGAGGCTGCCGAGCTGCAGAGCCGCCACCAGGTTACGGCCGTTGTCACACACGACCATGCCCGGTTGGAGGCTCAGCGGCGCAAGCCAGCGGTCGGTCTGCTCTGTCAGACCCTGCAGCAGTTCGTGGGCCGTGTGCCTCCTATCTCCTAAGTTGAGTAGTTTCAGCACGGCCTGCTGCCGCTTGCCCACCGCTGTGCTGCCACGCCGCGCGACACCGACTGCTGGCGACGTGCTGCTGCTGCTGACACATCTTGATTGCGAGACAGAGGTTGCATAGGAGGAGGAGGAGGAGGAGGGTGCTTTAGTGGAGGAAGCATACACCGCCGAACATACCACCACCGAGCTGGGGCCCGCAATTCTGGGGGTGGGTAGGACGTGAGCGGTCCCAGGCTCTGACTCTGTCCCAGCCTCCTCTAAATTCACCCAATGTGCCGTCAGGGAGATGTAGTGGCCCTGCCCGCCTGTGTTTGTCCATGTGTCCGTTGTTAAGTGGACCTTGGCAGTAACCGCATTGGTAAGGGCGCGTACAATGTTGCGGGAGACGTGGTCGTGCAGGGCTGGGACGGCACATCGGGAAAAGTAGTGGCGACTGGGAACTGAGTAGCCCGGGGCCGCCGCCGCCATCATACTTTTGAAGGACTCCGTTTCCACAACCCTATACGGCAGCATCTCAAGGCTGATAAATTTGGCTATGTGGACGGTTAACGCTTGAGCGTGCGGGTGCGTGGCGGCGTACTTGCGCTTGTGCTCAAACACTTGCGCTAGCGACGGCTGGACGGTGCGGTGCGAGACATTGCTGGATGGGGAGGTGAGGGTGTGGGTGCAGGCCAGGAGACGGTAGTGCCTGTGTCCTGAGAGGGGGTTTGGATCTCAGTGGCAGGTTGGGGCACAGGGGGAGAGGCAGCGGTGCAAACCGGAGGCGGTGAACGGCCTTCGTCCCACCTTGTGGGGTGCTTGGCCATCATATGTCTGCGCATGCTGGTGGTGGTGAGGCTGTTGGTGGTGGCTCCCCGGCTGATCTTGGCGCGACAAAGGTTGCACACCACTGTTCGTCGGTCGTCAGGCGTCTCTGTGAAAAACTGCCAGACCTTAGAGCACCTCGGCCTCTGCAGGGTGGCATGGCGCGAAGGTGCGCTTTGGGAAACAGTTGGTGGATTATTCGGTCTGGCCCTGCCTCTACCCCTGGACACCGCACTGCCTCTTGCAACCTGCCCTGCTGCTGCCCTTGCCTCCTCCTCTGAAGACCTGTCCTGTGTAGGCGTTGCACACCAGGTGGGGTCAGTCACCTCATCGTCCTGCTGCTCTTCCTCCGAATTCTCTGTGCGCTCCTCCCTCGCACTTACTGCCCTTACTACTACCTCACTGCAAGACAACTGTGTCTCATCCTCATCGTCCTCCTCACCCTCTGAAAGGTCTTGAGACAGTTGCCGGAAGTCCCCAGCCTCATCCCCCGGACCCCGGGAACTTTCGAATGGTTGGGCATCAGTGACGATAAACTCCTCTGCTTGGAGAGGAACCACTGCTGCCCAATCTGAGCAGGGGCCCGAGAACAGTTCCTGGGAGTCTTCCCGCTCCTGAGCATGTGTCATTGTAGTGGAGTGAGGAGGCTGGGAGGAAGGAGGAGTAGCAGCCAGAGGATTTGGATTTGCAGCACTGGACGGCGCAGAACTGTGGGTGGATGATAGCTTGCTCGAAGCACTTTCTGCCATCCACGACAGGACCTGCTCACACTGCTCATTTTCTAATAAAGGTCTCCCGCGTGGACCCATTAATTGGGCGATGAATGTGGGGACGCCAGAAAAGTGCCTGTCTCCTAATCGCGCAGCAGTCGGCTGCGATACACCTTGATCAGGAGCTCGCCCTGTGCCCACACCCTCACTTGGGCCTACGCGTCCTCAGCCACGTCCACGTCCTCTAGGCTTACCCCTACCCCTCAGCATGCTGTATTACCAGTGATTTCACAGGCAGGAAATAAATTGGCGCAAGCCTGCAGGACAAATACAATTTTTCCCTTTTTTGGAAACGGAGGGCCCACTGACTATATTCAATCAGATAAGATATAAGTTGCACAGAAATGCAGTTATATGAAGTGCAGCAGAGCAGTGACTTTTCCCAGGTTGGAAATAAATTGGCGCAAGACTGCAGGAGAGCAGGACAAATACAATTTTTCCCTTTTTTGGAAACGGAGGGCCCACTGACTATATTCAATCAGATAAGATATGTGTTGCACAGAAATGCAGTTATATGAAGTGCAGCAGAGCGGAGACTTTTCACAGGCAGGAAATAAATTGGCGCAAGACTGCAGGACTGCAGGACAAATACAATTTTTCCCTTTTTTTGGAAACGGAGGGCCCACTGACTATATTCAATCAGATAAGATATGTGTAGCACAGAAATGCAGTTATATGAAGTGCAGCAGAGCGGAGACTTTTCACAGGCAGGAAATAAATTGGCGCAAGACTGCAGGACTGCAGGACAAATACAATTTTTCCCTTTTTTGGAAACGGAGGGCCCACTGACTATATTCAATCAGATAAGATATGTGTTGCACAGAAATGCAGTTATATGAAGTGCAGCAGAGCGGAGACTTTTCACAGGCAGAAAATAAATTGGCGCAAGACTGCAGGACTGCAGGACAAATACAATTTTTCCCTTTTTTGGAAACGGAGGGCCCGCTGACTATATTCAATCAGATAAGATATGAGTTGCACAGAAATGCAGTTATATGAAGTGCAGCAGAGCGGAGACTTTTCACAGGCAGGAAATAAATTGGCGCAAGACTGCAGGACAAATACAATTTTTCCCTTTTTTGGAAACGGAGGGCCCACTGACTATATTCAATCAGATAAGATATGTGTTGCACAGAAATGCAGTTATATGAAGTGCAGCAGAGCGGAGACTTTTCACAGGCAGGAAATAAATTGGCGCAAGACTGCAGGACTGCAGGACAAATACAATTTTTCCCTTTTTTGGAAACGGAGGGCCCACTGACTATATTCAATCAGATAAGATATGTGTTGCACAGAAATGCAGTTATATGAAGTGCAGCAGAGCGGAGACTTTTCACAGGCAGGAAATAAATTGGCGCAAGACTGCAGGACTGCAGGACAAATACAATTTTTCCCTTTTTTGGAAACGGAGGGCCCACTGACTATATTCAATCAGATAAGATATGTGTTGCACAGAAATGCAGTTATATGAAGTGCAGCAGAGCGGAGACTTTTCACAGGCAGGAAATAAATTGGCGCAAGACTGCAGGACTGCAGGACAAGTACAATTTTTCCCTTTTTTGGAAACGGAGGGCCCACTGACTATATTCAATCAGATAAGATATGAGTTGCACAGAAATGCAGTTATATGAAGTGCAGCAGAGCAGTGACTTTTCCCAGGTAGGAAATAAATTGGCGCAAGACTGCAGGACTGCAGGACAAATACAATTTTTCCCTTTTTTGGAAAGGGAGGGCCCACTGTCTATATTCAATCAATGAAATATGTCTTCTGGCCCTGCCTACACAATTCTCTCCCTGTAGTATTACTGCAAGGCGCAATGCTCTGCAGACAGCCGATTTTGAAAAGAAAAAAATATGCAACACTGCTAACAGCAGCCTGCACAGTACTGCACACGGATAGATGTGGCCCTGAGAAGGACCGTTGGGGTTCTTGAAGCCTACACTCACTCCTAACACTCTCCCTACCTAACCACCACTTCTGTCCCTGTAGTATTACTGCAAGGCGCAATGCTCTGCAGACAGCCGATTTTGAAAAGAAAAAAATATGCAATACTGCTAACAGCACCCTCCACAGTACTGCACACGGATAGATGTGGCCCTGAGAAGGACCGTTGGGGTTCTTGAAGCCTACACTAACTCCTAACACTCTCCCTACAGCAGCTCCAGCAGCAGCACTTTCCCTCAGCTAACTCACAAGGCATCTGAGGCGAGCCGCGGGAGGGGCCGACTTTTATACTCCGGTGACATCTGATCTCCCCAGCCACTCACAGCAGGGGGGTGGTATAGGGCTTGAACGTCACAGGGGGAAGTTGTAATGCCTTCCCTGTCTTTCAATTGGCCAGAAAAGCGCGCTAACATCTCAGAGAGGAAACTGAAAGTGACCCGAACACCGCGTGGTGCTCGTTAAGAGTAACAAGCATCCCAAACACCCTAATATTCGCCCGAGTATCAAGCTCGGACGAGTACGTTCGCTCATTTCTAGTGCTGATAGATGCAAATTGCGCCCAAGATTTTCAGGTGCAACTCCCCCTTACCTACTGGTATGTGTAAAAGCCCTTACGTTTCATTTGGGGGGAGGGGGGGGGGGGCAAACTGGATCTTTTGCCCCGGGTGCAGAAAACATAGCTATACCTCTAGTGGATGAATACAATGTGGGAGAGGCATGCTTTAATCATATTCTAAAGGCGGCCATTACTGTATATACAATGTACTTCCTGTGATGTTACAGGTAACTCTTTGTTGAATGCTCTTTACTAGGATTTCTTTACCTGCCTCTTGAAGCCACTCATTTTCCTCAGTGCAATCAATCTCTGAATGAATGTCCCGCTAATTCTTCCTGCAAGACAACAAGCCACGGATACTACTGTGCATGTGACCACAACTTCCTCAACGTCAAGGAGAAGATGACCATCACTTACCCGGGTGGGGAGTGTCTTGGTAATGTGCGCCGTCTTACCCTGCGCCTTGTTTTATTACATATGCATTGAATTAGGATGTTTTTAAGGTCCAATTATTGTGTAGAAAGTTGGGACCAATTTTTGTCTAAAATAAACTGTTGTTGTGCCCCAATGCAAAATCTGTCACAGGGCCCCACCTATCATGTGCCATCTATAGTACTGGCATGTTTCAGCACCCTTAGATAGTAGGGCACAAGTGCGAATATTACCTCAGCACATTAATACTTACGACCTTGGAAGACTCCATTAACAAATTAAGCACCACCATTTATAATCTCTAGAAATGTTGCCTAAAAGTTTTCAGGATGAAAAGGCCTCCCAATGGTGTAAAAGAGTGCCAGGTACATGCAGTTCCCATATCACATCCCCAGGCACTCTGTCAATTTTTCTATGACTCTCACCGATCCTTATACTTTATCCTCCAGAACGTTGTAATACAGAAAAAAACACCTCCCCATGTGCCTGTAGACGGGGATCTGTCCGTAGGGTCAATGAAAATGGACTTTATGTTTGTGCAGGTAAGTATCCAGCCAGAAGGTGACGATAAGTTTGGATTTGAGAAACCCTTGGATCAAGTGAAACAATCAATCACATCCTTTCGACTCCAGTAGGGTCTATTTACAAACACGACTCAATATGATATTTCCAATATAATTTTATAAACCCTTGATGAGCACACTGGTACCTGTTTAGTTCAGCTGAGCTATGGACCCCCATGAACTCTTAGCCTGGGTTCACACAGGGCGGATTTGTCGCGGCAATTCCGCGTGGAAATTTGGCGTGGCAAATCCGCCCGCGGCCGCTAAGCTCGGAATTAGCCAGCCATGTGGATGAGATTTCTCAGAAATCTTGTCCACACGGGACGGCCAATCCGCTGCGGTAAGTCCGGCTGAAACCGCGGCTGCGCTCTCCTCTATGGGAGCGCCGGCCGCAGCAAAAGAGCGAGCGGCCGGGCCGCTTCAAAGCCACCGCGTCGGTTCTCCCGGCGGAAATATCGCGGTTTTTGCTGCGGCCAAACCGCGAGATTTCCGACGGAAATCCGCCCTGTGTGAACCCAGCCTTACAGCTCACTAGTTTGACCCCATTTACATAATGATTCATTTACTTAAGCCCTTCCCACTCCAGGGCGTACATTTACGTCCTGGAGCATCGGGGTATGTATAAAGAGAGGTCGCAGGACGACCTCTCTTTATACAGCTCGGGCGTCAGCTATTTATTACAGCTGACACCCGCGGGCAATAGCTGCAATCGACCGCGCGGCTATTAACCCTTTAAATGCAGCTGTCAATTTTGACAGCAGTATTTAAATCCCCTGAATGACATTCGGCCGCGCGGCTATTAAGCCTTTAAATGCAGCTGTCAATTTTGACAGCAGTATTTAAATCCCCCGAACGACATTCGGAGATCCTGTACAGCCCCCCCCCACGGTGAGATCGAGGGAGTTGTGTGAGTGTCATGGCAGCCAAGAACCTTCTGAAAAGCCCCATGGCTGCCTTAGCAGACTGCCTATCAAGCCATCCCCGTGGGGTGGTTTGATAGACTGCCTGTCAAATTGCAGTATGACGTAACGCTATATCATTACGTCATACTACTGGAGCGATCAAATCATCGCATGTTGTAGTGCCCCAGGGGGGTTTAAAAGAAAAGTGAAAATAAGATCAATAAAGTTTTATTAAAACATTTTTAAAAAGTTATAAAAGTTTAAATCACCCCTCTTTTGCCATATCTATAATAAAAAAATCTAAATCATAAAAGAAAAATATATATTTGGTATCGCTGCATCCGTAAAAGTCCAATCTATCAAAGTAGCACATTATTTACCCCACAAGGTGAACGTCGTCTGAAAAAAAAAAGAACGCCAGAAATGCACTTTTTTAGTAACCCTGTCTCCCAGAAAAAACACCATAAAAAGCGATCGAAAAGCTGTATGTATTCCGAATTGGTACTAACGGAAACTACAGGACGTCCCAGAAAAAATTAGCCCTCGCACAACTTTGTCGACAGAAAAATAAAAAAAGTAATTGCGCGCAGAAGGGGGCGGCAGAAAATAATCTAAAAAAAATAAATGTCTTTGAAAAAAAAAGAGTAGTACAGCAAAAAAAAGACTTTCCAAGTTTGGTATCGTAACACTTGCACTGACCCATAGAATAAAGATACCATGTCACTTTTGTTGCAGTTTGTGTGCTGTAGAACCAGGACGCACTGAAAGATGGCGGAATGTCGTTTTTTTTTTTCATTTTACTCCACTCAGAATTTTTTAAAGTACATTATATGGTACAGTAAATAGTACCATGAAAAATACAACTCGTCCCGTAAAAAACAAGCTCTTAGACAGCAACATCGATGGATAAATAAAGGCGTTACGATTTTTTAAAAGGGAAGGAAAAACGAAAATGGGGAAAAAAAGGGGGCCGCGTCATTAGGGGGTTAAAGAAGTTGTCCAGCCACTTCAATTAAAAAAAAAAACACTAACCACTCCTATTTCAATACTTTGAGTTTTCCACTGGTCTCTGTACTTCCTGGTCACAGTGATTGGCTGCAGAGGTCACATGACCATGTTGACAGACTGGCAGGGGACCCGAGAAATGTAGTTATGGGAATAGTGGGGGATTGGTTAAGTGAGAATTACTCTATCTGTTATTTTACACTATTCTTGGTGGTGTTTTAAAAAATTTAAAGAGGTTGTCCAGTTACATTGATTAAATAGCACCAAGTGACTTAAAACAACAAATGAAGCAGTACTTACCCATTCTCTGCTGTTGGGATCCAGTGCCATTGCCCAACTGTCCTCCTGGTGATTGTTTTGGAAGATGATATCAGCAGACGCCATCTGATGGCTGTAGCCAATCATGGGCTGCAGCGTTCCCGCCCATTCTCCAGACATGAGTACTCATGTCCTGGGCACCATGATGCCAGGAGTTCACAATAGAGATGCTGCTGCCTCTGATTGGCTGCAGTGGTCAGGTGACTTCATCTTCCACAACAGTCACTGGGAGGACAGCAGGGCTACAGTAGCAAGGGACAGGTACTGAATTCATGAATGAGTGAGTGATGCCTCTGAGTGGCTGAGTGCAGGGACTAATCAGAGCCAGCTCTCAGCTGTCATTCAATAGCTAAGAGCTGCCTCTAATTATTCACAGTGCTCAGCCAATCAGAGGCAGCCCTTTCAACAGGCGGGGATTTTAAATCTTCGCCTGCTGAAAGCTCCTCATAGCAGTGCAGTAGAAGAGCCGGCTAGACGCGGCTGAGCCCCGGCAGCTGCAGAGAGGTGAGTAAAAATTTGTTTTTAGTTTTTACACATTTTTAGGATGGTTTTCAGGTAAGGGCTTATATTTTAATTGCTGGCAGCCAATTGCTTTCAATGGCGCCGGCTGTATTGCCACAGCTATGGCAGAGGATCGCAATCTTCACTATATGTTCTCAATGGGGTTGGCGCTGCGACAGCATCCAGTGGTTACACATATACAAAACACCGGTTTGCCACAGTTACATATATTCTGCGAACCAGTGTCCTATAATTTTCGCCGCAGGCCTTTTTCCGCATGTAAAATTTGCACATGTGACCGCTTACATTGAAAAGCATTGGTTCTATCTAGTGCGATCTTTTTTTACGTGCGGAAAAACACCCGTGTGACTGAGCCCTACATTTGGAAGAAGGCATTTTCACACCTTAACCTTCTTCATCGTCGTATTCTAAAGCTCCCGCTAGATGTGATCCAAGTTATTATCCCAATATAGATCTCACTACTTCACGCACTGGAGGCATTCTTATAATAGAAGACCTATTTCAGAATTCAATAATAAAATCATTCACCCAACTTCACAAAATGTTCTCTCTTCCACATAAATTCTCTATCTATATGCAGGTGCAGCACTGGGTAGCCATTCCCCTCTCTGTAGTTAGTCATGTGAGCGTTGTTCATTAGTACTTTGTGCCTTTTTTAGCTCCTCCATCTAGCATTTTGTCTTTCTTTATCTAGTGGAAGGTGATGGATCTGCCTCCCTATCTGCGGCCTATGACTTTTTTGGTAAGTAAATATAGCCATACTTTTCTGTGATTTTTGTAAATTTTTCCCTTCTCCTGTGATTTTTCCATATTACTGTAATGACTCACAAGAAAATGAGGATCCTTGACAATAGCTTGTAAACTTACGTACTTTGGCCAAAATATTAACCAAAACTTTGTATTTATTGGTATTTATCAATATATCAGTTATTTGGCATGTTGGCCTTCTATGCTGGGGGACCTTGGAGTGTCAACACCAATGTGGTTCATCTTTGAGATACAGGGCAGCCTGCTGATTTAACAATGGCATAACTAATTGGCTGTAATACCAGTATGATGTGCCACATATATCAATTGGCCTGAATCCTTTTGTATCGTTTATCCATTTTTGTGCTTAGTACTTTGCACCTCTTATCGCTTCTCCATCCAGCATTTGGTCTTTCTTTATCTAGTGGAAGATTATGTATCTGGCTTCCTGTCTGCATTCTACAACTTTTTTGGTAAGTGAATATGGCCATAGTTTTCTGTAATGTTTCCGTTCTCCTATGATTTTTCTAGAAATAAATTAGAATACACTATGCTGTAGAAATAGAATACGCTGTGACTAGAGATGAGCGAGCACCAAAATGCTCAGGTGCTCGTTACTCGGGACGAAATTTTCGCGATGCTCGAGGGTTCGTTTCGAGTAACGAACCCCATTGAAGTGAATGGACGACCCGAGCATTTTGTATATCGCCGATGCTCGCTAAGGTTTCCATTTGTGAAAATCTGGGCAATTCAAGAAAGTGATGGGAACGACACAGAAACGGATAGGGCAGGCGAGGGGCTACATATTGGGCTGCATCTCAAGTTCCCAGGTCCCACTAGTAAGCCACATTAGCGGCAAGAGTGGGCCCACCCCCTCCCAACAATTTTTACTTTTGAAAAGCCCTCATTAGCAATGCATACCTTCGCAAAGCACCACACTACCTCCAACAAAGCACAATCACTGCCTGCATGACACTCCGCTGCCACTTCTCCTGGGTTACATGCTGCCCAACCCCCCCCCCCCCCCGCGCGCGCACGACCCAGTGTCCACAGCGCACACCAAAGTGTCCCTGAGCAGCCTTCAGCTGCCCTGATGCCACACCACACTCATGTCTATTTATAAGTGCGTCTGCCATGAGGAGGAACCGCAGGCACACACTGGAGAGGGTTGGCACGGCTAGGCAGCGACCCTCTTTAAAAGGGGCGGGGCGATAGCCCACAATGCTGTACAGAAGCAATGAGAAATCCAATCCTGTGCCACCTCCATCTGGAGCTGCACACGTGGGCATAGCAATGGGGAACCTATGTGCCACACACTATTCATTCTGTCAAGGTGTCTGCATGCCCCAGTCAGACCGCGGTTTTTTATAAATAGTCACAGGCAGGTACAACTCCGCAAAGGGAATTCCGTGTGCACCCACAGCATGGGTGGCTCCCTGGAACCCACCGGCGGTACATAAATATATCCCATTGCATTGCCCATCACAGCTGAGGTAATGTCATGTTAAATGCAGGTGGGCTTCGGCCCACACTGCATGCCCCAGTCAGACTGGGGTTCTTTAGAAGTAGACACATGCAGTTACAACTCCCTGTGGACCCACAGCATGGGTGACTCCCTGGAACCCACCGGCGGTACATAAATATATCCCATTGCAGTGCCCAGCACAGCTGATGTAATGTCATGTTAAATGCAGGTGGGCTTCGGCCCACACTGCATGCCCCAGTCAGACTGGGGTTCTTTAGAAGTGGACACATGCAGTTACAACTCCGTGTGGACCGACAGCATGGGTGGCTCCCTGGAACCCACCAGCGGTACATAAATATATCCCATTGCATTGCCCATCACAGCTGAGGTAACGTCCGATTAAATGCAGGTGGTCTTCGGCCCACACTGCATGCCCCAGTCTGACCAGGGTTTTTAATACATAGACACTGGCAGGTACAAATCCCTAATGTGAAGTCCCTGTGGACACACAGCATGGGTGGCTCCCTGAAACCCACCAGCGGTACATAAATATATATCATTGCAGTGCCCAGCACAGCTAAGGTAACGTCAGCTTTAATGCAGGTGGGCTAAAAATTACTAGGATTACAATGTAGGCGAGGGTCCCAAAAAATTGGTGTACCAACAGTACAAATGTACTTCAGAAAAATTGCCCATGCCCAACCAAGAGGGCAGGTGAAACCCATTAATCGCTTTGGTTAATGTGGCTTATTTTGTAACTAGGCCTGTAGGCAGCCCAGTTAAAATAAAAATTGGTTCAGGTGCAAGTTTCAATGCTTTATTCAATTGAGAATTGAAACGTATAAACATTGTTTACAAAAGTCATATGACTGAGCCTTGTGGGCCTAAGAAAAATTGCCCGTTCGGCGTGATTACGTGAGGTTTCAGGAGGAGGAGCAGGAGGAGGAGGATGAATATAATACACAGATTGATGAAGCTAAAAGGTCCCCGTTTTTGATGGTGATAGAGAACGATGCTTCCATCCGCGGGTGCAGCCTACGTATTGTTTAGGTATCGCTGCTGTCCGCTGGTGGAGAAGAAAAGTCTGGGGAAATCCAGGCTTTTTTCATCTTTATGAGTGTAAGCCTGTCGGCACTGTCGGTTGACAGGTGGGTACACTTATCCGTGATGATTCCCCCAGCCGCACTAAACACCCTCTCTGACAAGACGCTAGCCGCAGGACAAGCAAGCACCTCCAGGGCATAGAGCGCGAGTTCAGGCCACGTGTCCAGCTTTGACACCCAGTAGTTGTAGGGGGTAGAGGCGTCACGGAGGACGGTCGTGTGATCGGCTACGTACTCCCTCACCATCCTTTTACAGAGCTCCCGCCGACTCAGCCTTGACTGGGGAGCGGTGACAGTCTTGCTGGGGAGCCATAAAGCTGTCAAAGGCCTTAGAGAGTGTTCCCCTGCCTGTGCTGTACATGCTGCCTGATCTTCGCACCTCCCCTGCTACCTGGCCCTCGGAACTGCGCCTTCTGCCACTAGCGCTGTCGGATGGGAATTTTACCGTCAGCTTGTCCGCCAGGGTCCTGTGGTATAGCATCACTCTCGAACCCCTTTCCTTTTCAGGTATGAGAGTGGAAAGGTTCTCCTTATACCGTGGGTCGGGCAGTGTGTACACCCAGTAAACCGTAGTGGCCAGAATGCGTGTAACGCGAGGGTCATGAGGAAGGCATCCTAACATGAAGTCAACCATGTGTGCCAGGGTACCTGTATGCAACACATGGCTGTCCTCACTAGGAAGATCACTTTCAGGATCCTCCTCCTCCTCCTCCTCAGGCCATACACACTGAAAGGATGACAGGCAAGCAGCATGGGTACCCTCAGCAGTGGGCCAGCTGTCTCTTCCCCCTCTTCCTCATGCTCCTCCACCTCCTCCTCCTCCTCGTCAACGTGCTGGGATATAGACATGAGGGTGCTCTGATTATCCAGCGACATACTGTCTTCCCCCGCCTCCGTTTCTGAGCGCAAAGCGTCTGCCTTTATGCTTTGCAGGGAACTTCTCAAGAGGCATAGCAGAGGAATGGTGACGCTAATGATTGCAGCATCGCCGCTCACCATCTGGGTAGACTCCTCAAAGTTTCTAAGGACCTGGCAGATGTCTGCCAACCAGGCCCACTCTTCTGTAAAGAATTGAGGAGGCTGACTCCCGCTGCGCCGCCCATGTTGGAGTTGGTATTCCACTATAGCTCTACGCTGCTCATAGAGCCTGGCCAACATGTGGAGCGTAGAGTTCCACCGTGTGGGCACGTCGCACAGCAGTCGGTGCACTGGCAGATTAAACCGATGTTGCAGGGTGCGCAGGGTGGCAGCGTCCGTGTTGGACTTGCGGAAATGTGCGCAGAGCCGGCGCACCTTTCCGAGCAGGTCTGACAAGCGTGGGTAGCTTTTCAGAAAGCGCTGAACCACCAAATTAAAGACGTGGGCCAGGCATGGCACGTGCGTGAGGCTGCCGAGCTGCAGAGCCGCCACCAGGTTACGGCCGTTGTCACACACGACCATGCCCGGTTGGAGGCTCAGCGGCGCAAGCCAGCGGTCGGTCTGCTCTGTCAGACCCTGCAGCAGTTCGTGGGCCGTGTGCCTCTTCTCTCCTAAGCTGAGTAGTTTCAGCACAGCCTGCTGACGCTTGCCCACCGCTGTGCTGCCACGCCGCGCGACACCGACTGCTGGCAATGTGCTGCTGCTGACACATCTTGATTGCGAGACAGAGGTTGCGTAGAAGGAGGAGGAGGGTGGTTTAGTGGAGGAAGCATACACCGCCGCAGATACCACCACCGAGCTGGGGCCCGCAATTCTGGGGGTGGGTAGGACGTGAGCGGTCCCAGGCTCTGACTCTGTCCCAGCCTCCACTAAATTCACCCAATGTGCCGTCAGGGAGATATAGTGGCCCTGCCCGCCTGTGCTTGTCCACGTGTCTGTTGTTAAGTGGACCTTGGCAGTAACCGCGTTGGTGAGGGCGCGTACAATGTTGCGGGAGACGTGGCCGTGCAGGGCTGGGACGGCACATCGGGAAAAGTAGTGGCGACTGGGAATCGAGTAGCGCGGGGCCGCCGCCGCCATCATGCTTTCGAAAGCCTCCATTTCCACAAGCCTATACGGCAGCATCTCCAGGCTGATCAATTTGGCAATGTGCACGTTTAACGCTTGAGCGTGCGGGTGCGTGGCGGCGTACTTGCGTTTGCGCTCAAACACTTGCGCTAGCGACGGCTGGACGGTGCGCTGAGAGACATTGGTGGATGGGGCAGAGGACAGCGGAGGTGAGGGTGTGGGTGCAGGCCAGGAGACGGTAGTGCCTGTGTCCTGAGAGGGGGGTTGGATCTCAGTGGCAGGTTGGGGCACAGGGGGAGAGGTAGTGGTGCAAACCGGAGGTAGTGAACGGCCTTCGTCCCACCTTGTGGGGTGCTTGGCCATCATATGTCTGCGCATGCTGGTGGTGGTGAGGCTGGTGGTGGTGGCTCCCCGGCTGATCTTGGCGCAATAAAGGTTGCACACCACAGTTCGTCGGTCATCTGCACTCTCAGTGAAAAACTGCCAGACCTTTGAGCACCTCGGCCTCTGCAGGGTGGCATGGCGCGAGGGGGCGCTTTGGGAAACAGTTGGTGGATTATTCGGTCTGGCACTGCCTCTACCCCTGGCCACCGCCCTGGCTCTTCCAACCTGCCCTGCTGCTGCACTTGCCTCCCCCTCTGAAGACCTGTCCTCAGTAGGCTTAGCAAACCAGGTGGGGTCAGTCACCTCATCGTCCTGCTGCTCTTCCTCCGAATCCTCTGTGCGCTCCTCCCTCGGACTTACTCCAATTACTACTACCTGAGTGATAGACAACTGTGTCTCATCGTCATCGTCCTCCTCACCCACTGAAAGCTCTTGAGACAGTTGCCGGAAGTCCCCAGCCTCATCCCCCGGACCCCGGGAACTTTCCAAAGGTTGGGCATCGGTCACGACAAACTCCTCCGGTGGGAGAGGAACCATTGCTGCCTATTCTGGGCAGGGGCCCGGGAACAGTTCCTGGGAGTCTGCCTGCTCCTCAGAATGTGTCATTTTCATGGAGTGAGGAGGCTGGGAGGAAGGAGGAGCAGCAGCCAGAGGATTCAGAGTTGCAGCAGTCGACGGCGCAGAACTCTGGGTGGTCGATAGATTGCTGGATGCACTTTCTGCCATCCACGACAGGACCTGCTCACGCTGATCATTTTCTAATAAGGGTCTACCGCGTGGACCCATTAATTGTGAGATGAATGTGGGGACGCCAGAAACGTACCTTTCTCCTAATCCCGCAGCAGTCGGCTGCGATACACCTGGATCAGGAGCTCGGCCTGTGCCCACACCCTGACTTGGGCCTCCGCGTCCTCGCCCGCGTCCACGTCCTCTAGGCCTACCCCTACCCCTCAGCATGGTGTATTACCAGTAGTGCAGAAACAGAACGCTGTAATTAAATGTGCCGCTTATTGGCCTGTGGTTGGAGGCTGACTTCGCTTACGGAACGCACAGCAGAGCCAGGAAAGAATTTTGCGCAAGCCCGCTGTAACACTTAGCTGGCTGCGTATTAATTAGGACTACTACCCCCAGCAGAGACGCAGTACACTCAGGACGGTCACAGGCAGCCCAAATAGATTTTTTTAGCCCAAATTTTTTGGGAAAAGCCCGCTGCCTATATAGACAGTATATGTCTTTCACGTTTTTCACTGTCCCTGCCTCAGCACTACTGGCCCTATACTATGTAAAATCACTGCAGACTGAGGACGCAATGCTCTGCACGGCCGATATACAAAAAAAAAAGGTGCAACACTGCAAAAAACAGCCTCAACAGTACTGCACACGGTCAGATGTGGCCCTAAGAAGGACCGTTGGAGTACTTGAAGCCTAAAATCACTCCTAACACTCTCCCTATAGCAGCTCCAGCATCAGCAGCACTTTCCCTGAGCTATGTCAGAATGCATCTGTGGCGAGCCGCGGGAGGGGCCGATTTATATACTCGGGTGACACCTGATCTCGCCAGCCACTCACTGCAGGGGGGTGGTATAGGGCTTGAACGTCGCAGGGGGAAGTTGTAATGTCTTCCCTGTCTTTCTATTGGCCAGAAAAGCGCGCTAACATCTCAGAGATGAAAGTGAAAGTAACTCGAACATCGCGTGGTGCTCGCCTCTAGTAACGAGCATCTCGAACACGCTAATACTCGAACGAGCATCAAGCTTGGACGAGTACGTTCGCTCATCTCTAGCTGTGACCCAAGAAATAAATTATAATCTATACTGTGCCCTAATAAATGTATTATCTTTTCTTCTCCATGTGGGCACAGAACACCATGAAGACTTCCAGATATGTGGTCCAGAAAGCTTGGCCAGGGGCATTATATCTCTTTAACAGCACACTGGGTTAATGTCCTGGACATGGGACATGAAGTTGAAATGGGTGGCCCATGTTTCATGGTACCCTCAAAACTTGTGGGACATTTATCTGTCTATTACCTCCTCAACCCCCTCCTCCTTCTTATCCTCTCATGCCTAGTATAGCAGCTTAATCCTATTCACTTGAATGGTACTGATCTGCTTTCAAGCCATTTGACCAATAAACATGACATCACAGAGCTGAGAAGAGGCCATGGCTCTCATTCAAAAGCTATTGCCATTGCCTTTTCCTCGGGGTCTGAAGTAGAAAACACCTGCCAATAAACTATTGATAATGCAAACAAAAATTTGGGGGGCTCAAGGGTCAAATAGAGTTAAAGTTAGTTGGGTCCCCTTACAAAATAGCCTTTATTGATATGTATGTAGTACCCCAGAGTTGGGGTCACACAGCATCACTATTTCCATCTGATATAATGTATGTGGATATGGTTCTTTTAGTGTGAAAATGTGTGTATAATGGTATGAAATTATGTGTATTACTTTAAATGGTTAATAATGGGTTAATGTCTGGTGTTGCTACTACTTAACACTGCGTGACTATGCAAAATACACCTTAACCTGCTCTCACTCTTGTCAGTCATCCTTTGCTAGCATTGGATTGGTTAGTCAGTGTCCCCCTAGCTCAGGATTGGTTAGTGAGAAGGGTATTAAAGGCTGGACGTGGGTGGGGTTAGCTAGTCTAGTCCAGGTTTGGAGAAAGTCTAGTCCAGAGGAACCTGAGATAGAGACTCGGGTGGCCCAAGGAGATTATCTACTATAGCTGGTGCTGTGGGAAGCAACATCCAAATGTGAGTACAAACCAAGCTTGTGCTGGAGAGAGAGTCAGAAGAGGAAAAAGAGAGAGTGTTAACGAAAGAGAAAGCAGGAATAAGTCATCAGTTAACCTTTTCTTGTCCCAGACAACTAACTAAATCTATAGTGAATGACGCACATGGAGTCTGTGATCTCAAAAGGGTCACAGTAATGTTGTTGATTAGAGATGTGATAAATGCTGCCAGATAAACTGAGTCGGACATAAGCATAGCAGGACGGATATACAGGAGGCTCTGTGCTAAAACTTCCTTCTCATGCACATGCACTTCACACATTTGGAAAAAAATATTGCATGCTTTACTTTTGTGCACACTTAGGGGGGGTGCGTAAATACGTGCACGATGCACAATACGTGGCGTAACTCCACTGCAAGAAGAACACATGTGAAACTCATTAAGCTAAATAGCCATTTAAATCTGGAGTAGTTTGTATCTCCTGTGCAAAGAAAAACCTTCCAGAAAGCACAAATAATGCAGTAAAATACGCCAATACACGCATAAAAAGAGTCGGATGCAATACACCCATGTGAGGCCACCCTAAATATGCACCAATATTGCATACATCCATGTGAATGAGCCCTTATTGACTTGAGCGTATCTCCCATCTGTGTGTTGTCTGTATATCACACGGACCCTTTATAGCCTATGACACTATTCACATGGGTGAGTTTTCACACGGCTGGATGGTCTGTATGAAACAAATCCCTGCATGTCCTACTCTGGTCCATATCATGGATGATAGTAGAGCATGCAATGTGCCCTGTTCATGCAGGTTAGACAGCACACAGATACAGTAATGGTGCCTTCACACTTGCAAATGGAGTATTGCCGCATTTTTTAAACCAAATGTCAATAGGACTTTCTAATGATAAAAACGCACAAAGATAGCAAAGCACAAACTTGCGCGATGTGTTGTCGACATTAGAAAGTCCTATTGACATTTGCGCTAAAAATACGAAGCTATATTGCGATCGCAAGTTTGAAGGCACCCTTAATGTCCATGTGCTGACTGATGCAAGTTGCTCCCAAGAGTCTCAGGTGCAACTCGCACTTACCTGTGTGTACAAGCCCTTAAATTTCAGTTAGGTGGAGAAGGGGGGAGCAAACTGGATCTTTTGCCCCGGGTGCAGGAAGCATAGCTACACCTCCGGTGGATGAACACAATGTGGGAGAGGCATACTATTAAATCACTGTATGTAGAGATCAGATTCTAGAGGCGGCCATTACTGTATATACAATGTACTTCCTGTGATGTTACAGATAACTCTTTGCTGTATGCTCTTTACTAGGACTTCGTTACCTGCCTCCTGAAGCCGCTCATTTTCCTCAGTGTAATTTTTTTCTGAATGAATGTCCAACTAATTCCTCCTGCGAGATAACAATCCACGGCCACTACTGTGCATGTGATGACAACTTCCTCATTGTCAAGGAGAAGATGTCCATCACTTACCCGGGTGGAGAGTGTCTTGGTAATGTGCGCCGTCTTACCCCATGCCTTGTTTTATTACATATGCACTGAATCAGGATGCTTTAGGCCTCCTGCCCACGGCCGGGTCAGATTCCGCCTGCAAACTATCGCAGCGGAATCAGACCTGGTGCCCCCAGAGACCAATACTCACCTCTACGGATCCGCCGATAGTATCTCGCCTGGCGCGCACGTGCAGTGCATGACACCCCGGCTCTGGGAGTATGGCAGTACGGATGAAATCCATTGACTGCAATAGAAGTCGTCCGTGCGTTTTTCTGCACAGAAAGCCCATGAGTGCCTAAAACTTTTTAGGATGAAAATGCCTCACAAGGGTATAAAATAGTTCCCATATCACATACCCAGGCACTCTGTCAATTTTTCACTGATCCTTATATTTTATTCTCCAGAACGTTGTAGTAGAAGAGAGAACCGCTCCCCATGTGCCTGTAGACGGGGATCTGTCCTTAGGGTCAATGAAAATGGACTCTATGTATGTGCAGGTAAGTATCTGGTCAGAAGGTGGCAATATGTTTGGGTTTAGTAATATTGGCCGCACCAGTCTAAGAACTCTTGGATCAAGTGAAACAACGAATCAAATTCTTTCGACTCCAATACGATCTATTTGCAAACACGACCCGATACGGTATTTCCAATATAATTTTTGTACATTATAAACCCTTGATGAGCACACTTGTATCTGTTTAGTTCAGCTGAGCTATGGACCCCCATGAACTCTTAGCGCTCACTAGTTTTACCACATTTACATAATGATTCACTTACTTAAAGAAGTTGATCAGCCACTTCAATAGAAAAAACAAATGCTAACCTTCCAATCCCATTTCAATACTTTAAGTTCCCCACCAGTCTATGTACTTCCGCATCACAGTGATTGGCTACAGAGGTCACATGACCATGTTGTGAGACCGGCAGGGGACACGAGAAGTGTAGTTATGGGAATAGTGAGTATTACTCTGTTTGTTATTTTACACTATTCTTAGTGGTGTTTTAAAAATTTTAAGGGGTTGTCCAGTTACCAGATAACATTGATTCAATAGCACCAAGTGACTTAAAATAACAATAGGAGCAGTACTTACCCATCCTCTGCCGTGGGGATCCAGTGCCATTGCTCCATCGTCCTCCTAGTGATTGTTGTGGAGGATGATGTCAGCAGAAGTCACCAGACAGCTGCAGCATCCCCGCCCATTCTCCTTGTGTCTTGTGCACCATAATGCCAGGAGTTCAGAATAGAAATGCTGCTGCCTCTGGTTGGCTGCAGTGGGCAGGTGACTTTCACTGACTTCATCTTCCACAACAATCACTAGGAGGACAGCAGAGATACAATGGCAGAAGACAGGTAAGTACTGCTCTGTTTGTTATTTTACAACACTTGGTGCCATTGAATAAATGTTGTCCGGTAACCGGACAACCCCTTTAAGTGGCCAGACAATCTCTTTTGACTTGCTCCTGTCTCATGACAGTTGCTACTTTAAGGAGTTGGCAATCCCTTTTTACTCTTGTTAGCTGTTTAGTCATTCATGACACTCTGTGACCCTAAAGGCGAGCTCCCACCATGTTTTTTGATTTTGCACTGCTTCTTCCCCGAAAACAAGCTGATCACAGGGTGCAGTACTGTTGTGACCCCCAAGTAATCTGTGGGGAATGCAGCAATAAGTTTTTTTTTTCCATTTTACTCCACTTTTTTAAAAAGTTTTTCAGTACATTATATGGTACATTAAACAGTACCATTGAAAAATACAACTTGTCATGCAAAAACTAAGCCCTCCGACATCTACGCTGATGGATAAATAAAAGAGTTACAATTTTTTTAAAAGGGGGGAGGAAAAAACAAAAATGGGGGGAAAAAGTGCCGTGTCCTTAAGGGGTTAATTGTGTGAAAACTGCAATCATACATAGGAGATACCCAGGTTATACCAGCATGGTCCATATCACTATATACAGGGAGAAGTATATACATCTCCTGTATACAGTGATATCGACCATGCTGGTGTAGTGGCCCAAAACACCTATTTCTGGTCCCTCCGTAATTGTTATACAATTCAAGTCTTTTATGTGCATGCACTGTGCAAATTGTCTTGTCTTCTGTTATATTGCACAGCTGCAGCATGCAAGAGGTTAATGACTGAAAGTAGCTGGGACATGTCTGGAAAAGTATCAAGTCTGTCTAGTCATGTGGTGTTGTATGAGTATAAATATGAGTGATTGAGAGCCAGGTGTAGTCTTCTATCTTCTTCAAGGGTTGAGAGTGGAGTGAGAGTGCCTGCCAAATGGGAGTACCTTCAACCCTCATGTGGTGAAGTGAAGGAAGCAGAGGAGAGGTATCCTGATGTCCACAATTCCGGGAACCACCTCTGAGGAGGGAGAGAAGGAAAGGAGTCCACCGTGCAGTAGTTAATCTGCTGAGCTTCAAGTGAGTGTCTGCGGAGTGTTGTGTCCCCCTTCGGTGTTATTCTGCATCCCGGAGTGTTGGTCCAGGAAAAGAGCTATACAGAGAGCGACTGTTGGCCCAGTTTCACCCTGTGTCCTCCTCCCTGAGCGTCTGCTAAACTGTCTGTTCTGCACTGGCGAGTAAAGCTGTATTCTACCAAACAAGAAGTAAAGTTTTCCAGTCACTGTCCATTCCCAGTGATTGAGTTTCCAAGTTTAATCATGCGTGGACTCTTTTATTTCTACCGCCGGATGATCAACGGTGTGAAGAAACGGTGGCGTCAAGAGTGAAAACTTCTTTAGTCCACTACACAACTATTAGGTAACCGCTGGCCCAGCATTGCCTGGATGAGGCCTAACGGTGCCTTGGCCAAGGTTCTGTGCGTCCCTCTGCGGAGGAGTCTGGTAGAGCCACCTTGACAAGTGCCATCTCTACTCCCACAACCTCCTCAGCGGGGACCTCGTGTCTTGACCGCTGCATTGGTGTAAGACCGGTTTCACATCTGCAGCGGAACCATCGCCTGGAGATTCCGTTACAGATCCGGCTCAAAATACAGGAAGAAAAAGCGTTGATTTTTCTTTCGGCCAAAAGCAATTATAGACAATGGAGTCCCACTGGCACTGTTCTATTACGTCCAGAGACTAATCCGTTCAGCCGCAAGGATTCCCCTTCCCTACTTCCTGAACGGAACAGGAAAGCGGAGTCTCCAATCCTGTGAATGGGTGATTTTAGTGCTAATTAAGCTTTGGCACTTGCGTGCACAAAATTCATCCATTCACACGTTTTTTGCGTGCAGTTTTTGATGCACTAAATTTATGTAATATTGCCCTCGTGTAATAGTGCCCTGGGGCCTTGTGTGGCACAGAGCGTTAAGGCAGCACAAGGTTGCAGGTTCAATCCCCGCTTGGTTCAGGTAGCCGGCTCAAGGTTCACTCAGCCTTCCATCCTTCTGAGGTCGGTAAAATGAGTACCCAGCTTACTGTGGTGTAATACACAAATTACCTAAAAAAATACCTAAAAAAAAAATTGCCCCCCCCTCTCTGTAGGTTGTTCATATAAGCGTTGTTCATTAGTACTTTGCGCCTTTTTAGCTCCTCCATCTAGCATTTGGTCTTTCTTTTTATCTAGTGGAAGGTTATGGATCTGCCTCCCTATCTGCGTCCTACGGCTATTTTGGTAAGTGAATATGGCTATACTTTTCTGTGAGTTTGGAAATTTTTCCCTTCCCCTTGTGAAGATGAAAATGAGGACCCTTGACAACAGCTTGTGAGCTTCTGTGCTTTGGCCAAAATATTAACCAATACATCGATATTTACCATGTATATCACTTATTTGGCATATTGACCTTACATGCTGGGGAGCTTGGGGTGTCGACACCAAAGTGGTTCGCCTTTGAGATACAGAGCAGCCCGCTGATTTAACAATGGCGTAACTAATAGGCTGAATTCATACGGATGTATGCGTTTTTATGTTTGTGTGCCCATTCAGATGGCCCAAGCCCGGAGCATATACGCCGAACCCGCAATGTTGTTTGGAAGGGGAAGACACTTTAGCTCTGCTGAACTATCACCCTTTCCCATACCCTCCCCCTCTTCTGTCTCTCGGCAAGAGGAGGAGGCTGGACGGTGTAGGAGCTAGTGTGCTAATCTCCTGCCCACCTTTTTGCTCATTGTTGCAGCCAGCAATGGTAGGGGGTGGGGCAGAGCGGTGATTAGCTCCGTCCCTCCCATTGCAAACAGCTAGAAAGGGGCGGAGAGGAGCAGGGAAGAGGGTTGGAGTTTAGCAGTCACACTGCTAAACTCCCTCCCACCTCCCTTCTCCGGCAGCTGTTATAGGCTCCCAGAGGACTTGAAAGCGCCCGGCCGAAATGCAGTATCTTGGCTAGCCGGGCGCTTTTATGCTGTGGAAATAGGCCCATGTGCACTGATGCTTTGTAAACCACGTGAAAACCTGAGCGATATACGCTCCTGTTAATCCAGCCATAGGCTGTAAGCCCGTATGGTGTGTAATGGCCCAGAGTTGAGATTCCACAGCATTTTAATAGCTACCTCATGTGGTGTGTGTACATGTGTAAACGTATTGTCAATTGTGTTAACTTATGTGTATTGACCTAGACAGTTCAACATCTGGTGTCTAGCCTGACTAACATGTGCATGACTGAGCACAATTCATCCTAACCAACTCTGTGTGTTGTCAGTCATCTCTGTCTAGCCCTGTGATTGGATGGAGAGCTTTCCCTTTAGCTCAGGATTGGTTAATGGGGCAATACAAAAAGTCAGTACTTGGGTGTGGTTAGGGGGAATGAGTAAGTCAGTCAGAGACTAAAAATGTAGTCTAAGGAAGTCGAGGCTGAGCTCAAGGCACTTCTGAGCTCAAGTCAAGTCCAGCTTAACCTAGGCTAGATCAAGTCTAGTGAAGTCTGGGAGAATTCAAGTCATGGAGCCAGCCGCAGGAGAATCTTTTCCCACCCTACCAAAAGGAATCTAAGTAAGGGGAGGCCCTGCATAGCTGGAAGTAAATCAGGCCTTGTAACCATGAGTTTATCATATCGCTGCTTAGTCAAAAGCCAGTGTGTCCATGGGAGAGCCTGCACTATTCCCTCCATTTTTCCACAAATAACCTCCCAGCGCAACAACCTTATCCTCCAGGAGAGAGTACAGGAATCAATGTCTATAATTTCATGTTTATGTGAAGATTGTTCTTCTACTGGCTAAACTGTCAAGTGTGGATAATGTACCCAAACCATGATATTCAGTAAACTGTGTATTTTTACTGTAACCTAATTGGACTGGTCTCGTTATTTCACCACGACATTAAACTCATAGGCACTGGCGTCACACCGAATCTGCATCATTGCTCTAGCTACCGATAACAACCCTTGTGTAATCCGGCTGCTGCACGAGCCACCATTTTACGCCAAGTAGCCACCACCATGGCCAAGCCCAAGGTAACAATCCCACTCGAACTACCCTGGCCAACTCCTGCTCGCTGCAGGTGCACCACACATATCAATATGCCCAACTCCTTTTGTATTGTTTATCCATGTGCAATTTTTGTGCTAGGCAGACGCCCCTCCCCGTCTGTAGATGTGTGTTTGGCCTCTTTTCAATGTTTTGCACTTTTACGATGCTCCTCCATGTTGCACTTTAGCTGTCTGGATGTTTGTTTTTATCAATATCTTATCATCTGCAGCATGCTATTCGGCTTTTGATACTAGGGGAGCTCGGGGTGTCAGTGCCAATGTGGATTGCTCTTTGGTATGTTTCAGCGCGCTTTATCCCTATCTGTAGATTTTGGATATGCATTGAGTGATACACGTTTGGCCTGGCACCCTTATTAGGCTTTATCTATATGCAGGTGCAGCATTGGGTAGCCACTCCCCTCTCTGTAGATTGGTCATGTGAGCGTTGTTCCTTAGTACTTTGCAACTTTTTTAGTTTCTCCATCTAGCATTTGGTCTTTCTTTATCTAGTGGAAGATTATGTATCTGCCTCCATAACTTCATTCTACGACTATATTGGTAAGTGAATATGGCCATACTTTTCTGTAAAATTTTCCCTTCTCCTGTGATTTTTCTAGAAATTAAAATCTATATATATATATAAAGACGAAAGTCCTCACTGACTCACTGACTCGCCACTAATTCTCCAACTTCCCGATGTCGTAGAAACATGAAATTTGGCACAAGCATAGATTATGTCCAAAATAGGAAAAGTAATTGGGTCCCAACTCGATTATTCAATTCTAAAAGCAAAAGAATTAGTGACCAAATTTTACGTACGGAATCTAATTCTCTCACTTCCCGATGCAACAAAGAATTACACAAATTTTTACCGCACAAATGTGAAATTTGCCATGACCATTCTTTGCATACTATATATTTGAAAATTTAAAGGGTTGCAACTAGAGATGAGTGAACGTACTCGTCCGAGCTTGATGTTCGCTCGAGTATTAGGGTACTCGAGATGCTCGTTACTCGAGATGAGCACCACGCGGTACTCGAGTCAATTCCATTTCCTTCCCTGCATGTTTTGTGCCATTTTCTGGTCAATAGACATGCAGGGAAGGCATTACAACTTCCTCCTGTGACGTTACAGCCCTATCCCACCCCCTGCAGTGAGTGGCTGGCGAGATCTAGTGACCGCCGAGTAGTTAAAGCAATCCCGCCCGCGGCTTGCCTCAGACACATGCTGGCAGAGATTAGGGAGAGTGCTGTTCCTGCTGTTCCTGCTATAGGGAGAGTGTTAGGCTACTGTCAGCGTCTTCAAGAACCCCAATGGTCCTTCTTAGGGCCACATCTTACCATGTGCATTACTGTTGTGGCTGCTGGGAGCAGTTTTGCACAAATTTTTTTTTTCATCTTGGGCTCTGCAGACTATTGTGTTCTCAGTCTGCAGCCAATTATGCAGAGTATAGGGGCTGTACTGGTAAGGCAGGGACAGTGCTAATGTAGAATCCTGTCAACAAGTCCCCAAAAAAAGCTCCTGCTTAGGGCTACTTGTGACCGTGCGCATTACCGTTGTCGCTGCTGGGAGTTGTAGTGGCTCACTATTAGCCAGCTTGGCCTTTCTGCAGCCTAGCGTATAATTTTTTTGGCCTACAAAGTGTATTAAATATCCGCTGTGATCCTGCAAGTGCAGGCCAATAATTGCCTAATTTTTTACACCCCTCTGTGCGTCCTGTCAACTTCACGCACAGCGTACAGCCACAGCCGCTGATAGAGGGAAAGACATATACACGCTATCTAGGCTGCTGGTTTAAAAAAAAAAAATTGGAAAAAAAATCCTCCTTAGGGCTACCTGTGAGCGTATGCAGTTTACTGCGTGGCTGCTGGGAGTTGTGGTGGCTCACTATTAGCCAGCTAGGCCTTTCTGCAGCCTAGCGTAAAAAAATTTCGGCCTACGGCGTGCATAACATAAACGCTGTCAGCCTCCAAGTGCAGGCAAATAATTGCCTTTTTTTACACCGCTTTTTGCGTCCCGTCAACCTCACGCACAGCATACGGCCACAGCCACTGATAGAGGGAAAGACATAAACACGCTATCTAGGCTGCTGTTTTTTTCAAAAACATCTGAAAAAAAAATACCTCCTTAGGGCTACCTGTGAGCGTGTGCAGTTTACTGCCTGGCTGCTGGGAGTTGTAGTGGTTCACTATTAGCCAGCTAGGCCTTTCTGCAGCCTACTGTATAATTTTTTTTGGCCTACAGTTTGCGTTACATAACTGCTGTCAGCCTCCAAGTGAAGGCAAATAATTGCCTAATTTTTTACACAGCTCTGTGCGTCCCGTCAACTTCACGCACAGCGTACGGCCACAGCCGCTGATAGAGGGAAAGACATATACATGCTATCTAGGCTGCTGTTTTTTTCCCAAAAAATCCTCCTTAGGGCTACCTGTGAGCGTGTGCAGTTTACTGCGTGGCTGCTGGAAGATATCCAGTCGTTATTCAGACGCCTCTGCATTATGCCAGTCGCTGCATTGGCTGCCCATCCACTGCAGAACTAAATTTAAACTCCTCTGCCTCACTCACAAAGCTCTGCATGGCGCTGCGCCACCATACATCACCTCCCTCCTGTCAGTACACCACCCAGCCCGCTCACTCCGATCGGCTAACACCCTCAGACTAAACACCCCTGTAATACGAACCTCTCATGCTCGCCTACAGGACTTCACCAGAGCAGCACCCATCCTCTGGAACGCTCTACCCCAAGGCATCCGGACAATTCCCGATGCACGAAATTTCAGACGTGCCTTAAAAACGCACCTCTTCAGGGAAGCATACCAAATCTCCTGACCTAGTCCCCCGCCCCTCCCTATGGTGCTCCACCCTGTTTGCCTTCTGATAAATGATCTGTACATAAAATTTCCTATTGCCTATGTTCCCCAACCCCTGCACCTCCTGTACCACCCTCAACCCATTTGTGTCTAACCCAATGTACCTTATATTGTAATTGTTGTATTGTTTTGCATTTATCCATGCCTGAAAGCGCTGCGGAATAAGTTGGCGCTATACAAATAAAGATTATTATTATTTATTATTATGTAGTGGCTCACTATTAGCCAGCTAGGCCTTTCTGCAGGCAAGCGTATAATTTTTTCGGCCTACAGTGTGCATTACATTACCGCTGTCAGCCTCCAAGTGCAGGCCAATATTTGTCTAATTTTTTACACCACTCTGTGTCTGCTGTATTCGAAATACACCATGCTGAGGGGTAGGAGTAGGCCTAAAGGACGTGGCCGTGGATGCGGGCGAGGACGCGGAGGTCCAAGTGAGGGTGTGGGCACAGGCGAAGTTCCTGATCCAGGGGAATTGCAGCCGGCTGCTGCGGGATTCGGAGAGAGGCAAGTTTCTGGGGTCCCCAGCTTCACATCACAATTTATGGGTCCACGTGGTAGACCTTTATCACAAAATGAGCAGTGTGAGCAGGTCCTGTCGTGGATAGCAGAAAATGCATCCAGCAGTGTATCGACCACCCAGTCTTCTACGCCGTCCACTGCTGCAACTCTGAATCCTCTGGCTGCTGCTCCTCCTTCCTCCCAGCTTCCTCACTCCATGAAAGTGACACATTCTGATGAGCAGGCAGACTCCCAGGAACTGTTCTCGGGCCGCTGCCTTGATTGGGAAAAAATGGTTCTTCTCCCACCTGAGGAGTTTGTCGTGACCGATGCCCAACCTTTGGAAAGCTCCCGGGGTCCGGGTGATGAGGCTGGGGACTTACGGCAACTGTCTCAAGAGCTTTCAGTGGGTGAGGAGGTTGATGATGATGAGAAACAGTTGTCTATCTGTGAGGTAGTACTAAGGACAGTAAGTCCGAGGGAGAAGCGCACAGAGGATTCGGAGGAAGAACCGCCGGACGATGAGGTGACTGACCCCACCTGGTTCGCTAAGCCAACTGAGGAGAGGTCTTCAGAGGGGGAGGCAAGTGCAGCAGCAGGACAGGTTGGAAGAGGCAGTGCGGTGGCCTGGGGTAGAGGCCGGGCCAGAGCGAAGACTCCCCCAACTGTTTCCCAAAGCACCCCCTCGCGCCAAACCACCCTGCAGAGGCCTAAGTCTTCAAAGATGTGGATGTTTTTTGGTGAGAGCGGGGACGACCGACGAACAGTGTTGTGCAACCTGCGCTGCGCCAAGATCAGCCTGGGAGCCACTACTACCAGCCTCACCACCACCAGCATGCGAAGGCATATGATGGCCAAGCACCCCACAAGGTGGGACGAAGGCCGTTCACTGCCTCCAGGTCGCACCACTGCCTCTCCCCCTGTGCCCCAACCTGCCACTCAGATCCAACCCCCCTCTCGGGACACAGGCACGAGCGCTTCCCGGCCTGCACCCACACCCTCACCTCCGCTGTCCTCAGCCCCATCCAGCAATGTCTCTCAGTGCAGCGTCCAGCTGTCGCTAGCGCAAGCGCAAATACGCCGCCACGCACACGCACGCTCAAGCTTTAAACGTGCACATTGCCAAATTGATCAGCCTGGAGATGCTGCCGTACAGGCTTGTGGAAACGGAGGCTCTCAAAAACATGATGGCGGCGGCCCCGCGCTACTCGGTTCCCAGTCGCCACTATTTTTCCCGATCTGCCGTCCCAGCCCTACACCAGCACGTCTCCCGCAACATCAATCGTGCCCTCACCAACGCGGTTACTGGGAAGGTCCACTTAACCACGGACACGTGGACAAGTATTGGCGGGCAGGGCCACTATATCTCCCTGACGGCACATTGGGTGAATTTGGTGGAGGCTGGGACCGAGTCAGAGCCTGGGACCGCACATGTCCTACCCACACCCAGAATTGCGGGTCCTTCCTCGGTTCTGGTATCTGCGGCAGTCTATGCCACCTCCTCTAAACCCTCCCCCTCCTCCTCCTCCTACGCAACCTCTACCTCTCAATTAAGAAATGTGAGCAGCGCGTCACGGCAGCACAGCGGTGGGCAAGCGTTAGCAGGCCGTGCTGAAAATACTCAGCCTAGGTGACAAGAGGCACACGGCCCCCAAGCTGTTGCAGGGTCTGACAGAGCAGACCGACCTCTGGCTTTCGCCACTGAGCCTGCAACCGGGCATGGTCGTGTGTGACAACGGCCGTAACCTGGTGGTGGCTCTGCAGCTCGGCAGCCTCACACACGTGCCATGCCTGGCCCACGTATTCAATCTGGTGGTTCAGCGGTTTCTGAAAAACTACCCGCACTTGTCAGATCTGCTCGGCAAGGTGCGCCGCGTCTGCGCACATTTCCGCAAGTCCACCACGGACGCTGCCACCCTGCGGACCCTGCAACATCGGATTAATCTGCCAGAACACCGGCTGCTGTGCGACGTGCCCACACGGTGGAGTTCTACGCTCCACATGTTGGCCAGGCTGTATGAGCAGCGTAGAGCAATAGTGAAATACCAACTCCAACATGGGCGGCGTAGTGGGAGTCAGCCTCCCCAATTCTTTACCAAAGAGTGGGCCTGGATGGCAGACATCTGCCAGGTCCTTGGAAACTTTGAGGAGTCTACCCAGATGGTGAGCGGCGATGCTGCAATCATTAGCGTCACCATTCCTCTGCTATGCCTGCTGAGAAGTTCGCTGCAAAGCATAAAGGCTGACGCTTTGCGGTCGGAACAGGAGATGGGGGAAGAGAGTATGTCGCTTGATAGTCAGAGCACCCTCATGTCTATATCTCAGTGCGTTTTGGAGGAGGAGGATGAGGAGGAGGAAGGGGAGGAGCAGGAGGAGGAGGGGGAAGAGACAGCGGGGCCCACTGCAGAGAGTACCCATGCTTCTTGCCTCCCATCTGTTCAGCGTGTATGGCCTGTGGACAAGGAGGAGGATCCGGAAAGTGATCTTCCTAGTGAGGACAGCGATGTGTTGCGTACTGGTACCCTGGCACACATGGCTGACTTCATGTTAGGCTGCCTTTCTCGTGACCCTCGCATTAGACGCATTCTGGCCACTACGGATTACTGGGTGTGCACCCTTCTCGACCCCCGGTATAAGGATAACCTTTCCACTCTCATTCCCGAAGAGGAAAGGGGTTCGAGAGTTATGCAATACCACAGGGCCCTGGTGGACAAACTGATGGTAAACTTTCCATCTGACAGCGCTAGCGGCAGAAGGCGCAGTTCCGAGGGTCAAGTAGCAGGGGAGGCGCGGAGATCAGGCAGCATGTTCAGCGCAGGCAGGGAAACACTCTCCAAGGCCTTTGCCAGCTTTATGGCTCCCCAGCAAGACTGCGTCACCACTCCCCAGTCAAGGCTGAGCCGGAGGGAGCACTGTAAAAAGATGGTGAGGGAGTACGCAGCCGATCATACCACCGTCCTCCGTGATGCCTCTGCTCCATACAACCATTGGGTGTCAAAGCTGGACACGTGGCACAAACTTGCACTGTATGCCCTGGACGTACTGGCTTGCCCTGCCGCTAGCGTGTTGTCAGAGAGGGTGTTTAGTGCAGCTGGGGGAATCATCACGGACAAGCGTACCCGCCTGTCAACTGACAGTGCCGACATGCTTACACTCATAAAGATGAACAAAGCCTGGATTTCCCCAGACTTCTCTTCTCCACCAGCGGAAAGCAGCGGTATGTAAAGATTCTTTTCGCTGCAACCACAGATAAAAGCACTCTCCTCTATATCACCGGTTAAACGGGGCATTTAGCTTTGTCAATCTGTCTCTGACATTAGTCCTCCTCCTGCTACTCCTCCTCCAGAAACAACATGTCATCGCGCTGAACGGCCAATTTTTCTGTCGCCCAAAAGGGTCATCTACATCTACCAATTTACTTTACAATTTTTCTAAGTTTCAAAAGTATTGAGACTGTAACATGAACCATTTTTTTTCAACAGGGCTGCCTCCAGGCTCTGTTACAAATTAAGCAACAGTGAGCTGTATCTTTAAAAAAATGTTTATGGGTTTCACCTGCCCTCTCGGTTGATAAATTTTTCAGAGGTACACTTGTACTCTTGGTACACTAATTTTTGGGGCCCACGCCTACACTCTTATCCAACTAATTTTTCCGGCCTTCGCCTACGCTCATGGTATCCCAATGTTTCAGAGGTTGGCCTATACTTTTACTACAGAAATGTTACTGGGGTCTGCCTGCCTGGCTATACTTCTGCTACAAGACAGTTACAGGGGTCTGCCTATACTGCTGCCACTTACATGTTACAGGGGTCTGCCTATACTGCTGCCACTTGAATGTTACAGGGCTCTGCCTATACTTCTGCCACGTAAATCTTACAGGGGTCTTCCTATACTGCTGCCACAAGGATGTTACTGGGGTCTGTCTATACTGCTACCCGGTTAACTTTACTGGGATTTGCCTATACTTCTGCCACGTAAATGTTACAGGAGTCTGCCAATAGTGCCACCACGTAAATGTTACAGGGGTCTGCCTATACTGCTGCCACGTAAATTTTGCTGGGCTCTGCCTATACTTCTAGTACAGAAATGGTGCTGGGGTCTGCCTATACTTCTAGTACAGAAATGGTGCTGGGGTCTGCCTATACTGCTGCTACAGAACTGATACTGGGGTCTGCATATACTTCTGCCACATAAATGTTAAAGTGGTCTGCCTATACTTCTGCTACAAAAATGGTACTGTGGTCTGCCTATGCTTCTGCTACATAAATGTTTCAGGGGTCTGCTTATACGTATGCAACAGAATGTTACTGGGGTCTGCCTATACTTCTGCCACATAAATGTTACTGGGGTCTGCCTATACTGCTGCAACTTAAATGTTACAGGAGTCTGCCTATACTTCTGCTACAAGAATGTTACTGGGGTCTGCCTATACTTCTGCCACATAAATGTTACAGGGGGTCTGCATATACTGCTGCTACACAAATGTTACAGGGGTCTGCCAATACTGCTGCTACATAAATGTTACAGGAGTCTGCCTATACTTCTGCTAATGAAATGTTACTGGGGTCTGTCTATACTGTTACTACAGAAATGTTAATGGGGTCTCCCTAGACTTCTACAACATAAATGTTACTGTGGTCAGCTTATACCTTTGCTACAGGAATATTACAGGGGTCTGTGTATACTATGGGTGCACTAAGTCTTCCCATCGCGGTGTTCTACCTATCTGGCCCGCCCAAAAAACCCAGACTGACTAGGGCTTGGATTGTGGGCTGAGGCCAACATGTATTTCCTCTCACGTAACCTCAGCTATCCGGGGCACTGCAATAGAATTTCTTTATGTACCGTCTGTGTGTTCCTGCTAGCCACCCATGCTGTGGGTGCACACAGACTTGCCATAGCAGAGTTGTACCTGCCTGGCAGTTTTAAAAAAAAACAAGAATGTCTAGGATATGGCGTGTGGGCCGCAGCCAACATGTATTTCCTGTCACGTAACCTCAGCTATCCGGGGCACTGCAATAGGATTTCTTTATGTACCGTCTGTGTGTTCCTGCTAGCCACCCATGCTGCGGGTGCACACAGACTTCCCATAGAGGTGTTTTACCTGTCTGTCCCCGAAACACTGACAGACTTGGGTAGGGTGCAGAGTGCAGATGGTTTACCCCTTGCGTTGTCGATGAGGTATCCGACACCCAAACAGAATGAGTAGTGTGTGGACATATGGAGTCCCCATTGCTATGTCACTCACAGCACCTTGGGCCACACAAGGTGTTTGCTGTGACAGAGGCTGACCCAGGGCCCACTCACATACTTCCCACACCGAGTATTGCTACATTGTGGAGATGTGTAGAAGTGCTGGGCTGACAGCTGAGTCCCCTTTATGCCCACGTTTGCAGCTCCTGACGGAGGTGGCACAGGGTTGGAATGAAGATCGAATGTCAATTTCTTATCGATTCTCTACAGCATTGTGGGCTATCGCCCCCCCCCCCCCTTTTAAAGAGGGTCGCTACCTGGCCCTGCCAACCCTCCGCAGTGTGTGCCTCTGGTTCCTCCTCATGGCAGACGCACTTATAAATAGACATGAGGGTGGTGTGGCTATGAGGCCAGCGTGTGGCATGAGGGCAGCTGAAGGCTGCGCAGGGACACTTTTGTGTGCGCTGTGGACGCAGGGTCGTGCGGTTGACCCCCTGTTGCGGCCTAAGTAGTAAAAGGTGACCCCCTCTTGCGGCCTAAGTAGTAAAAGGTGACCCCCTGTTGCGGCCTCAGTAGTAAAAGGTGACCCCCATCCCTATTGCAGCCTCAATAGTAAAAGGTGCCCCCCCCCCCCCATTGTGACCCCAGTAGTAAAACGTGATCCCCGTATTGTGGCCCCAGTAGTAAAACATGACCCCCATTATGGCCCCAGTAATAATAGGTGACCCCCTATTGCAACCTCATTAGTAAAAGGTGACCCCCACTATTGTGGCCCCAGTAGTAAAAAGTGACCCCCTATTGTGGCCCAAGTAGTAAAAGGTGACCCCCTATTGTGGCCCCAGTAGTAAAAGGTAACCCCCTATTAAAGCCCCAGTAGTAATAGGTGACCCCCTATTGCGGCCCCAGTAGTGATAGGTGACCCCCTATTGCGGACCCAGTAGTAATAGGTGACCCCCTATTGCAGCTCCAGTAGTAATAGGGTCCCCCATTGCCACCCTCTGCCATTGGTCCCCACTCTACTCACCTCTGCAACAGCATCCGGGCAGGCTGTAGGGAGGAACAGGATCTGAGGTTGCATAGCGACACAAATTACATGACCGCAGCTCATATGATCCGCCTTGATATGCCACTGCAGGTGCTGTTTCTCACTAAAACCTGTCCGAACATTGCTACAGCGGTGAGTAGTGCTAGGAAACCTAGACTGTTTGCAGAGCACAGTTTGGGAAACACTGTATTAGACAAAACCAGTCTAAAAGAAACACTATCCTGCCTTGCTAATAATGCACAAATGTCAGGGTCATGACTAACACTTGCTGCAAATGGTACACGCTACCATGCAGCTGTACACTGCTATGTACTGAAGATTCAGCAAGTGATTGGATCTCTGCATAAACTGCCAGCGTGTGTGATGAATGCTGCAGATAAACTGAGCCTGACATAAGTATAGCAGGTTGGACTACAGGAGGCTCTGTGCTAAAAGCCCAGCTCTCCCAACATGTTCACCAGAACTACTGGTGGGTAAGTGACCAAGGGGTCACTAACTTCTGCACTTAGAATTGAATAATCAAGTTGCAAACCATTTACGTTTCCTATATAGGACCTAAAGAATGCTCCTGTTAAATTTCACACTTGTACGACACGGGGAAGTTACATAACATAGGGGTGCACTTACTTTTGAACTTAGCATTGAATAATCGATCCGTGACCATTTACTTTTCCTATGTAGAACCTAAAGAGTGGTCGTGCCAAATTTCAAATTTGTACGATGCTGGGAAGTTAGAGAATTAGATTAGGTAAATTACATAGGGGTGCACTTACTTTTGCACTTACAATTGAATCATCGAGTTGTGAACCCTTTACTTTTCCTATTCAGGACTTAAAGAATGCTCCTGCCAAACTTCACGTTTGTACGACACCGGGAAGTTACATAACATAGGGGTCACTTACTTTTGTACTTGGCATTGAATAATCAAGTTGTGACACATTTACTTTTCCTATTTAGGATGCACCTATAAAATGGTCGTGCTAAATTGCAAGTTTGTACAACATCGGGAAGTTACATGACATAGGAGGTCACTTACTTTTGCACTTAGCATTGAATAATCGAGTTGTGACCCCTTTATGTTTCCTATTTTGCACCGATAGAATGGTCATGCTAAATTTCAAGTTTTTACAACACCGGGAAGTTAGAGAATTAGTGGCGAGTCAGTGAGTGCATCAGTCAGTCAGTGAGGGCTTTCACCTTGATATATATAGATGAGATTATTCACATGGTCAAGTTTTCACAAGGACTGATAAGCTGTAAGAAACAAATCCCTGCATGTCCTATTCTATTCCATATCACAGATGAAAATAGAGCATGCAATGTGCCCTGTTCATACAGATTAGACAGCACATAGATACAGTAAGCATCCATGTGCTGACTGATGACCCAAGATTCTCAGGTGCCACTCGCACTTACCTGTGTGTAAAAGTGGAAGGGGGGTGGTGGAGCAAACTGGATCTTTTTCCCCAGGTGCAGGAAAACATAGCTACACCTCTGGTGGATGAATACAATGTAGGAGAGGCATACTATAAAATCACTGTATGTAGAGATCATATTCTAGAGGCGGCCATTAGTGTATATACAATGTACTTCCTGAGATGTTACAGATAACTCTTTGTTGAATGCTCTTTACTAGGATATCTTCGCCTGCCTTTAGAAGCCATTGATTTTCCTCAGTGCAATCAATCTCTGGTTGAATGTCCAGCTAATTCCTCCTGCAAGAAAACAAGCCATGGCTACTACTGTGCATGTGACCACAACTTCCTTAACGTCAAGGACAAGATGACCATCACTTACCCAAATGGAGAATGTCTTGGTAATGTGCGCTATCTTACCCCGTGCCTACTTTTATTACATATGCATTGAATTAGGATGTTTTTAAGGTCCAATTATTGTGTAGTAGGTTGGAACCAATTTTTGTCTCAATAAACTATTGTTGGGCCCCAATGCAAAATCTGTCACAGGGCCCCACCTATCATGTGCCATCTATAGTACTGGCGTCTTTCAGCACCCTTACATAGTACGGCCCAAGTACGAATACTACCTCAGCAACTTAATACTTGCAACCGTCGAAGACTCCACTAAAAAGATTAAGCACTACCATGACCTGGGTTAGTCAGAGTCACTGACCGCTGTAACCAAATATCCCCACCTTAATTCCATAAAAATCCAGACTCAGAGTTTTGGATAAACTGGCCACAGCAACAATTTATTAAAACATACTAATAAATCAAAATTATAATTTTTCCTCTTGAAAAATATGAGGGGAGCTTCTTGAAGCCACAAAATCTGAAAATCTGGTGCTTAAAAATAACATGTTAAAACCAAACCTCGTCCCCAACCACACAGACTGGTTCAGGGGAACCACTAGCCACCTTAGTTGGCTAATATTGACATATAATATATCGGCCTGGAGGGATTTCCCCCACAGGCCATGTTCCCAGCACCAGACACCAACCAAAACAGCATAAAGGAGGGAGCACTAAAGCTGAGGCCATACCCCCCCGAAACCCCACCTCCCACCTCCCCAGCCAATATAAACTGACTACAAGCCCCCCACCCACCCGCCATAGCCAGCAAGGTGTGCCCCTCAAGCCTGCGCAGACCCCACAATAACCAATGCACTCTCAATGCCTTCCTTCAATTCAGGGCCCACATATCGATACCCACATCATTTTAAATGTACCCCATCTGACAACCAAAAATTACTCATCCCGGACTCAAACTCCACGTGTTGCACACTCACTCCCCCATTCTTCACCACAAAGCCGAAATGTATCTGTTCAGCTTAATCCTAGCATTGCTGAGCTTCTACACCAACCTGGCGTCTTCACGGCACAATCTCGAACCAAACCACAACCATACCAGGAAAGAGTGCACCCAACCCGCAAAATGTCATACTGAATATCCCTCCTCATTTTCCAAGCTTGGCGACTGCCAAGCCCCCCCCCCCCCCCCACACACACACACACACATGCAGCACCCACTCTAACCCTTGCCGCATAACCATTCACTTCCGGAAGCACCGGAAACCCCAACCAACGAATAACGGCAATCACTTTTGGAAATCCCAACTGTCTACTATTATGCCGTATTCTCGCTCTTTCTGCTGCCCAATAAACAAAGGAATGGCCCAAGATCCATACCAAAGTCGGGGACTTGTGTCCTGTGTAAGGAGGAAAAAAAATGAATTACAAATTACACCATCGACCTCCACTATCCTTATTAATAACCAACTGACCACAACATTCCACAGCCCCCTCCTTACCCCGTAGACTTTCTCCTCTGATGCACACCCATTGACCGAACATATGAATTGTAATGGCTAAATTCCCCTCTCCCAATCCTTTTAGCCTCCATTTCCGCCCCGATGCGGAATGAATGGAATGACAACCCTGCCCCTGCAGACCCAAGTCTGACAACACCTTACCCAAAACCTCCTTGAACTGAAATTTTGACAGAAACGATCCATCCAAATGCCATAACAAAGGCCCAACCTTACAGTTAACAAAAGCTCGGTGTTCCACCAAACACTTCACTGGGCACCCTAAATAAACTCACCCTCTTACCATTTCCAATCTGATCTGCAACCAAATCTCCCCCCTCCTCTGTGGGGTACACATTCGATAGCAATAAACCTACCTCCTTCGTTCTACTGGGGGCCACCAATTCACTTAATCGAAATGCCCCGAAAAAGGCTAGAGAAAAGGCGCACTAAAACAAACACACCTCAAGCTTATTGATGCAAATGCGATCAAGCATCCCCCTCCATTCGCCCCAGTAACTGAAATGTCACTTCCCTGCATGTGTGCTAACTCACCCTTTCCTTCTGGAACCCCTTCAGGGCTTGACACATCAGAAAATGTTTCATGATATCAGGCAACTCCCTCACTTTAAAACCAAATGCTAACTCTGCTACTAAACGACTGACCTTTGAAACTGACCATCCCGTGGCCAACGCTTTACCTAAACACCACAGCAGTGCTCACACCTTATCGTCCTCCGATTGTACATCACCAACATCCAATGTTCCTACTCGCGTCACGCCGACTCATATCCCGTCCAAGTCCCCGATGCCAGCGATGCTTGAATCAGGTGCTCTGGTGCACGTTGACTATATTCCAGAGTTGAAACAAGCACTGACAACTCTAATCATTGGCGTCCGGTACCAGCGACCGAAACCAACCCCACTGCAAACGAGTAAAGAATTTGCTGTAGAATTTTCCACACCCAGAACGTGCACCGCTACAAGCTACGCATTACCCACAACAAACAAGATAAAACCAGAAAACGTAACAAATTGACCACAGGGGGTGAATGCGCCGTGACCAAATTAATCGCCTGCACCACTCCCAAGTTATGACAGTGGAATCTCACTTTTTTATTCTGAAACAATTCAGCCCACACCACCACCACCACAGTGGGGAACAGCTCCAACAGAACCAAATTCTTCACCAACTCAGATTCCACCCATCAACCAGCCACAGCAATGCACACCAATGTCCTCTAAAGAAGGCCCCAAAACCAGCCCCACCAGCCACATCTGTGAATAAGTCACAATCAAAATTGTTAACTGATTCCACCATGAACAAAGATTTCCCATTATATTTTTCGAGAAAAGTCAACCAAACATCCAAATCGGCTTTTGAATCCGTCGATAATGGCACAAAATGGTGCGGAGACTTAACTCCCGCTGTTGCGCTTTCTAGCCTCCGACAAAAAACCCTCCCCATCGGCATTATCCTGCATGCAAAATTCAATTTTCCCAGCAACAACTGCAGGTTCTTAAGCGCCCAATGGCCTGAACGGACTTCATCTGCCTTGCCGTCCCCTGCCCTTAGGCATAGAGCTAGGGCGACAAAGCAGAGGGTCCCCATATTGACTCCTGAGGCAACGCCGGGCACATGGAATCCCCTCTTCTGAGATCAGTCGCATGGGGGGCCTGCTTCTTCGCACTAGTTGCTCATGTGCTGCTTCTCCCGCCGCCGCCAGAGCATTCCTAAGCACCCCTGCCCCACAATCCTGCAGCCAGCCTGCGCCGTGTACGCTAGCAACTATGCTAGCCTAAGAATCCCAGAAACATGTGCCACTATCTTTTCTTCGTTCTACCTAAAATGACACTCCCTTCTCGTTAGCCCTACCTCTCTTATACCCTCTGACGCCCCCTCCCTTCTCAAAACACCATATCCCCTCCTGCCATACACAAACAGCACCCCCCCCCCATATTCACCCCTAGTGCTCTGTTGTTCCTTAACTACCCCAGTCATGTGGGGCCTCCACTAGTGGCCCATGCGGACCCCCACTCCGGACCCTATTTTTATAATCTCTAGAAATGTTGCCTAAAAGTTTTCAGGATGAAAAGGCCTCACAAGAGCATAAAACAGTACCAGGTACAAAATAAGTTCCCATATCACATCCCAAGGCACACTCTGTCAATTTTTCCATGACTCTCACTGATCCTTATGTTTTATTCTCCAGAGCGCTGTAGTGCAAAAGGGAACCGCTCCCCATGTGCCTGTAGACGTGGATCTGTCCTTAGGTTAAATGAAAATGGACTCTATGTATGTGCAAGTAAGTATCCAGCCAGAAGGTGACAATGAGTTTGGGTTTAGAAATATTGGCCGCACCAGTCTAAGAAACCCCTGGAGCAAGTGAAACAACAAATCACATTCTTTCGACTCCAATACGATCGATTTGCAAACACGACCCAATATGGTATTTCCAATATAATTTTTGTAGCTTATAAACCCTTGATGAGCACACTTGCATCTGTTTAGTTCAGCTGAGCTTTGGAGCCCCATGAACTCTTAGAGCTCACTAGTTTTACCACATTTACATAATGATTCACTTACTTAAAGAAGTTGATCAGCCACTTCAATAAAAATACAAATATCTACAATTATGACACTACTTAGCATTGTTTCCTCCTGCCACTACCACACCACTCTCGAAATAGGAATTTTTCCTATATAGTGATGGGACACAGGGGTATTTCCAAAGCTTATGCAGTATTAAACTCCTCTTCCACCTCGTATATATTTACCTTCACTTCTAATTGGGGAAAAAGACAAATAGAAATCATTTTCTGCAGACCAATGGGCACAGGCATATTTAATAAGCTCCAAATGTTCCCGCTGTGCTAAGCACTTAGAAAGAAATCGAAAATTATTATAACTATGTTACTTGTTTTGCCCCTTCCCTTCCACATTCCGAAACCAAAGAGTTCAAGCAGCAAATTTAATAAAATGTACTAATACAGACAGAATAGGATTTAGTATGACAGCTTTACATCATTGAATTACAATTTCACTAGGCAACATTATTTTGTTCCTGTTAGGTTATTGTAAAATATAATGAAAAATAACTTTCATTTCGAAAAAAGTTTGGTTTTGGGGTCAGGACATCGATAATTAAAAATATAAGACTTTCGAATGTTTCAAGAACATACAATCATGAGCCAAAGTCATTATACAATGCAGAGTATGCCCATACAGTTCAAAATTAATGTAAATGTCTGGTTCTCTTTGATTGAGGATTGTGTACTTGGTCACCTTCACGTACCAGCCCCCAGATGTCGTCGCCCATCATATTCTCATTGTGTTGTCCTTGTTAGCGATGCTCAAATTGCTGCATGTCTTGGTGGAACCTTTCTCTTTGTTCCTCAGAGTATGCTCCCATGTTCTGCTTGAATTAATGTAGATGAGAATTCAGGATATGAACCTTGAGCAACATCCTGCAGCCCATAGCGTGGTATTTCTTCACCATCGTTTCTACCAACGTCACATAGTTGTTTGCTTTGTGATTTCCCAGGAATCCCTTAACCACTGCAACAAAATTGTTCCAAGCTGCTTTCTGTAATTCTGTGAGCAGGTCAGGAAATGTTGGACATTCTATGATCCTCTTGATTTGTGGTCCCACAAAGATGCCAGCTTTTCCCTTGGCCTCAGTCAGCTTCAGGAAGATGTTTAGTAGATGTTTCATCACTGTAGATTCTTTATCTAGAGCTGTGACAAACTGTTTCATAAGCTCGAGTTTTATGTGAAGAGGTGACATCAGAATCCTCTTAGGAGCTTAAGAGTGAAGTAAATACGTTCAGGCCAGTCTGGTCGATGGTAGTGTTCAGTTTTGGCTCTGCTATCCCAAAGACAAAGATAGCAAGGAAACCTTGTGAAACCACCTTGAAGACCCATTAGGAATGCAACCATCTTGAAGTCTCCAATTACCTCCCAACCATACTGATCGTACTTCAGAACTTGCAACAGGAATTTGACACTACTGTACTCCTCCTTGAGATGTGCAGAGTGAGCCACTGGAAGGGATTAATGAAAAGAACTAGACATTTTAATTAATCTTGAACTGTATGGACATACTCTGCATTGTATAATGACTTTGGCTCATGATTGTATGTTCTTGAAACATTGGAAATTCAAAATCATATATTTTTAATCGATGTCCTGACCACGAAAACAAACTTTTTATCGAAATGAAAGTTAATTTCCATTATAAGCTAGGCTTTGACTTTTTCTGACTTGGAGTCCTAGTTCATTACCTTTTACAAAAAAATAATATGGTCAACAATAAAATCTAATGATATTATTGTTATGTGGAAAACTATAACCACTTTGCGATCACAGGTCTTAAAATCAATAAAACATACGTCGAAGAAAACACTAACATGTTCGGTTTTCAAAACATAAATACTTCACCGGAGCCAAGCACATAACATAAATTCAGCCCCAGAACCAAGTTCAGTACATAAATAAACCCCCTGAACCAAGCATATAACAAATACAATACCAGAACCAAGAACTATCGTCCTTCTGTGTATGGTCCATTTCAGACAAACATATTATGAGCACATTTTTGGAACTGTAAGAATCTATTATGCTTTGAATCTGCATCAGCAGTTCCACTGTCTAGCGGGGACACTTGTCTTTATTACGGGCACAAAATTGTGCCCTTCATAAGCTAGTCTGATGGTGATTAGTATGCAGTTACCTTTAGTGATCACAGGTTATTGAAGTCTTTCGCTTTCCCTGTTCTTCTGTTTCTGGCCTGAAAACTCCAACTAGCCCTCTTCTAGCCACAACTCATCTTGCAATCTTATTGCTACCTCCAAAGCCTCTCTCAGTCCTCCCTCAATAGTCATAGTGATGCCCTTGTGACCTAATTTAATAATAGTGTCCCCTCTGTGGCACCACTGGACAATAGTGTCCGCTTTGTGCCCTGTTTGGCAGTAGTGTCACCTCTAGGACTCCACTAGGCAATAGTACCCCCTCTTTTCCCTCACACGGCATAGTGCCTTCTTTCTCCTGAAAATGCAGAGACAATGTGAATTGTAGACCACTTCCAAGACTTTGATCCTGAATCCGACTACTGGGTCTATTTGGGTCTACTGGGGTAAGTGCATTGTAACCAGTGGAAGCACTGTGTATACTGTAAGTGGTTTCAGAACAGTGTGTACTTGTGCTGAGAGATTAAACATTGTCATCCTTGTCAGCAATGTCATCCCTCCCTGTAAATATAACCAAGAACCAGAGACTTAACTAGTGCCAAGTCCACAATGCGCCATGTTTACTGAGTATTGTAAGTTATCCCTGTAATCTTTAGTGATGAAGCCTGTTTGCACCTTGATGACCAACTACTTTCAGGTTTTTTTTTATCGTCTCATTCCAGGAGCCATAACTTTTTTTTCATTATAGCCATATGAGCCTTGTTTTTTGTGGAACAATTTGTATTTTGTAATGTCATCATTTTGGGGTACATATAATGTATTGTATAACTTTTATTAATTTATTTTAGGGGGATTGGGAAAAAAAATAATGCCATTTGTTTTTTGGATTTCATTTTTACGGCATTTAGTGTGCAAAATAAATAATGTGATAACATTCTCTGGGTCAGCGCGATTCCGGTGACACAAGGTTTATACAGTTTTTATGTTTTGCTATTTTTGTACACACAAAAAACTTTTTTTTCTTAAAAAAATGCTTTTGTGTTGCATTCCCAGAGCCAAAATATTTTTATTTTTTACGGTAGGAGGGTCTGGAGAGATGTTAGGGAGTTTGGCAGAGAAAGAGAGGAGGTTATGGTCCGAGCACGGAAGAGGGGAGGTATTTAAGTGGGAAGCAGAGCAGAGCTGGAGGAAGACCAGATCCAGAGTATTGCCATCCTTGTGAGTGAGAGGGGCTGTGAGTTGTGAGAGACCAAGGGAGGAGGTGAGCAATAAAAGCTGAGAGGCAGATGGGGAGATGGGGTCATTCGTAGGGATGATAAAAGTACCTAGGATGAGGGTTAGAATTTCACAGGATAGGAAGTGGGGGAGCCAGGCATCAAAGTGGTCCAGAAACAGGTAAGGAGCTCCTGGGGGTGGTAAATAACTGCCACTCACATGGACAGTGGACGGAAAAGCCGTAGTGTATGTACCTCAAACGACGGGAGAGTGAGGGTACCAGGGGGATGACCTGGTAGGTACATTTAGAGGAAAGAAGAGCACCTACTCCTCCATCATGCCTGACATCTGATCTCGGGGTATGGGAGAACTGCAGACCATTGTAAGACAGTGCAGCAGGGGAGGCCATGCCAGATTGCTGTATCAACCTTTCTGTGAGAGCTAGCAGATTTAGAGATTTAGCAGTAAAAAAGTCGTGGATGGTGGGGAGTTTCTTACATGGTGACTGGCAGCTCCAGAGCACACATTAAGAGGAGTCAGGGGAGGGTATGCATGGGCTAGCAGTTGGGCTTGAGGGTTTTCTTAGTGAATCAGCTAGGGGGTAATAGTTAGGAGCAGTGGAGGGAGCAGGATTGGGAGAAATATCCCCAGTTGCTAGTAGCAGCAAGATAGCGAGGGTTAGCAGATGGTTAGGAGATTTATGAGGGCAACTGTTATGTTTCTCAGTGGCATTAGGGGTTTGAGGCTAAGTAAGAAAGTAAAGAGTGCATGCAAGCTGTGCATAGGTGAGGACAGGAGAGAGGGGCTAATGTGAATAGAATGCCCCAGAGGTGGGCATTGGAAAGAGGTTCTGAGACTGACAGCAAAGATGAGGACAGAGGTGACAGCATTAGTGATGGTTTTGAAGTGCAAGGCATTTTGGCAGAGTTTGTGAGCAACTTGTCTCCTGCCCTGTCGAACTGCCATAGTCAAACTGCATAACACACTTGATACAGCTCACACTTCATATAGCGTACATTCGCGAGGCAGCCACTCACATGGCTAACATGCTTACAATTTTAAAATGAAAGTTAAGGTACAACAAGGAAACAGATGGGATTGGCTAATCAAGTTCCAATTGACTGGGCAGCTGAGTTTAGCATTGCAAACCTACTGACTAAAAGGAGGGGGGGGGGGTATTTATTGCTCTCCTTAGATAATGCAAGCATCTCAGCAAGGATGGGTGAAAGATGCTATTTAGGGGAGGTGGATGGCAGAAATGACTAAAAGTAAAGTTTCATTTAGCCAGTAAAACGTACCAATGCAGACAGGACAAATGCAAAATACACAAGTCACAGCGCAATCAGCACAGATGGTTTAAGCAGAGGGGAATAGCAGAGCGGGTTTAACTTGGAGTGGGGTGATGCAGATAGATGTATTAGATTGTGTCTAATGAAATAACTCTTATTTGTATTTTATGTGTTATTGTTTACTGTCTTGTGTGTCTAAGGGAGGATTTTCCTATGAAGTGAGTAGTCGTGGCATATTTGGAATATTTAGATAGTCAGACCATGGTTGCCAAATCTTGAGGAAACTCTTAATGCAATTATTTCTCATAGCACACAATTTTTCACGGATCATCATTTTGGGGATTCTGGCTATAAGGGGCTCTGGATTATTATCCCCCATACAAATAAACTGGAAGAGTTTATGTTATTGGTTGTTATACCCTGTCGGCATGTCTGCCAGCAGGCAAAACTAGGGGTTGAGGGGGATTTGTCTTGCCTAAAACTCTCAAAACCAGGCTGGTTACCTTTCTCCATAACGATCTCGCCAATGGGCATGTCCACCAGGTATGTAAAACAGGGCCCATTGCCCTGCCCGCATCCTCTAAAGCAATTAGGAGATGTAGTAGGGGAGAACTTTTGTATAGATGTGGGGATGTAGTGAACCCTATGTAATATCTTGTAGGAAGTCTTGGCCAAGATCACCTGGTAGATGCCCTTGGCAACAAATACACAGCAGTGGTGCCATCTTGCCATTGATAGTGATATCTTCAGGTCCGTCTCCCAGTGTCTCGTGAACAGGAGTTTGTCGTCATGTGAGGGTTGATTCAGATTATTACAGAGAAGGGAAATCGTCCCCGACTGAAGGGGTGACCAGACACACAGTTTCTCAAACTGTGTATTGTATATTTGAGAATGGGATTGGGGAAGTATAGATTGCAAGAAGCTGTATATCTGGCATGTCTCTAGCCACAGGTGGCCTGGGACTGAGTATTTTTCTGTGATTTGCTGTATAGTCATAAGTCTTTATGTATGTAACCCGACTATTAGGGGATATATCTTATGTGGGAGGCGATTGAAACCTCCAGGGATATGCATCAGGTGATACCATTGGATGTACTTTCTTGTGAGAATCCGATACCTGAAACAGAATTCTGGAAAAAGGAGAGACGGAGAAATGTGCTGGGAACTTTGCTGATTTATTGTATATTAAACGAGGGGGGCGGTAATTCATAGTATTGAGAGACATCCCATTATAAGAATTATATTAACCAGCATATATGTCATGACAAGAGATTATGCAGCATGGAGATTATGGGTATTATTAATTCAAGCCCCTTTTACTAGATGCCGTGAGTCTAACTGCAAATAGTGGAATTATGATAAAGATCCGTTTTCATAGCTTGGTTACTTCTGATCAGGTCTATCCTGCACATACATTACAGCCACCATCATACCACGCAGGCGCTGTGTATCCTTAGTGGATGAATGGCATGCTGTTGATGATGCTTGTTACAAAATGCGACTGCTATCATTGCACATGCGCTAACAATCAGTGTGGATTGCACATGCGCTAACGCCGTTGCACCATCACGTCGTATTGACGGGATGATATTATGCGCTACGTTCCACTGAACTGTCTGGAATTACATGGAACAACACTGGAGATGTGTCACGGCAGGTATGGATGCCGGAACCACACTCCTGCAAAGGCGAGGAGGCAAATATGGAGGGGAGTGGAAATTCAATTCTGAATATTATCATCTCTCTTCATCAAGGGGAACTTCAATACATCGATCAGGGTATCCAACTGAAGCTGGCGAACCATGAGCTATGTAGATAGGTGAGTGACAGGAAGCAGATCGATTCTCCCTCCATGCAAGTAACATTAGCCTTCTCGCCTCCATGATTACCTAGTACTGAGGGGAGTTAAGACACTATAGTAGGAGGAGCCCTTTCAAGCACTTTCTTGATAGAGAACGATTGGATAATGACGTAACACACCTCCTATGGGTGGATCTGTTGGCTATCTATATAAAGGCTGAGATTCTAGTGGCTCATTTACACCAACAGCCCTCCATCAGGGCGGATGGTTTATAGGCTCAACATTTTGTTTCCTTGTATTTATTATTTTGTTTTTTGCTGGGAATGAATGAATACTGCTAGCAAAAGCTAAGCAGGATCATCCTTTCCCTCCAGATAGAGATTGAGAGGGAGATAAGGAATAGAGATGAGCGAACGTACTCGTCCGAGCTTGATACTCGTTCGAGTATTAGCGTGTTCGAGATGCTCGTTATTCGAAACGAGCACCACGCGATGTTCGAGTTACTTTCACTTTCATCTCTGAGACGTTAGCGCGCTTTTCTGGCCAATAGAAAGACAGGGAAGGCATTACAACTTCCCCCTGCGACGTTCAAGCCCTATACCACCCCCCTGCAGTGAGTGGCTGACGAGATCAGGTGTCACCCGAGTATATAAATCGGCCCCACCCGTGGCTCGCCACAGATGCATTCTGACAGAGATCAGGGAAAGAGCTGCTATAGGGAGAGTGTTAGGAGTGATTTTAGGCTTCAAGAACCCCAACGGTCCTTCTTAGGGCCACATCTGACCGTGTGCAGTAGTGTTGAGGCTGCTTTTTGCAGTGTTGCACATTTTTTTTAATTTTTTTTTTTGTATATCGGCCGTGCAGAGCATTGCGTCCAGAGCATTGCGTCCTGCAGTAATTTTACATAGTCCAGGGCCAGTAGTGGTGAGGCAGGGACAGTGAAAGACATATACAGTCTATATAGGCAGTGGGCTTTTCCAAAAAAATTTGGGAAAAAAAATCTATTTGGGCTGCCTGTGACCGTCCTCAGTGTACTGCGTCTCTGCTGGGGGTAGTTGTCCTAATTCATATGCAGCCAGCTAAGTGTTACAGCAGGCTTGCGCAAAATTCTTTCCTGGCTCTGCGTTGCCTCTTACATCACCGCTGTCATCCTGTCCAGAGTGAAACAGTCTGCAGTAATTTTACATAGTCCAGGGCCAGTAGTGGTGCTGAGGCAGGGACAGTGAAAGACATATACAGTCTATATAGGCAGTGGGCTTTTCCAAAAAAAATTTGGGAAAGAAAATCTATTTGGGCTGCCTGTGACCGTCCTCAGTGTACTGCGTCTCTGCTGGGGGTAGTTGTCCTAATTCATACGCAGCCAGCTAAGTGTTACAGCAGGCTTGCGCAAAATTCTTTCCTGGCTCTGCTGTGCGTTCCGTAAGCGAAGTCAGCCTCCAACCACAGGCCAATAAGCGGCACATTTAATTACAGCGTTCTGTTTCTGCACTACTGGTAATACACCATGCTGAGGGGTAGGGGTAGGCCTAGAGGACGTGGACATGGACGCGGGCGAGGACGCGGAGGCCCAAGTCAGGGTGTGGGCACAGGCCGAGCTCCTGATCCAGGTGTATCACAGCCGACTGCTGCGGGATTAGGAGAGAGGCACGTTTCTGGCGTCCCCACATTCATCTCACAAAAAATTGGGTCCACGCGGTAGACCTTTATTAGAAAATGAGCAGTGTGAGCAGGTCCTGTCGTGGATGGCAGAAAGTGCATCCAGCAATCTATCAACCACCCAGAGTTCTGCGCCGTCCACTGCTGCAACTCTGAATCCTCTGGCTGCTGATCCTCCTTTCTCCCAGCCTCCTCACTCCATTACAATGACACATTCTGAGGAGCAGGCAGACTCTCAGGAACTGTTCTCGGGCCCCTGCCCAGAATGGGCGGCAATGGTTCCTCTCCCACCGGAGGAGTTTGTCGTGACCGATGCCCAACCTTTGGAAAGTTACCGGGGTCCGGGGGATGAGGCTGGGGACTTCCGGCAAGTGTCTCAAGAGCTTTCAGTCGGTAAGGAGGACGTTGACGATGAGACACAGTTGTCTATCAGTCAGGTAGTAGTAAGGGCAGTAAGTCCGAGGGAGGAACGCACAGAGGATTCGGATGAAGAGCAGCTGGACGATGAGGTGACTGACCCCACCTGGTTTGCTAAGCCTACTGAGGACAGGTCTTCAGAGGGGGAGGCAAGTGCAGCAGCAGGGCAGGTTGGAAGAGGCAGTGCGGTGGCCAGGGGTAGAGGCAGGGCCAGACCGAGTAATCCACCAACTGTTTCCCAAAGCGCACCCTCGTCCCATGCCACCCTGCAGAGGCCGAGGTGCTCAAAGGTCTGGCAGTTTTTCACTGAGAGTGCAGACGACCGACGAACAGTGGTGTGCAACCTTTGTCGCGCCAAGATCAGCCGGGAAGCCACCACCACCAGCATGCTCAGGCATATGATGGCCAAGCACCCCACAAGGTGGGACGAAGGCCATTCACCGCCTCCGGTTTGCACCACTGCCTCTCCCCCTGTGCCCCAACCTGCCACTGAGATCCAACCCCCCTCTCAGGACACAGGCACTACCGTCTCCTGGCCTGCACCCACACCCTCACCTCCGCTGTCCTCGGCCCCATCCACCAATGTCTGTCAGCGCACCGTCCAGCCGTCGCTGGTGCAACTGTTTGAGCGCAAGCGCAAGTATGCCGCCACGCACCCGCACGCTCAAGCGTTAAACGTGCACATAGCCAAATTTATCAGCCTGGAGATGCTGCCGTATAGGGTTGTGGAAACAAAGGCTTTCAAACACATGATAGCGGCGGCAGCCCCGCGCTACTCAGTTCCCAGTCGCCACTACTTTTCCCGATGTGCCATCCCAGCCCTGCACGACCACGTCTCCCGCAACATTGTACGCGTCCTTACCAACGCGGTTACTGCCAAGGTCCACTTAACAACAAACACGTGGACAAGCACAGGCGGGCAGGGCCACTATATCTCCCTGACGGCACATTGGGTGAATTTAGTGGAGGCTGGGACCGAGTCAGAGCCTGGGACCGCTCACGTCCTACCCACCCCCAGAATTGCAGGCCCCAGCTTGGTGCTGGTATCTGCGGCGGTGTATGCTTCCTCCACTAAACCACCCTCCTCCTCCTCCTCCAACGCAACCTCTGTCTCGCAATCAAGATGTGTCAGCAGCAGCACGTCGCCAGCAGTCGGTGTCGTGCAGCACGGCAGCACAGCGGTGGGCAAGCGTCAGCAGGCCGTGCTGAAACTACTCAGCTTAGGAGAGAAGAGGCACATGGCCCACGTACTGCTGCAGGGTCTGACAGAGCAGACCGACCGCTGGCTTTCGCCGCTGAGCCTCCAACCGGGCATGGTCGTGTGTGACAACGGCCGTAACCTGGTGGCGGCTCTGCAGCTCGTCAGCCTCACGCACGTGCCACGCCTGGCCCACGTCTTTAATTTGGTGGTTCAGCGGTTTCTGAAAAGCTACCCACGCTTGTCAGACCTGCTCGGAAAGGTGCGCTGGCTCTGCGCACATTTCCGCAAGTCCCACACGGACGCTGCCACCCTGCGCACCCTGCAACATCGGTTTCATCTGCCAGTGCACCGACTGCTGTGCGACGTGCCCACACGGTGGAACTCTACGCTCCACATGTTGGCCAGGCTCTATGAGCAGCGTAGAGCTATAGTGGAATACCAACTCCAACATGGGCGGCGCAGTGGGAGTCAGCCTCCTCAAATCTTTTCAGAAGAGTGGGCCTGGTTGGCAGACATCTGCCAGGTCCTTGGAAACTTTGAGGAGTCTACCCAGATGGTGAGCGGCGATGCTGCAATCATTAGCGTCACCATTCCTCTGCTATGTCTCTTGAGAAGTTCCCTGCAAAGCATAAAGGCAGACACTTTGCGCTCGGAAACAGAGGCAGGGGAAGACAGTATGTCGCTGGATAGTCAGAGCACCCTCCTGTCTATCTCAGCGCGTTGAGGAGGAGGAGGAGCATGAGGAGGATGAGGAGGAGGGGGAAGAGACAGCTTGGCCCACTGCTGAGGGTACCCATGCTGCTTGCCTGTCATCCTTTCAGCGTGTGTGGCCTGAGGAGGAGGAGGAGGAGGAGGAGGATCCTGAAAGTGATCTTCCTAGTGAGGACAGCCATGTGTTGCGTACAGGTACCCTGGCACACATGCCTGACTTCATGTTAGGTTGCCTTTCTCGTGACCCTCGCGTTACACGCATTCTGGCCACTACAGATTACTGGGTGTACACACTGCTCGACCCACAGTATAAGGTGAACCTTTCCACTCTCATACCCGAAGAGGAAAGGGGTTCGAGAGTTATGCTATACCACAGGACCCTCGCGGACAAGCTGATGGTAAAATTCCCATCTGACAGCGCTAGTGGCAGAAGGCGCAGTTCCGAGGGCCAGGTAGCAGGGGAGGCGCGAATATCAGGCAGCATGTACAGCACAGGCAGGGGAACACTCTCTAAGGCCTTTGACAGCTTTCTGGCTCCCCAGCAAGACTGTCACCGCTCCCCAGTCAAGGCTGAGTCGGCGGGAGCACTGTAAAAGGATGGTGAGGGAGTACGTAGCCGATCGCACGACCGTCCTCCGTGACGCCTCTGCCCCCTACAACTACTGGGTGGCCTGAACTCGCGCTGTATGCCCTGGAGGTGCTTGCTTGTCCTGCGGCTAGCATCTTGTCAGAGAGGGTGTTTAGTGCGGCTGGGGGAATCATCACAGATAAGCGTACCCGCCTGTCAACCGACAGTGCCGACAGGCTTACACTCATCAAGATGAACAAAGCCTGGATTTCCCCAGACTTTTCTTCTCCACCAGCGGACAGCAGCGATACCTAAACAATACGTAGGCTGCACCCGCGGATGGAAGCATTGTTCTCTATCACCATCAAAAACGTGGACCTTTTAGCTTCATCAATCTGTGTATAATATTCATCCTCCTCCTCCTGCTCCTCCTCCTGAAACCTCACGTAATCACGCCGAACGGGTAATTTTTCTTAGGCCCACAAGGCTCAGTCATATAATTTTTGTAAACAATTTTTATACATTTCAATGCTCATTAAAGCGTTGAAACTTGCACCTGAACCAATTTTTATTTTAACTGGGCTGCCTCCAGGCCTAGTTACAAATTAAGCCACATTAACCAAAGCGATTAATGGGTTTCACCTGCCCTCTTGGTTGGGCATGGGCAATTTTTCTGAGGTACATTAGTACTGTTGGTACACCAATTTTTTGGGGCCCTCGCCTACAGTGTAATCCAATTAATTTTTTGCCCACCTGCATTAAAGCTGACGTTATATCAGCTGTGCTGGGCACTGCAATGGGATATATTTATGTACCGCCTGTGGGTTCCAGGGAGCCACCCATGCTGTCGGTCCACACGGAGTTGTAACTGCATGTGTCCACTTCTAAAGAACCCCAGTCTGACTGGGGCATGCAGTGTGGGCCGAAGCCCACCTGCATTAAACATGACATTACCTCAGCTGTGATGGGCAATGCAATGGGATATATTTATGTACCGCCGGTGGGTTCCAGGGAGCCACCCATGCTGTCGGTCCACACGGAGTTGTAACTGCATGTGTCCATTTCTAAAGAACCCCAGTCTGACTGGGGCATGCAGTGTGGGCCGAAGCCCACCTGCATTAAACATGACATAACCTCAGCTGTGCTGGGCACTGCAATGGGATATATTTATGTACCGCCGGCTTCCTGGCACCCACCCATGCTGTCGGTCCACAGGGACTTCACAACAGGGAGTTGTACCTGCCTGTGTCTATGAATAAAAACCCCGGTCAGGTTGGGGCATGCAGTGTGGGCCGAAGCCCACCTGCATTTAATCTGACGTTAGCTCTGCTGTCCAGGGCACTGCAATGGGATACATTTATGTACAGCCGGTGGGTTCCAGGGAGCCACCCATGCTCTGGGTGCACACGGAATTCCCATTGCGGAGTTGTACCTGCCTGTGACTATTTATAAAAAAACGCGGTCTGACTGGGGCATGCAGAGACCTTGACAGAATGAATAGTGTGTGGCACATGTGGGCATAGCAATGGGGAACATGTGTGCAGCTCCTGATGACGGTGGCACAGGATTATATTTCTCATTGCTTCTGTACAGCATTGTGGGCTATCGCCCCGCCCCTTTTAAAGAGGGTCGCTGCCTAGCCGTGCCAACCCTCTGCAGTGTGTGCCTGCGGTTCCTCCTCATGGCAGACGCACTTATAAATAGACATGAGGGTGGTGTGGCATGAGGGCAGCTGAAGGCTGCGCAGGGACACTTTGGTGTGCGCTGTGGACACTGGGTCGTGCGGGGGGGGGCGGGGTTGGGCAGCATGTAACCCAGGAGAAGTGGCAGCGGAGTGTCATGCAGGCAGTGATTGTGCTTTGTTGGAGGTAGTGTGGTGCTTAGCTAAGGTATGCATTGCTAATGAGGGCTTTTCAGAAGTAAAAATTGTTGGGAGGGGGGGGCCCACTCTTGCCGCTATTGTGGCTTAATAGTGGGACCTGGGAACTTGAGATGCAGCCCAACATGTAGCCCCTCGCCTGCCCTATCCGTTGCTCTGTCGTTCCCAGTACTTTCTTGAATTGCCCAGATTTTCACAAATGGAAACCTTAGCGAGCATCGGCGATATACAAAAATGCTCGGGTCGCCCATTGACTTCAATGGGGTTCGTTATTCGAAACGAACCCTCGAGCATCGCGAAAATTTCGTCCCGAGTAACGAGCACCCGAGCATTTTGGTGCTTGCTCATCTCTAATAAGGAAGTATAAGATAAGCAGAATAAATCCAAATTCTGCTAAAGATAGACAAGAAAGTACATGAGAAAGGGAAATATCAGGGTTTGTAATAAGAAGGGACAGATAAGAAAATATATAGTGGAGCAGAAATTCTAACTGCTGCGAGAAAAATAAGGATTTACCAAAAGATAGATAGAAGTGCAAGTTGAGCACAAGGAAATAGAAACTCACTGCAGTGGGCACATCATGTAAGAAATGCTTCTTGGGTTTCTTCGGTCATTGTACTGATAGATTCTTTAAAATGGTCAAATTAAGCATTTTTTCGTTTTTCTTCTGCCCACCCCGTGTGAGTACCATGGGGGGATAAAAGAAGCTACTAAGCAATTTCCCTTATGACTGGATGGATGATCACGGGGAGTGTCAAGGACATCACTGTATGGATGATCTTGTAAAGTGTCCAAATTTTAAAAAAGATATTGTATTTATATATACATAAGGAGGGGTGCATTTGGGTCCCTGAGGAGCTTGCCTCGAGCGAAATGCGCTTGACTAATTAGGACCACTCATTTCACCTCTCAACGTCGAGATGGATAATGTAACTCGGCTGAGCTGCCCTGCCCCAGACCACCCTGGGGACAGTGATCGGCTTGACTGACATACAAAAATTTTCGGAATTCTGATAGTTCTCCATCCTGGCATTCTTACCCTCCCCAGAATACCAGGGGGCATGGATCCCTAATTCCCCTTCCCCAAGGTCCCACATTGAAGATGACGACTGGGACTGGAAGGCACACATAAAGGCTCTACCCACTAAGGCAGAGATTAACTCCTCATTTCTCCACCTTTAAAACACTCACAAGCAGGCGGTAGCCCAGATTCAGAAAGGGGTGCAGCAGATTGGCCACAGGGTACTCGTAGTTGAGGAAGCCCAGGACCAAACCCTAGCGACCATTGAGTATCACCGACAGGTAATTTTGGCCCAATCTACGCAGATCTCCAACATCCTTGCTCACATAGATGACCTCGAGAGCAGGCACAGGAGAAACAACATTCGTATAAGAGGTCTCCCAGAAGAAGTCACCAACACACATCTGGAACACTGGGCTCGGGACATTTTTTGATTCCCTTACACAGAGGCCTCAGGATAAGCCAATAGAAATTGACCATATACACAGATCCCTGGGCCCCAAAACCCTAGATCCCAAATGCCCTTGTGACGTAATTTGCCATATTCATTTTTTCAAGGACAAAGAGGACATTCTAAAGTGGGCTAGGCACTCGGAGAAACTAACATTTGGTGACACGCCAATTCTGCTACTACCTGGCCTGGTGAGAAGGACTTTGCAGCCTTGCAAGGCAGTGAGGCCACTACTGGATGCACTCCAGGAAAAAAACATCCCTTATCGTTGGGGCTATCCTTTCCAGTTGGTGCCTGGAAAAATGGCAAATCCGCTTAGGAGGTGCGAAGGGTAGCGGATTTCCCAAACTTTCTGGGAACTTTCAGCCTCCCTGTGATCTCCTTGCCGGACTGGCTGGCTCTACCAACCCTTCCTGCCCAGACATCAGCTGAGCCTTGGCACACAGTGGAACCGAGACGCAGGAGGGAAGAACATAGCACCCGAAACACTCCGACCTGAAGAGAGCTTCTTAGCTTTAGGATTCGCTAATTACCCGTGCTGTGGTGTGTGGAAGCTCAACCACTTCAGGTTACTTTGGGATGTTCCCTGGCTGGTCTCTTACACACAGTGAGTTTCTATTAAATGTTCTATCTCTTCCTCGTTCTTTTCTCCTCTTGCCGCTTTTATATCGCTATGCTAGCATGTTTCCCCGATAGACACCCCCGATTGTAAGACGTATCGGGGGTTTCAGGGGGGTCGGCTAATATAAGCCGTACCCCGAAAGTAAGACATATGTCTTACTTTCGGGGAAACACGGGAGGCGGGTATTGCCGCCTCCTGCCCACGTCCGCGCCGTCCCCCTCTCCATACGTCACTGCGCCGTCCCCTGCACTTGTCACTGCCGCCTCCTACTTAAAATACGGCAATGCACACAGTATTAAAGGGGTTGTCCCGCGCCGAAACGGGTTTTTTTTTTTTTTCCATCTCCCCCCCCCCCCCCCCCCGTTCGGCGCGAGACAACCCCGATACAGGGGTTAAAAAAGAAGACCGCACAGCGCTTACCTGAATCCCCGCACTCCGGTGACTTCTTACTTACCTGCTGAAGATGGCCGCCGGGATCTTCTACCTCGGTGGACCGCAGGGCTTCTGTGCGGTCCATTGCCGATTCCAGCCTCCTGATTGGCTGGAATCGGCACGTGACGGGGCGGAGCTACAGGGAGCCCCATTGAGAAAAGAAGAAGACCCGGACTGCGCAAGCGCGTCTAATTTGGCCATTAGACGCCGAAAATTAGACGGCCTCCATGGAAACGAGGACGCTAGCAACGGAGCAGGTAAGTGAATAACTTCTGTACCACAAGCAGTGCTTATACCGTATGCTATATTTTGCCCCTAGACATGAGCGCTTCCGGTTCCAGTGGTAAAAGGAAGAGTTACACCGTGGAGTATATATAAGACATACCCCGAAAGTAAGACATAGTGGGGCTTTTGGGGATAAAAAGAAAGTAAGACACTGTCTTACTTTCGGGGAAACACGGTAGTTGTCTTAATCACAAACCCTGGTTCCCTTTTGAGGAATGCATTCTCTTCAGTTTATCTTAATTGCTAATCTAGCACCTCTAACTAATCTACTACTAAAATGTTGCCTGATACTTCAACAAACCCCTCCTGGGGTTTCATTTCTGTTGTTTGGGGGCCGGGCAGGAGCATCTCTCCCGCTGTTGTCTCATTTCTGCCTCTCCAATAGGCTGCACTACACACCGTGAGGTCCGTTTCCTGGTCCCTGACTTAGTTCCAGAATAATTCCGGTTGTACAGTTCTTTTTCTATGTTTTGCTATCCTGTTTATCCCTTTCTCCCTTCCCTCACAGTTTGCAGCGGCAGGAATTCTTCTAGTGGCAACACGGTATAGATAGTTTGACTTTCTGTTCCTACAACACTAGGGGTCTGAACAAGCCTTCCAAAAGAGGCCAGATCCTCAAACAATTTCATAAAAGGGGTTAAGATTGTACTACTGCAGGAAACACACTTCACTACAGGTAACATCCCCAACTGCAATTCGAAACACTACCCAAGACGGTTTCAATCACCTAGACTATCTCTTTATTTCTCACGATCTCCTGGACTTGGCCCTCCCAGTTCTCTGGGTGTATTTTTGTGGTCTGATCACGCTCCAGTCATTGAGTCCCTGAGGGAATTTACGGAGGGGAGGATAGGCCAATCTTGGGATCTTAATGACAACCTCCTGAACGGCCCTCTGTGTTTAGAGGCAGTAAGACAGGCGATACTGCACTTCGTCTCTGACCATGAGGCAGATTCCACACCCTCACCTATACAATGGGAGGCCCTGAAGTACGTGGTTAGGGCGATTTTCATCTCCAACTAGGTTAGATTAAAAGGAACACAGCCAGAGCTTAAGGAGACTGCTAGGGAACCTAGATTTACTGGAGTCCTCTAACAATAGGACCCCTTCGGATGCTCGCAGGACAGACATTTCAGAAACCCAGGGGAAAATCTTCTCTGCCCCTGATCAGTACACACTCTGCGCTAGAGACAGATGGAGAAGTGGTTTCTATGAGTATGGAAATAAATGCAGTCGGGGGTTGGCAAGGACACTCCATCTCAGGACTTCAAATCCCTATGTTGTTTCGATTAATTCTCCAACCAAAGGTGTGGTGCACTCAAATTTTTGGAATGTTTCAGACTTTACTACCAGAATCTATATAACCTGGGGGGATAGCCAGGGAGGGGGGCAGCCTCAAAACTCAGTACTCATCGACAAGTATTTGTGGCAGCCATTCGGAGGCTCCCACCTTGCTTTCAGGCCAGACCAGGGTTTAGCAGTATTCCTACCTCTCCTGGAGCTGAGGGGTGTGGTGGCTGCAAGAGGGATGTCAGTCATCACCTGGTGCTGAGTAGCTCTGCTCCTATTTAAGCAGTGCTAGCATTGACCCCAGTGCTGGTCAATGCTTCAGTTGCCGCTGGACAGCTGCTGAGGAACACATCCTAGCTGAAGCTCCTCCATGCTAGCTAAGTCCTATTTCCTCTTTGTTTGGTTTTCTGTTTCCCTTTTCTTTTGGTTCTAGGGCTCCCTGATAGGGACTTGTCAGTGGCCCAGGCACGAGTGCGGGTCCGCACCTATCGGAGCGATCGGCCCGCCGAGTAGGCAGGGCCCCTCTCCCGGGTTAGGGGTTTATAGGGAGAGGTTTCCCGCCGTCTTATGTTTCTTTTGCACAGGTGTGCCTTTTCGTTTGTTTTGGATATTGCATGCCCGGTTGGACGCAACAGAATTCAGGGAAATTCTGTGTGTATAGTATGAATCCCCTTGAGGTTTTGTCGCACCAGCTTGGAACGCTGGCTGCAGAGGTCGCAGAGGTAAAACAGCGACAACTTGCTCTACAGGTTCCCTGCAAGGAACCCAAGATTGAGCCACCTGAAAGTTTTTCTGGTGATAGGCAGAAATTCGGATCTTTTCGGGATGCCTGCAAGCTCTATTTTAGACTGCATCCAGTGTCTTCAGGGGACGACGCCCAGAGGGTGGGCGTTGTCATGTCCAGACTACAGGGGGCGCCACAGGCATGGGCTTTTTCATTGCCCCCGACGTCTGAGGTCTTAAACTCAGTGGATAACTTTTTTGCTGCATTGGGTCTTATCTATGACGACCCAGATAAGATATCGGTGGCTGAGGGGAAAATCAGACGTTTACGACAGGGAGACTCCTCTGTCGAGGATTATTGTGCGAGTTTCGACGTTGGGCAGCAGAAACTCAGTGGAATGACCCCGCTTTAAAGAGCCAGTTCCATTGTGGTCTATCCAATAAGATCAAGAATGTACTGATAGGTTATCCAGTACCCCGCAGTGTAGATGAGGCCATGTCTCTGGCTATCAAAGCTGGGAGACGGATTAGGGAGAGGCATCAGGAACTCTCCATAGATTCTGGCTTTTTATCTGCGGATGTGGAGGAGCCCATGCAGTTGGGGTCACTGGCTGGCAGGGTTAGGAGTGAGAACAAAGTACAGTGTAAAGGTCGATGCTTTTCCTGCAACCGCATTGGTCATATGGCTCAGTGTTGTCTCTGTCATAATTGCCAGCCAGAACTGGATGGCTTGGAGAATAGTGAGAGGGCCCCTCTAGGCCATCAAATTGCTTGGGTATCACCCTCCAGACTGGTGCTTCCTGCTGAGATCCTTTGTGACAGTGTTGGCAGTCCCATAAGAGTCCTTTTGGATTGTGGAGCTAGTATTAACTTAATTCATCGGGAGACGGTCAAACGTTTGGGCTTAGAGATAAGGGCTTTGGAGTCTCCCATCCTGGTATCCGCCATTGATGCTGCTCCACTATCGCAGATAAGTCTGAGGTTTTGTGTGCCTAATGTCCATTTAAAAATTGGGCTGTTCCACATGGAGATTATAACTTTATATGTCATAGAATCCCTCCCTTCGCAAGTAGTCATGGGGCTGCCTTGGCTACGTTTACACAACCCGGTAGTAGACTGGGAGAAGGGGGACATTGCTAAATGGAGCCCTGGTTGTCTGTCTGGTTGCATTTCTGTTGATATAGCTTCTATTCAGGCAGAAGAGTTGCTGGAAGTCATCGCCGACCTCTCTGATGTGTTTCCCTGGAGAGGGCAGACAAATTACCACTGCACAGACGGGGGGATTGTAAAATTGAACTTCTCCCTGACTACAAGTTCCCCATATCTGCCCCTGAGAGACTGGCGCTCAAAGATTATACCCAAGAGGGTTTTGAGATGGATCCTGAGAGGGTCCGAGCGGTGCAGGACTGGGGCTTACCAGAGAAAGTGAAAGCCCTGCGAAGGTTCTTGGGATGTGCCAACTACTTCCGTAGATTCATTAGGAATTTTTCGGCGATTGTGAAACCTCTTACTGATATGACAAAAAAGGGGTGCTTTCCTACTAAATAGTCCGCGGAAGCAATGCAGTCATTTCAGAGATTGAAGAAGTGTGTAGTTACGGCTCCTGTACTGGTGCAGCCAGATTCTTCTGGGCCTATTATTACTGAGGTCCAGAGAGAGTTACTGCGAGCAGTTCGGCGGAGAAAGCAAGTTGCAGACAGTCATCGCTCAGAGGGGGCGGGATTCTGTGTTGGGGACTTGGTTTGGTTGTCTGCCAGAGATGTAAAACTCAAACAACCGTCCGCTAAACTTGGCTCGCGATATATAGGTCCGTTTAAAATAATTGAGAAGATTAACGCGGTTGCTTTTCGGTTAGAAATTCCCAGTGCTATGAAGATTAACAATGTTTTCCACAAATCTCTGCTTAAAAGAGTCATTGATTCTGGGAATGACCCACCACCCCCGGCTCCTGAGCTAGTGGATGGGGAGGAGCAGTTTGTAATAAGTTGCATTTTGGACTCCCGGCGAGTCAGGAATTCCTTGCAGTACCTTGTACATTGGCGCTGTTATGGCCCAGAAGAGAGGTCATGGCTTCCTGCAGCAGATGTTCATGCGGTTCGTCTGATAAAAAATTTTCACAGATCAAACCCTGGTCGTCCTGGTCCTAAGGGTCCTGGGGCCCCTCCTAGAAGGGGAGGTACTGTTGCAGCCGTTCGGAGGCTCCCACCTTGCTTTCAGGCCAGACCAGGGTTTAGCAGTATTCCTACCTCTCCTGGAGCTGAGGGGTGTGGTGGCTGCAAGAGGGATGTCAGTCATCACCTGGTGCTGAGTAGCTCTGCTCCTATTTAAGCAGTGCTAGCATTGACCCCAGTGGTGGTCAATGCTTTAGTTGCCGCTGGATAGCTGCTGAGGAACACATCCTAGCTGAACCTCCTCCATGCTAGCTAAGTCCTATTTCCTCTTTGTTTGGTTTTCTGTTTCCCTTTTCTTTTGGTTCTAGGGCTCCCTGATAGGGACTTGTCAGTGGCCCAGGCACGAGTGCGGGTCCGCACCTATCGGAGCGATCGGCCCGCTGAGTAGGCAGGGCCCCCCTCCCGGATTAGGGGTTTATAGGGAGAGGTTTTCCTGTTTTATGTTTCTTTTGCACAGGTGTGCCTTTTCGTTTGTTTTGGATATTGCATGTCCGGTTGGACGCAACAGTATTTAGACACATTTGCACCAGGAACAATCCCCACAGAGGAGGTTGACAACTTATAAGATAACATATCCGAGCAGGAAATAAAAAACGTGATGAAGGACTTAAAAACGGGAAAGTTCGGGTCCGGACGGTTTTATTCCTCGATTTTATAAATCTTATGGTGACTTCCTGATCCCACCCCAGTTGAAATCATTTAGTTGCATCTCAAGAACATGCCCATTTCCTCTCCAGGCCCTTAAGGTGATAATTACGGTCATCCCAAAACCTGAGAAGGATTACACTTCATGTTCCAACTACCGCCCAATTTACTTTTAAACATTGACATAATCCTCCAAGATATTGGCTTCTCACTTAAAACCACTTATCCTGATATTGATCAACCAAGAGCAGACTGGCTTCATTCCAGGCCGTGAAGCCAGGGATAACACTATTAGGACAATATCCTTGATCTGTGGGGCTCGACTAACCGGAACTCCCATGTGCTTATTGTCTGCAGATGCTGAAAAGGCTTTCGAAAGATTTGTTTAGGCCCTAGGCTTATAGCCTGGATCCTGGCCCTTTACAATGAGCTGACAGCTTGGGTGCGGGTAAATGATTCTATTTCCACCCCCTTCAAGATCAGTAATGGAACGAAACAGGGATGCCCCCTATCCCCTTTTTTATATGTCCTGGTGATGGAGTCCTTGGCCGATGCTCTCTGGAATAACCCAGATATTAAGGGGTATAGGACAGGCACATCTGAACATAAGCTTGCTCTGATTGCGGATGATCTGCTAATGTACGTTACAAACCCACGGATAGCCATCCCGGTCACATTGGCGCAGTTTGAGCGATTCAGTAGAAACAGTAACTTTAAGGACAATGTAAATAAATCTGAAATTCTCAACATATCAGTCCCTCTGAAGGAGGTCTTGGCCATTAAAGCTTCTTCAACATTAGAGTGAAAGAATGACCAGATTAAATACGTGGGGGTCAACATCAACAGAGACCCTAATGACTTGTTTGATAAGAACTTTAAACCGATGTTGACTGGTTTTGGAAGAAATGTTAAGAAATGGTGCACACTCACAATTTCGAGGTTTGGAAAAATTAAATTTTTTAAAATGGACTCCCTTCCCAAGTTCTTACACCCATTCCAAACCCTACCATTGAAACTACATATCTGTCTGGACTATGGAAACTCTCAATAGATTTTGTGTGGAGTAATTCGAGGCCCAGGGTCAAATACAAGACCCTAATCAGACGTAAAGAGGGTGACGAAGTGGGACTTTCCCGCTTTTTGCTATACCACAAGGCAGCCATATGTAATTGTGTCCTGGACATCTTACACAACAGAGTGTCCAAGCTCTGGGTAGACCCAGTATGTGAGGACTCCCAGACTCTGACCTTGGGCTCCTCCTGGCTCCCACCGTCGGTGTCTCAAAAAGGCCCAGTTGGCGCCCCCCCCCCCTTCTTGGGCCAGCTTTTGAGGGCTTGGAATGTTGTTGCTTCTCGTTTTGAGCTGGTCTCTTGACCTGGCCCGCTCACCCCATTAGTGAGCAATTCTGACCTCCCACCTCTCCTAGAAGGCTCATCCCTCTTAGGAGATCAGAGACGTCATAACAGAGTCGGAAGTCCGCCCACTAAGCAAGATTCTAGGTGAGAGGGGCCCACAGACTGGAGCATGGTTCCAATACCTATAGATCAGACACTTCGTTCAGTCCCAGGACCCCCTGGTCTCGCTTTTGACTCCTCTCTCCCAGTTTGAACTGTTATGTATGTCTCCCATTCTGATTTTGGCGGGAGTGTCCTTACTGTACAGTCTCCTTTTGGCTACGGAGACCCGTAACAACTCATTGAAATTTTGGGGCGGCTGGGAGAGGGTGTTGGGGAAATCCTTCCCGGAGAAGCTATGGACCAAGGCCTTTAAACTGACACCATTTCTTGGCAATCTCTTCAAAGTTCCAAAAAACAAACTACAAAATCTTATCTCAGTGGTACAGGACGCCTTCTCGGCTTGCAAGGATGTTCCCCCAGACACCTGCTGGAGATGCTCCGGGCCGAGAGGCGACTTCACCTACATTTGGTGGTCCTGTTTCCTACTCCAACCATTGTGGTAGGACATTATCTCTCTCTCTACAACTCTGTTTACAAGGATACAGTAGTACTTTTTATAGAAGCATTAATGCTGTCCATGATCCCAGGACCCATATCAAAAATAAAGAAAGGCGCTCTCAAATTTTTCATTATAGCCATGAGACAGACAATTCCAAGGTTATGGAGGTCATTCTCCCCTACTACAAGGATATATGGCTGTAAATCCTTGATCAAATAGCCCAGATGGAAGAGCTTATCGCTTCAGAAGAAGGGAAATCCCAAAAATTGTTTGAGATATGGTCAGCTTGAATCCTATTCTGGAATTGCCCTAACCTAACTAACTGGCTCCAAACAGGTGTTTGGAGCCAGTTTGGGTCCTGGTCGGATTGCCGGCGGAATGGTTATAACTGTATGTGACGCTCTCCGCGAGGGTTCACACTAAATGGGAAGGTGGATGATGTTGAAATATGCTATTGTTTTACTAGATAATGTGAGTATATAGAAAAATCTGGTCCAAATTATGTCTTGACTTTGTTTATTGAAAACATAAAATATATTTGAACAATAAAATCTTCTTTGACACTTAGTTGTAACGGTATCTTTGAAAAGGACCAATTAGGACTTGTTTCACCTCTCGGTGTGGGAGTTGATATTGTAACTCGGCTGAGCAGCCCTGTCCCATACCATCTAGGGGACAGTGATCGAATTGACTGACATATTAGTATCTTCTTTGACACTTAGTTGTAATGATATCTTTTGAAAAATTAAGAAAATTACCCCTATATTAGAATTTGAAGGGATCTCATGATGGGACTTTCCTTATACTTTTTACACTATCTGGCGCAGCTATTCGCCCATCCTTAGACAAATTAATACTCTAACTCTATTAAGAATTAAGAAAACATAACACCCCCGTATATAATTGGAAGGAGTTGTGTAGTAGGATTGTTTGAAAGTCCTTGTCATATAAACTTCAACTGCCCATAGTGGTTGTTCACCATATTGAGGACATAATTATACTCTAACCTTAGGTAGATGTGTTTGCTTTGTTTTGTCATAACCCTCCATCCATGTGTGTTTTTAATATATTATTAAGTTATATTTTATAAATAGCCTGCTCAGTGAAAAAGATAGTCATAAGTCTATTTAATGTGGTAAAATGTTGTAATGAAGTCAGACTATTACTTCGCCACCACGTAAAACGATCTGTTAGCTTGCTGGGACGGAAGACTTGGTTGGGGATAACGGGAAATAATGGTCTAAGGTTAAGGCATGTTTGATTCTATTTAATTTCCATACTGTAAGGAGGTGGAAAGTGAGAGGTGTTGTAAAGTAGAAGGGCTAGATTTTATGTCCCAGAAACTGCATCAAATTTGGCCATTGTGGCCTTAAAGTTTGGGAGAGTAGTCGGAGGTCTAGTTAGAGTGAGCAAAATGTCATCGGCAAATAAACTTATTTTATACTCCTTCTACCCTTGTGTAATTCCGGCTATACTTGGATTGTTCCTAATTAGACAAGCTAGGGGTTCCATGGCTAAGGCGAACAATGCCGGGAATAGGGTAAACTCCTGCTTTATGCCCCTCTGAATATGTATTAGTTTCTGGTTTGAGCACGGGCGTTTCAGTGTGGCGGATGGGAAGGAATACAATGAGTGAAGGGCCGTGCATTCCCACCTTTTCCAGGACTGCAAAAAGATAGCTCCGGGAAAGGCTGTCAAAGGCCATTCCTATATGCAGTGCAAGAGTCAGCATAGGTGTCTTCTGGTGTGCAATATAGAAAAGAGGTTAAGAACTTTCCTGACCTTGTCTGGGGCTTGTCTTGATGGTATAAATCCTACCTGGTCTTTATATATGAGATATGGAAGTAGCAGGTTTAGCGAGATACTTGTCAGGATTTTGTAATCTAGATTTAATAGTGATTTCTAGTGATAAGGAGGGTCTTTATTTGGTTTCGTTGTTATTGTAATATGGGCTTCTAGGAATTCTCTAAGTACATGCTTCCCTGCTGGAATTTCATTATAAAGAAGCGTGAGGGTGAGGTGAAAAAAGTGATACATTTTTTGTAGTATAAGACCATGCAGCCATCAGGGCTAGGGGCTTTGCCTAATTTTAGGTTTTTAATCGATTCTTCTATCTCCTCCTCTGTAATTGGGTTATTTTATTGTTGGTTATAAGAAGAGTTGAGTTTTGGAAGGTTCAGGAATAGTTAACTAACATTAATTGAGGGAGTTTTAATCTGTCCCCTGGAACATGACCTGCCCATAACACAAGGAGGAGGACCCATGCCAAGCACTCAGGGGAGAGACTGGAGAAATGCGAGTATAAAGAGAGAGGAGAAGAAGTTATAAAATATTTTCAAGAAGTGATCGGCCGATGTACTGTGCACATACCCCTGCCCCCAGCCGACACATCGCAGGCAGAACAAGGGAGTGGGGGATGAGGGGGAAAGCAGCCAGCTCAATCATACATTACACATCAGTCGAGGCAGCTCTCAGGTTGATGTTTGTGTTCCTCATCTCGTGACTGTGGACCAGACCCTGCCCGGTCATTGGGGCCTGGGAGATACTCCGCCCTATGATCCTTGGGTGATTCCCATCTCGACCAAAATTCGCCGTCCCTTGTCCAGGGACCGCAGCATGAATGACCTCTAATTGATACGGACCAAGAGAGTAAACGGAAAGTTCCATCAGTATCTGATGCCCTCCTGTGGAAGGGCGATTGTGATTGGGCGTAGATCTCTCCTCTACCAGTGTCAATGGTACAAAAATTTGCAGTTGTACATGTTAATAACACCACTTGTTGATCCATGGGACATTCTGATCAGTTTTTATTCTGTTTCTTGTAAGGCGCGATAGGCAAAAAAAATAACTATTTTCATCATGTTTTTTGTATTTTCTTTCATGATGTGCACTGTGCAGGTTACATTATGTACTAACTTTTTTTCTAGGTCATTACGAATGCAGTGATACTGCATATTTGATTTTTTGTTTTTACATAGTAAAAGAAGAAAGGTGGGGTTTTGGTGTTTTTTAATTAATTTTTTTTTTTAATAATTTTTTTAATACTTTTTTTAACTTTTATCCCACTAGGGGACTTGAATATTACCATATTTTATCACTCTTCTAATACACTACTAGCAAACTATAATCAAGCCACTGGGTGCCATACCAACCCATCAGGCCCACAAAATCAAATCGCAGGGCTCCAATTGGTGACAGAAGGATCCCCTACTTCTCTCATCTTTTTACATGCCGTGGTCACACTGATCGCTTGTATAAAGTGTTAAACCCCGGGGATCGAAGCACCCGCTGAGACTTCTAATGTAGTGCCATCAAAAGACGGCACTGTAGAATAGAGCCCCTTAACAGCTGCTGTCAAAAGACGTAAGGGGTTAACAGAGATTGTGCCCAGTAGAGACTATAACTATCAAGCTCTGTGCCTGCCAGAGACTGTAACGTTCAAGCTACTTGCCACTGTTTGTAACCATTGCAGTTTGCACCCCAGCCAAAGTAAAGTTCAGATCCCTTATACTGCCTCTATTATGCCCCATCCTTGAGTTGAGTACTATGTTATGGTCAAAGGCCCCATATGAAAAGTGGCCCTTTTACATGTTTGTTTATAGTTTTGTACTGTCAGCACTGTTTGGGTGGGCAATGTCAGACTGTATAGGGACACATCCCCAAATGCTAGCACCCAGCTGTCAATTTGTATATAAATTTCTAGGAGAAATAAGAGAGAAACATTGCAATGCAGCATTACAAAAAAAGATGCTCTAAAATTGTTATATGATGGAAAATATAACAGTTTGCTAAGACAGACACATCTAGAGTAGTAGGTGGTCCTCTTTAAAGGGAACCTGTCAGTGGCAGACATGCCAATTTCAGAGGTCTGTTGCCTATATGTATTTGGACAAATGTTTTTGAGAACTTACAGCTCAAAAGGGTTGTCCGGTTACTGGACAACCCCTTTTCAATAGGACCCCCTGTGTAAAAAAAGAAATTGAAGCATACTTACCACTCCGTGGCCATTGCGATCCAACACTGCAACCCGCAGTGTTCCTGGTGATTCCCATGACGGATGATGTCACAGGAAATAGGGTGACCGATGCAGCCTCTCATTGCCTGCAGTGGCCATGATGATTTCCTTCAACAACATGGGTCCAAACACACCTTGGGACCGCCGTGGGCTGCAGTGTTGGATTCGGGTGGCCACAGAAGGGTAAGTAAATCTCTGTTCATTATTTACACACAGGGAGCCTTATTGAAACAAGGGTTGTTCAGTAAAACTTTGCTACTTCTATGATATTCACCCTCCACCTGATTGACAGGTTTCTCCCTATGCATGATAAGGGTATGTTCACTGGAAATGCAGAGTCTGCAGCATTTTACAGTACAAAAATTACGGATGAGATTTAAAAAAAAATTTCATCCACACACTGCAGAGAATATCATATCATTTCAAATGAAGGGGTGGAATCTGCAGCCAATCGTCACCATCTCACACATGCGGACATTGACATGGATCTACACTAAAGTACGCAGCTAATTTTCCGCTATGTGCGAGCATAGCCTAAGGCCACCTTCACACAAGCGAGAAAATCGTGCAAGACTTGTGCGTTGCAAAAAAGACAAATCTCGCACAAATATAAACCCCATTCTATTGAATGGATTCATACACATGAGTGATGTTCTCCCGCATTGTGGGGCAAACAAATCGCGGTATGTTCTAGCTTTATGCATGCTCTCGCATAGCATTTCCCGTTGCTGTCAGTGGTGCTGGTGGCAGAATTTCACCTCATGCCAGATGCACGCGGTGCGATGTGAGGTTTTCCTATTGAAAACAATGCGTAAAACTCCGCCACGGTTGTCAGCCACGCTGGAGGATCGCTACTTTCCCAAAGTGATGCGAGGCGGTTTTAGGGGAAATTGCATGGTGGCAAGCTTGATATGCGGCATTGATTCACAGCCAGATCTCGCGCTCGCCAACATGCTATGATTGTTTATTGTTCAAAATAGCATTCAAAGAAGCAAAAGTGAATGATAAATGTTCGGTTTAAACGTGAGACAACGACTGAACGACAATTAAGAATTGTGCACTTTTCATTCATCATTTGGTTTCAGCAGGACATTTTAAATTGCACATTTTAAGAAAAAAATACCAATTTCAAGAATCTTGTCCCCTGCCCTTAGCATGCTTGCTAGATCATTTATTGTGGTCTCCAATAGATATAACCAATAGAACCCACAGGTGATGCATGCTCAGTCTGTAACCTCTTGAGAGCACACCAAGGGGATTAAAGGGGTTGTCAACCTGTAAACTATTGGTAGCCTATCCTCAGGACAAGCCATGAAATGCAGATCAGCAGGAGTCTGCTATCTGGGATCCTCACAGTACAGTTGTTCGTAGGGCCAATGTGCTCATGCACTGAGCTGATTTCTACAGGAAGCAGACAGTTCCATTCCCACTGCAGTGGCAAGATTTGGTGTTACAGCCAAACTTCCCTTTGAAGTGAATGGAAACTTTAACTGCAGTAGCAAGCCTGGCCACTGCAGTGGTAACAGAACTGTTTGCCTCATGCAAAAATCAGTTCAGTGCACAAGCAAACAGCTGATAAATGAGGATCCCAGATGGCAGACTCTTGACGATCTACCATTGATGACTTGTCCTGAGGATAGGCCATCAATAGTTTACAACTGGACAACCCCTTTAATTTTCATTGCAACTAGGGCCACATGAATGCCTGACAGCTCTATTTACTACAGTAAATTCTATAGGAATGCATACCCCTGGATAACGGTGTATAAAAGTTTTGGCTCAAGGTTCTTTAATGGGTTTTTTCACACATTGGGGAAATGCTGCAGATTTTCGGCAGCAGAATTGTCTGTGTGTGGACATACACTAATTGACTTTATTCCAGAAAGTGTCAGACTGCGGTTCCTTGCATCCACCTGAGGAGATGAATCTGACTGTCTACCCTTCTTCTATATAGCACATGTGCACATCCAGTTTTAATTCAGCCTTTGCTGTTACCATTGCACACAAAGGACACATCATCCATAAGGTATAATAGATTATTTGTGAATTATCCCACAAGAAATAGAGCCTAGTGACAAGTGACTGGATCCAATCACCTCCAAATAGGGTTGTCTTCTACTAGACAATTAGAACCCATCATTATGTTAGAATCTGGTGCCCTGTTGGGCCGGTAACTCTGAGTCCCCTGAATAGTCAATAATTCATTTTTGTGTTATTTTTCATGCAGATAGATGTAGGAATAACTCAGATTGTCCTTCTGAAGCCACTTGTACTGCGGGAAAATGCTATTGTAAAACTTGTAGACCGGAAGAAAATAGCTGCATTACTTTGGTGAGATTGGATGGAGTTTGTCCAGGTAACCAGCTATATGATAATATTCTAATATTAATTAAAGGAGTTTTCTGTCATTTTCAATTAAATCTTTTTCTTCATCAGACCCGAGAACCACGACTGCTCCACTGCTGACATCAACTGTGAACATAGAAGTCACAACAGTGTACACACAACCGGAATCTTCGACACCACAACCAGGTGGGCGTTTTATTAGTGCCAGCAACTCAATGTGAGATTTTAGTTCTTCCAATGCTTAATTTCACTCCTTACAATGAGGTGATTGGTGAGATGCTAAATACAACATGTCTACAGACTGTCTTTTGCAATTTACTTAATATTAAAAATCCATAGAATCATCATATTTCTTTTTCATTGCCAATCTAATGAAAAAACGTGCTGACCACAGACCTCCGGAGTTTGTGGAGGCATGGGAAAGGAGTTGAGATGGCATATTCCTGGGGGGTCCTGGCAGAAAGCTTTTACATTACCACATAAGGGGACATCTTTCTCTAGACTTAATTATAAGATTCTGTCACACTGGTACAGAACTCTGAAAGCTTACACAGTTCTCTCCCTTATGCTGTAAATTCTCTAGGGGCGGGAGCAATATGTTCCATATTTGGTAGGAATGCTCTCCAAGACAGCCCTTTGGTTGGACATTGTGGGGTTATACAATGATATATGCAGCCTACTTGTTGTTCTCACAATTGAGATGGCCTTGTTGTCTATATACCCGGGATATGGTTATTGAGGGGCTCTACATGTTGTGGCAGCCTTGGTTAGACTTCAGGTCATCCCCTAAACTTGGGGAATGGTTGCCTTCGGAGGCAGACTTGACATAGGGCCCACACCCTACCCCTCCCACTTCACAGGTTTGGTGGCTACTCTCCCCTCTGGTCTATATCCAAACTATCTACATTTCTTCTAAACTTGTCCCCTGCAGGAGCAATTCGCATAACAGCTATACTCATGGCTCAACCACCCCATTACCTTACCTTCCCCCCCTCTCTTCCTTTCCCAAATTATACAGTTTCTGGGGGGTTTTTTCTCACTCCAGTTCCTCTTTCTAATTTTAGCTTGCACATTGCAACAGTCCACTCATCTTTTTTCTATAATAGAACGGGTATTGTCCATGGCTCAAGTTGTCAAACTGCTGCCTTATTCATAATTTCTGTGCCATAGTTAACAGAGCTTCCCTATAAAACAAGTCATATGAAATAAGAAAAAAATCGTAGCCTTTTGGTTGAAGGTTGCAGCCTTGCCTTTTCCTGACTAGAGGATGCCTGGGGTATCTAACTCCATGTCCGTGGAGGACCATTGCTTCTAACAGACAGTCTTCATTCCCCTGCTTTTATCAGAGTTCAGGCTTAGTCCTAGGACTATAGGCAGCAATCTTCAGCCTAGACTTTGGGAAATCTTTAAACTGTTGAGTGGAAGTTTGTGGAAGGCCTTGTAGGAACATGCCCACCTGGTAGCCTGGGGAAAATACCAGACTTTTATTGAGCAACAAAGTTTTATTTTCATATTTTTGTGGAATGGGGGGGGGGGGGTGGAAAATAACTGATTCATTCGTCAATGTCACAAAACACAAACTCTGACACTTGATGCCAGATATATACAATACCAGGCTTCAACTGAGCAAAAAAAGTTTTACTTTTGTACAGGAGTTTGTTTTTTTTCTGAAGATCAATGGATTCATTCCTTAAAAGTTTTTATTGGATATTTGATGGTAAACATATTATGTCTGGGTTGGCACATTTTATTTCTCAAGATTTTATTTAAACGTATTCTTCTTAAGCCCCAAATGCCACCACTGGTCAATCGCTCACATCAAGCTGGAACATGGAAGACACAGCAGCATACACACATCAGAGGATCAGAGAAATCACCTTCTACCCATTTACCACATCAACACCAGTAAAGACACACAGCATGTCTCAAAGAACCACAGAAGAACCAGGAACTACAACACCACAACCAGGTAGGTCTTTCGAAAGAGTTGTCAACCCAATACGAAATCTTAGTTTTTGCAATTATGAATTCTACAATGAGGTGATGTGTAAGATGCCAAATATAACATGACTTCATGATTTCTTGTATATGGCATTAATATTTAGAATTCATGATTTCTTGTATATGGCATTAATATTTAGAATTCAGAGAATTGCCATATTTCACTTTAATTGTGTGTAATATTGCAGCTCAGCCCCATAAGGGTGTGCCTATTCTTCGAAGAAACAGTGCAACTCTTGTTCATGGACTAGCACTAGAGATGAGCGAGCATCAAAATGCTCGGGTGCTCGTTACTCGAGACGAACTTTTCGCGATGCTCGAGGGTTCGTTTCGAGTAACGAACCCCATTGAAGTCAATGGGCGACCCGAGCATTATTGTATATCGCCGATGCTCACTAAGGTTTTCATTTGTGAAAATCTAGGCAATTCAAGAAAGTGATGGGAACGACACAGCAACGGATAGGGCAGGCGAGGGGCTACATGTTGGGCTGCATCTCAAGTTCCCAGGTCCCACTATTAAGCCACAATAGCGGCAAGAGTGGGCCCCCCCCTCCCAACAACTTTTACTTCTGAAAAGCCCTCATTAGCAATGCATACCTTAGCTATGCACCACACTACCTCCAACAAAGCACAATCACTGCCTGCATGACACTCCGCTGCCACTTCTCCTGGGTTACATGCTGCTCAACCCCGCCCCCACGACCCAGTGTCCACAGCGCACACCAAACTGTCCCTGCCCAGCCTTCAGCTGCCCTCATGCCACGCCACCCTCATGTCTATTTAGAAGTGCGTCTGCCAGAGGAAAAGCAGGCACACACTGCAGAGGGTTGGCACGGCTAGGCAGCGACCCTCTTTAAAAGGGGCGGGGCGATAGTCCACAATGCTGTACAGAAGCAATGAGAAATCCAATCCTGTGCCACCTCCATCTGGAGCTGCACACGTGGGCATAGCAATGGGGAACCTATGTGCCACACACTATTCATTCTGTCAAGGTGTCTGCATGCCCCAGTCAGACCGCGTTTTTTTATAAATAGTCACAGGCAGGTACAACTCCGCAATGGGAATTCCGTGTGCACCCACAGCATGGGTGGCTCCCTGGAACCCACCAGCTGTACATAAATATATCCCATTGCAGTGCCCATCACAGCTGAGCTAACGTCAGATTAAATGCAGGTGGGCTTCGGCCCACACTGCATGCCCCAACCTGACCGGGGTTTTTAATTCATAGACACAGGCAGGTACAACTCCCTATTGTGAAGTCCCTGTGGACCGATAGCATGGGTGGGTGCCAGGAAGCCACCGGCGGTACATAAATATATCCCATTGTAGTGCCCAACACAGCTGAGGTAATGTCGCGCTTAATGCAGGTGGGCTTCGGCCCACACTGCATGCCTCAGTCAGACTGGGGTTCTTTAGAAGTGGACACATGCAGTTACAACTCCCTGTGGACCGACAGCATGGGTGGGTGCCAGGAAGCCACCGGCGGTACATAAATATATCCCATTGCATTGCCCATCACAGCTGAGGTAATGTCATGTTTAATGCAGGTGGGCTTCGGCCCACACTGCATGCCCCAGTCAGACTGGGGTTCTTTAGAAGTGGACACATGCAGTTACAACTCCCTGTGGACCCACAGCATGGGTGGCTCCCTGGAACCCACCGGCGGTACATAAATATATCCCATTGCATTGCCCATCACAGCTGAGGTAATGTCATGTTTAATGCAGGTGGGCTTCGGCCCACACTGCATGCCCCAGTCAGACTGGGGTTCTTTAGAAGTGGACACATGCAGTTACAACTCCCTGTGGACCCACAGCATGGGTGGGTGCCAGGAAGCCACCGGCGGTACATAAATATATCCCATTGCATTGCCCATCACAGCTGAGGTAATGTCATGCTTATTGCAGGTGGGCTTCGACCCACACTGCATGCCCCAGTCAGACTGGGGTTCTTTAGAAGTGGACACATGCAGTTACAACTCCCTGTGGACCCACAGCATGGGTGGCTCCCTGGAACCCACCGGCGGTACATAAATATATCCCATTGCAGTGCCCAACACAGCTGATGTAACGTCAGCTGTAATGCAGGTGGGCTAAAAACTAATTTGATTACACTGTAGGCGAGGGCCCCCAAAAATTGGTGTACCAACAGTACTAATGTACCTGAGAAAAATTGCCCATGCCCAACCAAGAGGGCAGGTGAAACCCATTAATCGCTTTGGTTAATGTGGCTTAATTGGTAACTAGGCCTGGAGGCAGCCCAGTTAAAATTAAAATTGGTTGAGGTGAAAGTTTCAACGCTTTAATGAGCATTGAAACGTATAAAAATTGTTTAGAAAAATTATATGACTGAGCCTTGTGGGCCTAAGAAAAATTGCCTGTTCGGCGTGATTACGTGAGGTTTCAGGAGGAGGAGGAGGAATATTATACACAGATTGATAAAGCAAAAAGGTCCCCGTTTCGGATGGTGATAGAGAACGATGCTTCCATCCGCGGGTGCAGCCTACGTATTGCTTAGGTATCGCTGCTGTCCGCTGGTGGAGAAGAGAAGTCTCGTGAAATCCAGGCTTTGTTCATCTTGATGAGTGTAAGCCTGTCGGCACTGTCGGTTGACAGGTGGGTACGCTTATCCGTGATGATTCCCCCAGCCACACTAAACACACTCTCTGACAAGACGCTCGCCGCAGGACAAGCAAGCACCTCCAAGGCATACAGCGCGAGTTCAGGCCACGTGTCCAGCTTCGACACCCAGTAGTTGTAGGGGGCAGAGGCGTCACCGAGGACGGTCGTGCGATCGGCTACGTACTCCCTCACCATCCTTTTACAGTGCTCCCGCCAACTCAGCCTTGACTGGGGACCGGTGACACAGTCTTGCTGGGGAGCCAGAAAGCTGGCAAAGGCCTTGGAGAATGGTCCCCTGCCTGCGCTGTACATGCTGCCTGATCTCTGCGCCTCCCCTGCTACCTGAGCCGCGGAAATGCGCCTTCGGCCACTAGCGCTGTCGGATGGGAAGTTTACCATCAGTTTGTCCACCAGCGCCCTGTGGTATAGCATCATTCTCGAACCCCTTTCCTCTTCGGGAATGAGAGTGGAAAGGTTCTCCTTATACCGTGGGTCGAGCAGTGTGTACAGCCAGTAATCCGTAGTGGCCAGAATGCATGTAACGCGAGGGTCACGAGAAAGGCATCCTAACATGAAGTCAGCCATGTGTGCCAGGGTACCTGTACGCAACACATGGCTGTCCTCACTCGGAAGATCACTTTCAAGATCCTCCTCCTCCTCCTCCTCCTCCTCCTCCTCCGGCCATACACGCTGAAAGGATGACAAGCAAGCAGCATGTGTACCCTCAGCAGTGGGCCAAGCTGTCTCTTCCCCCTCCTCCTCATGCTCCTCCCCCTCCTCCTCCTCAACGCGCTGAAATATAGACATGAGGGTGCTCTGACTATCCAGCGACATACTGTCTTCCCCCGCCTCCGTTTCCGAGTGCAAAGCGTCTGCCTTTATGCTTTGCAGGGAACTTCTCAAGAGGCATAGCAGAGGAATGGTGATGCTAATGATTGCAGCATCCCCGCTCAGCATCTGGGTAGACTCCTCAAAGTTTCCAAGGACCTGGCAGATGTCTGCCAACCAGTCCCACTCTTCTGTAAAGAATTGAGGAGGCTGACTCCCACTACGCCGCCCATGTTGGAGTTGGTATTCCGCAATAGCTCTACGCTGCTCATAGAGCCTGGCCAACATGTGGAGCGTAGAGTTCCACTGTGTGGGCACGTCGCACAGCAATCGGTGCACTGGCAGAAGAAACCGATGTTGCAGGGTCCGCAGGGTGGCAGCGTCCGTCTTGGAGTTGCGGAAATGTGCGCTGACCCGGTACACCTTTCCGAGCAGGTATGACAAGTGTGGGTAGCTTTTCAGAAAGCGCTGAACCACCAAATTAAAGACATGGGCCAGGCATGGCACGTGCGTGAGGCTGCCGAGCTGCAGAGCCGCCACCAGGTTACGGCCGTTGTCACACACGACCATGCCCGGTTGGAGGCTCAGCAGCGCAAGCCAGCGGTCGGTCTGCTCTGTCAGACCCTACAGCAGTTCGTGGGCCGTGTGCCTCTTCTCTTTTAAGCTGAGTAGTTTCAGCGCGGCCTGCTGACGCTTGCCCATCGGTGTGCTGCCATGCCGCGCGACACCGACTGCTGGCGACGTGCTGCTGCTGACACATGTTGATTGCGAGACAGAGGTTGCATAGGAGGAGGGTGGTTTAGTGGAGGAAGCATACACCGCCGCAGATACCACCACCGAGCTGGGGCACGCAATTCGGGGGGTGGGTAGGACGTGAGCGGTCCCAGGCTCTGACTCTGTCCCAGCCTCCACTAAATTCACCCAATGTGCCGTCAGGGAGATATAGTGGCCCTGCCCGCCTGTGCTTGTCCACGTGTCCGTTGTTAAGTGGACCTTGGCAGTAACCGCGTTGGTGAGGGCGCGTACAATGTTGCGGGAGATGTGGTCGTGCAGGGCTTTGACGGCACATTGGGAAAAGTAGTGGTGACTGGGAACAGAGTAGCGCGGGGCCGCCGCCGCCATCATGCTTTTGAAAGCCTCCGTTTCCACAAGCCTATACGGCAGCATCTCCAGGCTGATCAATTTGGCAATGTGCACGTTTAACGCTTGAGCGTGCGGGTGCGTGGCGGCGTACTTGCGCTTGCGCTCAAACAGTGGCGACGTCTGGACGCTGCGCTAAGAGACATTGCTGGATGGGGCCGAGGACAGCGGAGGTGAGGGTGTGGGTGCAGGCCAGGAGACGGTTGTGCCTGTGTCCTCAGAGGGGGGTTGGATCTCAGTGGCAGGTAGGGGCACAGGGCGAGAGGCAGTGGTGCAAACCGGAGGCGGTGAACGGCCTTTGTCCCACCTTGTGGGGTGCTTGGCCATCATATGCCTGCGCATGCTGGTGGTGGTGCCTCCCCAGCTGATCTTGGCGCGACAAAGGTTGCACACCACTGTTCGTCGGTCGTCAGGCGTCTCTGTGAAAAACTGCCACACCGTAGAGCACCTTGACCTCTGCAGGGTGGCATGGCGCGAGGGGGCGCTTTGGGAAACAGTTGGTGGATTATTCGGTCTGGCCCTGCTTCTACCCCTGGCCACCGCACTGGCTCGGCCTGTGCCCACACCCTGACTTGGGCCTCCGCGTCCTCGCCCGCGTCCACGTCCTCTAGGCCTACCCCTACCCCTCAGCATGGTGTATTACCAGTAGTGCAGAAACAGAACGCTGTAATTAAATGTGCCGCTTATTGGCCTGTGGTTGGAGGCTGACTTCGCTTACGGAACGCCAGGAAATAATTTTGCGCAAGCCTGCTGTAACACTTAGCTGGCTGCGTATGAATTTGGAGAACTACTACACCCAGCAGAGACCCAGAACACTGAGGACAGTGACAAGCAGCCCAAATAGATTTTTTTCTCCAAATTTTTTTGCAAAGGCCCACTGCCTATATTCAATCAATATGTCTTCTGTCCCTGCCTAAGCGCTTCTGGCCCTGGAGTATGTCAAAGAACTGCAGAGTGTTGCACTGTGAACTGCAATACAGCGGTGATTTCACAGCCCAGACAGAGCCAGGAAATAATTTTGCGCAAGCCTGCTGTAACACTTAGCTAGCTGCGTATCAATTTGGAGAACTACTACACCCAGCAGAGAGCCAGAACACTGAGGACAGTGACAGGCAGCCCAAATAGATTTTTTTTCGCAAATTTTTTTGCAAAGGCCCACTGCCTATATTCAATCAATATGTCTTCTGTCCCTGCCTAAGCGCTTCTGGCCCTGGAGTATTACTGCAGGGCGCAATGCTCTGCACGGCCGATATACCAAAAAAAAAAAAGTGCAACACTGCAAAAAGCAGCCTCCACAGTACTGCACATGGTTAGATGTGGCCCTAAGAAGGACCGTTGGGGTTCTTGAAGCCTAAAATACTCCTAACACTCTCCCTATAGCAGCTCCACCAAGATAGCACTTTCCCTCCTCTATGTCAGAACGCATCTGTGACGAGCCGCGGGAGGGGCTGATTTTTATACTCGGGTGACACCTGATCTCGCCAGCCACTCACTGCAGGGGGGTGGTATAGGGCTTGAACGTCGCAGGGGGAAGTTGTAATGCCTTCCCTGTCTTTCTATTGGCCAGAAAAGAGCGCTAACGTCTCAGATGAAAGTGAAAGTAACCCGAACATCGCGTGGTACTCGTCACGAGTAACGAGCATCTCGAACACGCTAATACTCGAACGAGTATCAAGCTCGTACGAGTACGTTCGCTCATCTCTAACTAGCACCTCAGAACCAAGATGCACTCAAGAGTCATTGTATCTGAAAGCTCTTCTTTCTGATTGCATGGAGGAAAGGATAAATATTGATCTCAAAGAAAAGCCCATAAATTATTAGATGAAGTAGAAGTTGACTGCCAAAAGTACTGAGGATGGTTTTTCTTTGTTAGTCTTTAACCCCTTCATGACATGGCCTATTTTGGCGTTGAGGACCAAGCGATTTTTTTTGTATTTTTCCATCTCCATTTTTCAAAAGCCATAACTTTTTTATTTTTCCGTGGACGCGGCCGTATAAGGGCTTGTTTTTTGCGTGGCGAACTGTAATTTTTATCGATCCCAATTTTGGGTACATAGACTATATTGTAAATTTTTTTTTTTTTTTTAATGATAGCAGAGAGAGAAAACGCATCAATTCTGCCATAGATTTTTTTTTTTTTTTTTTACACCGTATATCATGCAGCATAAATGAGACTTTCCATTTTTTCTGCAGACCGGTACGGTTACAACGATACTAAAATTCTAACATTTTTTTTAGGTTTTCCCACTTTTCTGCAATAAAAACCCTTTTTTTTGGAAATCTTTTTTCTATTCTAAATTGCTGCATTCAAAGTCACGTAACTTTTTTATTTTTTGATGTACAGAGCTCTATGAGGGCTTATTTTTTGCGAGACGAGCTGTAGATTTTATTGGTACCATTTTGGCGTACATACGACTTTTTTGATCACTTTTATTGCGTTTTTAGTGAGGCAAAATGCTAAAAATGAGCATTTTGCCTCAGTTTTTTAGCTTTTTTTTTAGCGTTTTTTTCGGTGCACAGTCAAAAGCATGTGCAACTTATTGTACGCATCGTTACGGACGCGACAATACCAAATATGTGGGGTTTTATTTTTTTTTTTTACCTTTTTTTATGCTAATCTGAGAAAAAGCATAAAAAATGGTTTTTTTACTATTTTTTTTACATTTTTTTTAATTCATTTTTTAAATCTTTCTTTTTTTTACACTGTTTGTGTCCCTCTGAGGGACTTTAATCACTGCCTTGGTGATCGCTGTCATAAGGCATGGCAGAGCTACTGCTCTCCCATGCCTTATCGCTCATACAGCGATCTCAGGCATAGGCAATACAGGACGCCAGTGTCTGGCGTCCTGTTGCCATGGTGACAGGCCGGGCTCTCGCGATGACATCGCGAGTTCCAGCCGGAGACACAGAGGGAGCCGCGCTCCCGCTGTGAACTCTTTCCCTGCCGCGATCTACTTAGATCGCGGCAGGGAAGGGGTTAACAGTGGCGGGCGCATCTCTGATGTCCCCCCGCTGCTGTAGCGAGACGCCGGCTGTGACTGACAGCCGGCTCCCGCTGCGGGATAGCGCTGGATCACATATGATCCAGCGCTATCTCCAGGACGTAAGTTTACGCCCTGTTGCGGGAAGTACCCCGCTCCCAGGACGTAAACTTACGCCCTGCAGCGGGAATGGGTTAAGAACTGGGTTGGAACATTTAATTTCTTAAGATATTATTAAAACTTATTCTACATCAGTCCTACCTACCACCGTTGGTCCATGGCTGACATCAAGCGTAAACACGGGAAACAAAGCAGCATACACACAACCGGGATCTTTGACTCCACAACCAGGTAGGCATTTCGTAGTAGACCTAAGGAGATTGATTTGCTGCAGAAGGGTGAAGAGAATCTTATGTTCTGTTTCTTCTTTTACTTTCTGGTAACCTTTTACTGTCAAATTAAACAAATTGTGGAAGATTTAGTTTTAAATGAAATACTTTGAAGGGGATGTTTTTTTCTTCTGGAAACAGCGCCACTCTTGTCCATTGGCTGTTTCCGGTATTGCAGATCAGTCCCATAAGGATCTGCTTATTTTTCATAGAAATGAAATCCCTTTTGTCCATGGGTAAGAATACATTGACCAATACCTATTCTTGTTTTCTATTTAACTCTCTCAGTGATGAAAATAGGGATATTGACAAAGCCACCATTTCCTATGGGTTGTGTCTGGTATTGCGATTGAACTCCATAAGGGTCTGCTTATTTTTCTCAGAAATTGAACCCCTTTTGTACATGGGTTAAGTTGCCAACCTGCTGCTGTATTGATAATTGCAGTGCCATGACTAGAAGAGATTCTTCATAGAACAGGACCTAAAAAAAACAATCGGGGGTTGCAAATTCTTAGCTTTTTATTCAATTAAGCATAGTTTAAAAGGCTACAGCTATCTTTTTTTTCTTGACCAGAGTATACCTGACATATCGAGCTCCATGTCTTTGAAGTTCCATTCTTCGCAACAGACAGTCTTCATTCCACTGCTTTTACCAGGGTATAGACTTAGTCCCTGGACTAAGCAATCTTCAGCTTTGACTTTAGGAAATCTTGGAACTCTTCAATGGAATTTTGTGAAAACTCTTGTGGGAGCATGCTCACCTGTTAACACTATAAAAAAAATACCTGTCGGTATTCAAATCTGGAGACTCCGGTCTCCCAAGAAGTGAGTCTTCTGATTAAGATACTGACTGTTGCTGGACAGCTCTTTGATACTTTTTGCCCTAGTTCCTGGAATGTTGGAAACTTTGCCTTATTTTGCCTTTGATTGTCTGATTGCCTTTATATCTCCAACTTCCTCTAAAAGCTTGGCCTTAGCTAGTCTAGCTACTTGCAACCTCCACTGCTGATATACTGACCTCTAGGTAAATACAAGACCACAGATTTGTCTGAATCCTCTACTGCTGACCTCTTGTTAACTACCAGATCATGGTTTTTATTAATTTGCAACTGCTGATATTACATGAACCAACCTCTGGATAGATAAGGACCTCTGTTGCCATAATTTGCACTGTCACAACACCAGAACGTTGATACCAGATTGTTACAATACTAGACTTCAATTGAGCAGAAATGTTTTATTTTTGTTCTGGATATTTTATGCTGGAGATTTTACAAATTCATTCGAAAAAAGTTTTCATTGGGGATTTGATGGTAAACATATTATATCTGGGTTGGAACTTTTCATTTCTTAAGATCTTATTAAAACGTATTAATCTTCAGTCCTAAATGACACCATTGGTCCATGGCTCACATCAAGAGTGACCATGGGGGACACAGTAGGATACAAGCATCAAAGGACCAGAGAAATCCACTCCAACCAATTTACAACAATAGTAGATAATCTCAGTAGCAACAAACAGTATGTCTCAAAGAATCTCAGAGGAACGTGTAGTCTTACTTTCTCGTAATTCAGCACTGTTGAACGTTAAATTAAAGCAAACTCTGGACCATTTCTGAATTAAAGACCTTCTACTTTCTGGAAACACCAACCATGTTCATGGGCTATGCCCAGTATCACAGCTCAGCCCCATAAGGGTCTGCCTTTTTTTTCCAAGAAACAGTGGCACCCTTGTCCATGGACTAACAGCTCAAAACGTTGATGCACTCAAGCATCATTCTAGTGAAATATTCCTGAAGGAGATTAAAAGGGGTAGTCCTGACTAAGCAAGTTCTAATTTGCCAATCGGTGGGGTTCTGACTGCTGAGACCCTGACCAATCCAGATATATTGCACCCTGAATATTAACAATAGTGGCCTCGCATGCACATCACGGAGCCATCCACTTCAATTAAAATACTGGAATACTGAAATACTGGAGTTAGCCGAATTTAAGGCTCGACAAACTCCGGTGGTCCCATTCACTTCATTGGAACCACTTAAGATTGCCGAGTACTTGAACTTGTCTATTTCCAGTGGTTCCACTGAAATTGATGATTCAGTGGCATGTATGTGCGACAGCCGCTGTCAAAATCTCGAGACTTGGACTTGCTAGGGGCAATTTCTCAAGATTAGTGGGGGTCCCGAAATGGGTATACCCCTTAAAGTTCAGATGTATAAGTAACCGTTCACAAGTTAGAAAATACAGTCCCTTATAGCCAACTCAGCAATCTCTGCCAGTCTTGTTGAAGTGAATATGCTGCCACCACTGTCAAACCCTCAGGAAATGGTGGGCCTGATATCTCTGGATTAGTTGGGGTCCCAACAATCAGACACCCACTGTTATCCCTTATCCTGTGGCTACGGTAGGAATAACTGCTTTAATCGCAAAAAGTGAGGCTGGTGGGGTGCATTTTGAAACAACCGCCTTGGGCACCAACAAAAAGCTTGTCTGCTCTAAATAAAGGCCTCTTTCACACAGGCTACAAAATCTCTCTACAAAATCATCACTACAAAACGCATGTATGTGAAGCTCATGGTTTCCAATGGGTTCTTTCAGGCTACAAAACATCGCTTGTATAAAAGAACCCATCGGAAACCATAGGCTTCACATACATGCATTTGTAGCGATGACTTCGTAGCGAGATTTTGAGGCCAAAAAAAAATAATCTAATAAAATAATCGAATAATTGCAAACTAAATGATAATCGGAACCTCTGAAATTCTCCAAATGAACTGTTTTAATAAGTGTATGTAAGGGCTCCTTCACACTGCCGAGAAAATTGTTTCGAGATTTGTTTGTTGAGAGACACATAAATCTCCCACAAATATGAAACCCATTCTTTTAAATGGGTTAAAGGGGTTGTCCCGCGCCGAAACGTTTTTTTTTTTTTTCAACAGCCCCCTCGTTCGGCGTGAGACAACCCCGATGCAGGGGTTAAACAAGAACACCGGACAGCACTTACCTGAATCCCCGCGCTCCGGTGACTTCTTACTTACCTGCTGAAGATGGCCGCCGGGATCTTCTCCCTCGGTGGACCGCAGGGCTTCTGTGCGGTCCATTGCCGATTCCAGCCTCCTGATTGGCTGGAATCGGCACGTGACGGGGCGGAGCTACACGGAGCTACACGGAGCCCCATTGAGAAAAGAAGAAGACCCGGACTGCGCAAGCGCGTCTAATTTGGCCATTAGGCGCTGAAAATTAGACGGACTCCATGGAAACGAGGACGCCAGCAACGGAACAGGTAAGTGAAAAATTTCTGATAACTTCTGTATGGCTCATAATTAATGCACAATGTACATTACAAAGTGCATTAATATGGCCATACAGAAGTGTATAGACCCACTTTGTTTCGCGGGACAACCCCTTTAATTCATATTTGCGATGTTTTCCTGCAAAGCACCGCGTTGCAATGCTATGCAGAAAACATCACAAGTTCTTTCTTTTAGCGATATCACCCATTGAAATCAATGGTAGAAAATCGCTAAACAGCCTATGGAGCTGGAGGAATCCCCGATAGCAAAGAGAGAAAGGGGGGCACAGCTACAGGTGATCTCCTAGAGATCTCCCCATATGGGGAGAGATAGGGGGCAGGACTAGAGGACTTCCTCAAGAGTGGGGCTAGAGGGGGTGGGGCTAGAGAGGGGGCAGGGCTAGAGGGGGTTCTCGTAATGATTGCTCTCTAGCCAAGATAGGGATGGAGCTTGACGGAACCTGCCCTCTCTAACCCTGCCCCTATCTTTCCAAATATGGGAAGATCTCTAGGAGTTTCCCTTTCGCTCCGCCTCCCTCTTTCTCCTTGCTATGGGGGGATTCCTTCAGCCCCACAGGGATACAAGGCTGTTTCCATGTGAATACTCCTCTCGTCAAGGGGTTTTCAGAAGGATTGTAAGGGCGATATTGGGCTGTGAATCACAGCCTGGTATTGCCCTCGCCAGTGTGCAGAAGCTCTCAGGTTGTGGTAGGGGTGCTGGTGAGATGAGAGGAACCCACTTGAAGATACTGGATTGTAGGATCAGAAAACACATTATTCCCTGGTTTCTTCCTTGGTTCTGTATGTAGTACATGATTCAACTTGGTCTATGCCTCTAGTGCCCCACTCTTGGTAGACGGAACATGAAAAGAAATATACAAACGAAGAGATGCCAGCTCTGTAAAATGAGATTGATATAAAAGTTATAAATGGTAAAAGATAGCAAACTGAACTACGTCCATGCTTAAACGTAATTTGAAGCACACTGGCTTCTTGATTAAAGCTTCTCTGAAGTAACTATACTACTCTTTCAAAACACATATGGTCCAATTACCTACATCACCGTTTTCAGACATAAGAATATACATACATGGGCACAGCATGAGTACTGGGTATAAACCTCCTTATATGTTATCAAATATAATCCCAATAGGGGCGTGGCCTGGACGCTGAGCAAGATGGAAGTGTGAGGGAAGTGCTCCATCTAAGCAGCACCACTCAGGCCTCTTTACAGCAGCAAGCAGCCGCAATTATGGGGAAAACAACAAGGGACAGGAGCACGGAACATCAAGGGACCCCCCGCCCGGCAAAAGTGCAGCCCGATATGCAGCGCTTCTTCAGGGAGAAGAGCGCTCACTTACCGAGGCCTCCCTCCAAGATGGCACCGGCCCGGGAGCTCATCTCATCTCACAGTAAGGGGGAGGAGGAGGGAGCTTCCTCAGATGGGGAAGATTGTGAATCCATTTCAAAAGGGTTCATGAGGAACCTGATTTCTCAAGCCCTGCGCCCCATCAGCACAGACCTTGCAGAGATTAAAGAGGAGTTTAAGCAGATGGGGCACAGACTGGAAGATCTTGAGTCCTCCTCCTCGGCAGTTATCTCTCATGCACAACAGTTAGAGCAAGCTTTGAAAGAGCAGCAGGCACATCTAAACAGAGCTTTACTGTTACAGGAAGATCTTGAGAACAGGAACAGGCGCAATAATCTGCGTATCAAAGGTCTCCCTGAAGCTTTTACAGGAGACTCTCTATATAAAGTCCCCAAAGAAATCTTTGTGTCTCTATTAGGTGCTGAGAGAGCTGCCTCCATCTCGATTGAGAGAGTACACAGGGCATTGAGACCCCCGCCAAGCGATGCAGAGCCTCCGAGGGATATAATCTGCAAGCTCCTCTCCTTCCCAGACACCCTCGCCTTACTGAAAGCTGCCAGAGCCCATAGGTCTGTGCCCTATGCGGATGCATCTCTGCTTATATTTCAGGACTTAGCGCCTACTACACTAGCCAAGCGCCGTCTCCTACGCCCCCTCTTGGAGGTTCTCAGGGAGAAAGACATAAAATACGCCTGGCTTTTCCCGTTTGGTCTTGGCTTCTCATATAAGAGTAAGAGAGTCAACGTTCGCTCGCAGGAAGACCTGGAAAAAGTCTGGCTGTTACTAGAAATTGAACCTATCTCCCTTCCCTGCTGGCAGCCACTTCCGGACCTCCCTCACTTCCACCCGCTGGAGGCACCGGAGGGGGGGCAAGCCTCCGGTAGCACTAAATCCCCTAGAGGGAAAAAGAAAAAGTCAAGAGAGGACTTTCCTTGAGATCTGGCAGCAAAGGAGTCTTTTGTCTCAGAACCCCTACCTGGTGACCCCATGGACAGGGTAGGAGGGTCACCATTGCCGATGCAGGCCAGCAGGCGAGTTCAACGACTGAAACTCGCTACATTTCAAATCGGAGAGTTTTAGAGACCCGGCTGCGAGTCCCGTTTCCCCGTCAGGACATAACTAATTCCAGCCCGGGCTCTCGCTCTCGCCTCCATAGGGAGGCTTTCGTGTTCCAGGTTGGATGTTCCGTATCCACGTTCCTGTTCTCCCTAAGCCTATTTCAAGAACTTGAGTAATATTGTTTTGCCGTTACACTAAGATATAGTTATATGTATACCCCATGATCAGCCCAAGGGGCCCATGAGGGTGCCTGTCAGACCAGGCTATGTTGAGCTTTTTTGATTCCGATTGAGTCACTGGCTCTACACACCCCCAGTAGTACGCCCTCATCTTGGAGAGGGGATTTGGGACTATAAGTATCCCACCCCCTCCCAAAGTACTACTTGTAATAGTTAGCGGACCTAATCGTCTGCGCTTGTACCTTACTCGATTTACCTTCCTCTTTCCCAATCCCATTAGCCTTCCCATCCTCCCCTTCCCCCGGACCCACAACTCTGTATAACCCCTCCCTTTCTTGTATCCTTTTACCTCCTAAGCTACCATCTCTATCGCCGGGTACCACAAATCGTCACCTTTCACCAGTACTGAGGTGCTGTGTTGCTAGTTGAATTTTTGTTCTTCTTCTCATCCTCTGCTCTCTCTTCTGAACAGGAAGGATCTGATGGGAGACCTCCGGCTCACTTCCTTTAACGTGAGAGGCCTAAATTCGCCCTCTAAAAGACATAATGTCTCGCTCCTAACCAAAAGGTATGGCACAAAAATTCTTTTTATCCAAGAATCCCATTTTAAGGGGGACAGAACCTTTAATTTGCCAGGTAAACACTTCTCCCAAGCTTTTCACAGCACTCACCCTTCATCGGCATCAAAGGGAGTCTCTATCTACATACACAAGGATATTCAATTCACGGTAGAAACACAATACAGAGATGAGGAAGGCAGGGTCTTATTTTTAAAAGGAACGCTAAATAATGTTAAAGTTACCCTAGCCAATCTCTACTCTCCAAACTCGAACCAGATTCAGTGGCTTGTTCATCAACTAGAGACCTTGAAACACTTTGCTGTGGGCCATCTAGTGATAGCGGGGGACTTCAATGTCACCTTAAATCCGCTTCTTGACTCATCCTCGGGCCGCTCACAAATTTCACAAACCAAATTAAGGAAACTAGGGAGGTGTCTATTCGACCTGGGTGTGGTGGACGCTTGGCGTCTTCTTCACCCCTCGACGAAGGACTTTTCCTACTACTCATTGGTCCATTCCTCGTTCCAGAGGTTGGACTACCTCTTTGTCTCCTCCGCTCTCCTCGCGACCCTCGAGAGGGCAGAAATAGACACAATAACGATTTCAGACCATGCTCCGATTCATTTGGTTCTTCGGTCCCCCCACGGTGTGCCAAGGGAGTGGAGATGGAGATTGAATCCGTACATATTAGAATCTCTAGAGGACAGGGAGCATTTAAATAAATCGCTTGAGGAATATTTCCAGTTAAATAGTAATGGCGACACCTCGATCCCAATAACTTGGGAGGCTCACAAAGCCTTCATTCGGGGCCAGCTGATCTCTCTTGGATCTCGCATTAAAAAACGTATCCAAAAAGAGATAGATGAGAAGCTGATAGAGATTGCCAAATTGGAACACTTGACCAAACTCTCTCAAACCAAACTGAATCTTGAAAGCCTAGCCGCTCTCAGGACAGACCTGAGACGTTGTCTAGACTCCAGATTCAACAAAAAACAGCTCCACCTAAAACATATTTTCTTCGCTCAAGGGAATAGAGGGAGCAAATATATGTCGTCCATTATCAAAAAGACAAAGACAAAAAATTTAATTAAATCAATAAAAACCGAAAAAGGGGACTCGGTCTCCGCCTCATCTGACATAGCAAGAGAGTTCCAGGCATTTTATTCTAAGCTCTATAACTTAAAAGCTAACTCCACCCCTGAGGGGCAAAAAGACTCAACTCTACTAATAGACCAGTTTCTACAGCAGATAAATCTCCCTAAGTTGAGCTCCGCAGAAACATCCGCTCTGACCTCTCCGGTCACCCTACCTGAAATTCAAAAACTGATAGCATCATGCCCTCCGAACAAGAGCCCGGGCCCAGATGGTTTAACCATACACTACTACAAGACCTTCCAGGCTACCCTAGCACCCAGACTCGTGGATCTCTTCAACGACCTGTTGAAGGGTGCCCCACTACCAAAACAGTCCCTAGAAGCCCACATAACCTTGATCCACAAGGAGAACAAGGATCCTGAACTGTGTGGCAGTTATCGCCCAATCTCTCTGATCAACCTGGATGCGAAGCTCTGGGCCAAGCTTCTCGCAGAGAGACTGGGTACTTGCATGCCAATTTTGATCGGAGAGGAACAGGCAGGCTTCTCTAGGGGAAGGGAGGGGAGAGACAATTGCCTCAGACTTTTGCACGCTGCCCGATACGCCCAATCTCATAACATACCCTTGGCCCTAGTAGGCACAGATGCCGAAAAGGCCTTTGATAGGGTAGATTGGAGCTACATGGAGGGAGTCTTGCATCATTTCAACTTTCCCAGAGAATTTATTACATCCATTTTCTCCCTCTACTCGCAGCCGTATGCTCGACTCAAGATAAACGAGGTCCTCTCCCCTCCCTTCGATATAAGAAATGGCACGCGCCAAGGCTGCCCTCTTTCTCCAGCCCTCTTTATATTAGCTCTTGAACCTCTATTGCTGAAAATCAGACAGGACCCAGCCATAAGCGGCTTAAACTGCGGGAACAATTCTCTATCTTCTGCAGCTTATGCGGATGATATTGTGTTCCTAATTACAAATCCAGAGGAGGGGATACCGAGACTTACGGAGCAACTCGAGGAGTTCGGTGTGGTCTCCAATTTTAAAATTAATTTTTCAAAATCAACAATTTTGAATATCTCCATTCCCTTGGCCCGCTATGACGCACTCCGGACTAACACGCCCTTTTCTTGGTCAAACACCTCTATCGACTATTTGGGTATTAAACTCACAAAGAAAGCAGAGGACCTATATAATGCCAACTTTGTCCCCTTAATTAGTCAAGTGAAGAACTTGCTAAGGTCTTATGATGTTCCCTTCGCCTCATGGTTTGGCAGAAAAAACATCATTAAATCATACATCTTGCCAATCATAATCTATAAAATACGAATGCTTCCCATTCACCTGCCAAAAAGCTTTTTTAAATGTCTCAGCTCTGCCTTCTCGGGGTTCGTGTGGAGGCGGAGGGGGCCGAGACTGGCCCATAGCCTGCTGACAAGGAAGAGGGCGGAGGGCGGGATCGACCTTCCGAATCTCTACGAATTTTATCAGGCCTCTCAGCTGGGATATTGGATATGTCTAGTTAAACCCTCTAAAGACGGATTACCCCGAATCCTTGCGGAAGGTTGCGACGGAGACTCTCTGGATGCAAACCTGTGGTTCCCATCAAAGACTCACCTTAAGGGTCGAGGCTTTAATCCCCTGCTCAGAGGCCCCTGCGAGGTGTGGAACATGCTGAGACCCATACTAGCGCCGGACCCCTCTCCTATCCTCCCTCTACGTTCCATAGGCAGATTATTAAAACATCCTTCCGATCCATGCTCCGCCTCGATTTGGAGGAGAGCCGGATCTTTGACAATTTCAAACCTACAATCTTTAGCACACCTTCCCCCGGAATCCATTGTTCAGGCATTGGGCTTTGCTGATAACCTCTCCTTCTTACACAAAGCCCAAATTAAAAACACTGTTGAGGAATTCTTCATCTCTTACCAAGCATCCAGACAGTCATCGCCCTTTGAAAAAACTTTCCTGGAAAACAAACCCTGCCTAAGAAAAATTGCGTTCCTCCGCAAAAACTTCATCACCCCTCCCACAGACTACAAACCGGCATTTCTATCCTCGTGGGAGAAAGAGTTAGGCATCACGCTCACCCCACACGAATCCTCCCTGATACTCAAAACTTCCTTCGGGTGGTCGCCCTGCATCCTTGCCCAGGAATCCCATTATAAGTTATTAGCTAGGTGGTACAGGACACCTCAGTGGCTGTCTGACCACAATCTGACCACCCAGAACCTCTGTTGGAGGTGCAAAAGCGATGTAGGCTCCTACCTCCATATTTGGTGGGCGTGCCCATCCATCATGCCTTTTTGGAAAGGAGTAGAAAAGATTCTCCAGAAAATCTCCCCTGATTTTGCTCTCACTCCGGACACAGTCTTCCTATGGAGACCCTCCAGGTCCTTTCACCCGCAGAAGAACAAGCTGCTGGCATCTCTGATTGATATCGCTAAAGCCTTGATTCCCCCTCTCTGGCAACAAAACACACCACCCACACTGAAACAATGGAAGGACAGGGCAGACCTCCTCTACAATTTAGAGGAACTGCATAGCTGGTCCAATAACACATATGATAAATTCCTGCTGACGTGGTACCCATGGAAAGCCATAAGTGACTCGGACGTTTGGACCCGGTGAGCGGAGGTCTCCCATCCTTTCCCCCTTCTAGGACGGTGAGTCCCTCTTCTCTTTTCTACTCTTCTAGACGACAACCATGCTGATATAAAAGGATACCCACTCCTCCTACCCCCTCCCCCCCTCCTCCCCCCTCCCCCAGCACCTTCATACTCCCCCCCCCCCCCCCCAGAGTTCATGATATTGTTTTACCAATGTTTGTTCTATATTTTTCATATTGACTGTACTCTTTTGCGGGGCTCACACAAGGATTTAACTTAGAGTGTATGTTTCCCAGCCCCACCTTGAATGTGACTTCAGCTAACCCAAAGCGATTTGTTGACGCGCAACCAGGAGCAAATTTATGTAACTCAAAGCTGACTTGTACTCATTCGGGCTCTTCGTTGTGTGACTGTGTACATGTTATATAATAAAATCCAAATAAAATTGATTTTAAAAAAAATATATATATATATATATAATCCCAATAAATATACAGCAAATCGTTTTTGAAATTCAAGCCAGGGGGATATTGAGTGCCTAATTTTAATATTTCCTCCTGTTTCCACTTCTGGAGGGCGTCTTAACCACTCAATACCAAAAAATTTGAAGATAGCTAAAGACTTGCATGAAGTTCAACAAAATGTCTAGAAAGTCCCGAGGCATTTTGTTACCTTTCTCTATATTATAGATGTGTTCCATAATTCTTATTTTAAGACCTGTGCATTCTGTATATATTAAATTGAAATCTGTGCAAAATACATGGTATACTGCTTAGTGTCACAATTAATAAATGTTTTTTTAGGGAAATTGAAAGTATTATCGTAGAGATGAGCGAGCATACTCGCTAAGGGCAATTACTCGAGCGAGCATTGTCCTTAGCAAGTACCTGCCCGCTTGGAAGAAAAGATTTGGGAGCGGCAGGGAGAGCGAGGGGGAACGGAGGGGATATCTCTTCTCCCCCCCCCCCCCCCCCCGCTCCCCCCTGCTCACTCCCGCAACTCACTCACCGCTCACCCGCACCGGCACCCGAACCTTTTCTTCCGAGTGGGCAGGTACTCGCTAAGGACAATGCTCGCTCATCTCTAATTATCAGTATTGGAAAACTTTTGAGTCTTAGCCATACCTGCACATCGCACTGCAGCGCATGTGAAAGACTTTTCTGAGAAAGCCAACATTTCTCAGTGCTACACGATTTAAAGCTACTAGGAGATAGTGTATTGTCTAAATTTCTGTTCTAAAATGTGCTTCAATACCGGATCCTGTTTCAAAATACGGAAGTAAAAAATTATACATTTTTTAAATTGCATCAATTTTCTGCTAAATGCAGTGGAAAAGACTAGTCTATTTAAATGTTTAATATTCTCTCCTATCCTCCAAAAAAGTACTCCTCTATGTTCTATGTTCATTCTGATAATACTCTTGATTTCCCTATAAAAACATTTTTTGTGTGACTGCAAGCATGTAGTGTACAATGTATTTTTCACAGGTTGCAATTTAATATATACAGAATGTACAGTTTGTAAATGAAAAGTAGGAATTATGGAACACACCTGTAAGACCGACTCTACAAGGACGTAAGCACATTTGTCCTAGCCTGAGCGCTGCGTTTTTTTGCAGAATGAACGGTGCTTTTTTGCATGTATATCAGAGTATTTTACTGAACTTTTGCAGCTGCAATCATGTTCATTTGCGTGTGGCAAACAAAGGCCGCCAATTGAGTTGGGTAATTAGTCCACATGCATTTGCGCACTCCCCGTCGAAAGTACACAGAAAAAAAAAATGTTAGATTTTTTCGCTCAATTGAAATTCACACTCAAAAACGGCATTGTGAACGAATCCATTGAAATCAATGGGTTCTATTCTCTGCGTATTGCGAGCGCGAACATGTGAAGCCAGCCTAATATTGAGAAAGATAAGAACAAAGCTTTGGGTGTTGCTAGATATTGTGTTAAATTTCATGTAGGGTCTTTGGCTACCTTCAAATTTTTTGATATTGAGGGGGTTCAGAGGCCCAACAGAAATGGAATCTGAAGGAAATTTCTACTAAGCAGAGAGGCATATTGGATATTAAAATTAGGAACTCAATACCCGAATGGCATGGTTTTTGAAAAGTAATTTTCTGTATATTTTTGGGGATTATATTTAACTAGCTGATATACCCGTCTTTGCCCAGGTTAATTTGGTACTGGTGTTTATCTGGTGTTTACACGGAAAATCCTATAAAGTCGTGGTTACTTTAGAGATACCGAGGAAAAAAATATGTTCACCATTTTGCATGGTTCTTTGAATTACCCAGGAAACACCACGTGGAGGTAACGCACGCTTCCTTTTACCAAAATGACATCAGGAAGTGAGAGAATTAGATTCCATATGTAAAATTTGGACGATAATTCATTTGCGCTAGAATTGAATAATCGAGTTGGCACCCATTAACTTTTCCTATTCGTGACATAATCAATGCTCGTGCCAAATTTCAAGTTTCTATGACATCGGAAAGTGAGAGAATTAGATTCTGTATGTAAAATTTGGACGCTAATTCTTTTGCGCTTAGAATTGAATAATCGAGTTGGGACCCCTTTACTTTTCCTATTTTGGACATAATCTATGCTTGTGCCAAATTCATGTTTCTTTGACATTGGGAAGTTGGAGAATTAGTGGCGAGTCAGTCAGTCAGTGAGTCAGTCAGTGAGGGCTTTCGTCTTTATATATATAGAGAGAGAAAATACAAGGAAGTTTATACCCAGTAGTCATGCTGTGTCCATGTGTGCATGTATGTATATGTTTATGTCGGAAAACAATGATGTAGGTAATTGCATCATATGTGTTTTGGAAGAGTATTGTTACATCTGGGAAGCCGTGATAAAGAAGCCAGTGTGCTCCGAAACGCGTCCAAGCATGGACATAGTTCAGTCCGGCACCTTTTACCATTTGCAACTTTTATATGACTTGAATAAAGAAGATTCCAATTTACGGAGCCGGCATCTCTTCATTTATATTACTGCGGCTTGGTTCATGGCTAGCGAGTGCACCATAGGATCTTCAGTAGTAGGTGCTTTACAATTATGTTTCTAACGGCCATGATAACTATAGATAAACAGCAAACACACTTGCAGAATGATTCCAACAACATCACATTCCTCCCCTCCTTACGAAGATAAAAAGAATGCGGTACAACCATTTTCAAGGGGCTACAAAGTTAAAGTTTTCCGGAAACTTTTACTAAAGAACATAATCCATTAGGTGATGTAGTGATCTTCAGCATTTCTGATAGTGTTGAGCTACCTCATTACCAAATATCTGAGTTCTTTAACAAGGTGGTTGGTGGAGTTACTGAAGCAGATGTCAAAGTTAGTGGATGTTTGGGAACAAATTTGTTTCTGAAAGGAGGTCATCTTCATCTAACTTTTGGTTACTCCTGGATCACACCTGCAACGCTTCTTGAAATAGGACACATTGCCTGCAACCTGTTTGGGACTGGTGGAAATTAGGGTAAACCGAATTGGTCGCTGCTAGAATTGCAATCCTGTATAACTGAAATACCTTTAGCAGCTAATTATGAATTGTTATCACCAGTTGTAATGTGGTGGGAGTGAAGGTGACACAAGAGGAATCTACATTGGGATACTGGATTGCAGAGCCAGAGACCACTTTATTCCATGGCTTTAGGTCGGCTACCTGTGTCTGCTGGCCTCTTGCTATTCCCAGCAGATGCGGGCATCGCTCCACTCCTCCTGATTTCCATCAACACTGCAGGAGTTAATCCTCTCTAGTGCTCTCAGCTCAACTGCAGGGTAATCAGCTATCACCTCCCTATTTAGCTGATCTGGGGATCCTCCTTATTTGCCTGAGTGTTGGCATTAGTTTGTTCTTGCTCTCAGCAAAGCTACTCTGTTTCTGATTCCCGTGCACTGAACCTTGGACTTGTTATTTGAATTTTGCTTGAACTCTACCTGCCCTGACCCTTGGAATTGTTACCTGGACTTGCTTGAACCCGGGTCTCTCTTGTATGCCGCTAGCGGACCATATCCTGACTGAGTGCTTTGGCCTGTCTCGTGTTGCATTGCACCAGTGTTGCTGACTCCTGTCGGTCAGCTGCCAACTATTCCGGGAATATTCCAGGAGGTAACGGCCTGTTCGGTTTTCCGCTGCGAAGGCCATATCCCTGTACAGAGATCAAAGGGTGAAAACTGGGGAGCCGTTGGGATAACGAGCGAAGATCTTGCCCAAAGTCAAATCTGTTAGTTGATACATTGCCCTGTATGTAACATCTGCCTCAAATTGGACGGCTTCTTCTTCTTAATTAATCACTGGGGCAGATTTACTAATATTGCTTAGTAGACAAATGGACTTGAACTGCACCAGATTAATCATAGTGACTGCTGGATTATAAATTTGGTACATTTCTAGACCGTCTAGTCTAACTTTACACCACCTATTAGTAGGATGCGGAATATTCAGCACCAAAATCCACACCGCTATTGTGCAGATTTTGATGCAGAATTTAAAATGGGATCCTGATGGCAATTCCACATCAAAATCCACAGTCAGCGGTGCAGATTTTGGTGTGGAATTCAGCTATGGTATATTCCATAATGCTGTTGCAAAATATGGAGCATCTGTGAGGCGTCTGTGACAAAATCTGCATGTTACATTTACCATGGATTTCACTGTAGAATTGTGGCGGATTTCCCCCCACTCATCTGAAACAGTGAAATCCGCAGTGAAACTTTGCTCAATAAAGTGACATGATGTAAAATTATATCCACACCGCAGGTCAATTTACACTGCAGATTTTTCATGCCACATTTAGATGAGAGATTTGTAAGTTTGATCCCCTTCGGTATAGTGTAATACGCTGCAGGTTTTCCGCAGTGCTGCATTTGAACATCTCTTATTGTCTCTTCTCTCTTCCCAGTGATTCAGAAGTGTAATACTGCTTCCAGAACTAATGAGAGAGAGGAATGTAAAGAGCAGAGTCACATGGTATGTGATACTATTACATATGTGCGTAAACCTATAGCCATATACAGGTTAGAGAAGAACACAAAACTTTTGTTGTCCGAGTTAAGAAAAACCCTGTCATAGTGACAACAATATAATTAAATTCCAGTTGTCATTCAATAAGAAGCCTTATCAGGGAGCGACAAAACTACACTTTAAGGGCGCCTACCCACTGGCGTTGCCGATTTTCGTGCGTGAAAAACGCAGCGTTTTTCCGCGCGTTTTTCACGCCTTTTTCGTTAATTTCCATTGACAATCATGGGTGCATTAAGAGAAAAATAAGGAGACATATGCAACTGACAGTTCCTATGTGAAAAATTGCAACGAAACGAAAAAAAAACCCCAAATGGACAAGAACACATTCTATGCTAATTGCTCTTAAAAAAAAACGCAAAACGCAATTTAGCATCGCAGGAAAAAAAATCGCCAGTGGGTAGGCACCCTAATAAAGCAAAATTTGATCAGCTCAGAACTATTGGTAACATTAATTGGGACAACATCCTCAAAAATATCAGTACAGAGGAGAAATGGGAGAAGTTTAAAAACATCCTAATTACCTCCTGAGAGCAATTCATACCATTTAAAAATAAAAGAACCACAAGTAGAAAGAAACCAATGTGGATTGACAAGACTGTAAGGGGGTCAATAAACAAAAAAGAAAGCGTTTAAATTACTAAAACAAGAAGGCAGCGAAGAAGCACTAAAATCATACAGGGAAAAAAGCAAATCATGCAAAGGAAAGATCAAAATTGCTAAGGCGGAGGCAGAAATACTGATCGCCACAGAGAGCAAAAATAACCCCAAACAATTCTTCAATTATGTAAACAGTAAAAGGATTTGTATTGAAAGCACTGGCCCTTTAACAAATAATGCAGGAAAAATCATAGGAGACGATGGGGGAAGGCAAATCTATTAAATTGTTTTTTTTTTCAAATGTATTCACGAATGAAAAAGAAATGTCACACGAGATGCAGGTGAATAAAACAAACCTCCTGCTAAATATTGCATGCCTAACACGGGAGGAAATGCAAGCCAGTTAAAGAGGATTAAAATCGATAAATCACTGTCCACAGATGGAATACACCCAAGGGTTCTCAGGGTTCTAAGGGAACTAAGTGACGTGGTAGCTAGACCACTATTTCTTATATTTATGGACACTATAGAGACCGGGGTTGTACCACTGGATTGGTGCATTGCCAATGTGGTTACAATATACAAAGAGGGGTCTGAAAGAGAGCCTGGTAACTACAGGCCGGTAAGTCTCACTTCAGTAATTGGAAAAATATTCGAGGGGTTCATTTACCATAATCATGGGCAATACCTAATTTAGTCTCATCTGAGTTCACCACATCAACCTTCTCTAAAGCTTTGAGCCACCTTCATAAGGAAAAATTTGCCCAGGGTCTCAGATGATTCACAGTCTCGGAGCGTCAGTATTAGCCTACCAGAAAACATAAAATATAGTAACTCACCCATTATGGGGAAAGTTGAGTAGATCCAAGATATTCTGATCCAGTAATCCGAATTTCCCTCTTCTTCCCTTCCCGCCTATTACCACCCTCGCATTCCTTTTCTTATTCATTTTTGTGTTTTCACAGTTAATTATTAATAAACTTATAGAACAGCAGTAGTTTTGTGCTAAGAATAAGAATATTCTTTTTATTTGTCAATATATATCAAGAGATAAGAATCCAATGTCTTTCAACAACTGAATGTATTACTTTTCACACCACAAATATTGGATTGCTGTAATTTTTTTCAGAACAGATAATATCTATGGAATTTGACAAATGTATTTGGTTATTGTTAAGGATGAGCGAGTATACTTGCTAAGGCACTACTTGTCCGAGTAATGTGCCTTAGACGAGTATCTCCCTGCTCGTCCTTAAAGATTCGGGGGCCGCCGCGGAGCTTGGAGCTGCGGGGGAGAGTGCGGAGGAACGGAGGGGAGATCTCTCTCTCCCTCTCTCCCGCCTGCTCTCCCCCGCTCCCCGCCACGACTCACCTGTCAGCCGCGGCAGTCCCCGAATCTTTATGGATGAGCAGGGAGATACTCGTCTAAGGCACATTACTCGAACGAGTAGTGCCTTAGCGAGTATACTCGCTCATCCCTAGTTATTGTATTGATTGCACAATCTGTTTTCAATAAAAATGATTGAACATTAAAGATTAAGATGGGAATACCCCTTTCAGGTCGTAAGGGCAGCAAATGTGCACATAAAATCCCTACATTTACGCCTGCTGACTCCATCCATATGGGATAGCCAAACACAAAACCCATGTGTGTCGGTACACAAAGTCCCTGTGGTTCTCACTTGCAACATTCGTGTTCTGGCATATGGTGCCTCGTTTTGCCCTAGAATACCTAGTTATATATCATGCAATGGAACACCACTAGAGATGAGCGAGCACCAAAATGCTCGGGTGCTCGTTACTCGGGACGAACTTTTTGCGATGCTCGAGGGTTCGTTTCGAGTAACGAACCCCATTGAAGTCAATGGGCGACCCGAGCATTTTTGTATATCGCCGATGCTCGCTAAAGTTTTCATTTGTGAAAATCGGGGCAATTCAAGAAAGTGATGGGAACGACACAGAAACGGATAGGGCAGGTGAGGGGCTACATGTTGGGCTGCATCTCAAGTTCACAGGTCCGACTATTAAGCCACAATAGCGGCAAGAGTGGGTCCCCCCCCACCCACTGTCAACATAAAGATCGTTCTCCTCTGCCATAGCTGTAACAGCTGTGGCAGAGAAGAACGATGTTAGCCCATTGAATTCAATGGAGCCGGCAATACAGCAGGTTCCACTGAAAGCAATGGGCTGCCGGCGATCACAGGATGAATTGCCAGGAAGGGCTTAAATATATAAGCCCTTCCCTGCAATTCATCCAGAAATGTGTTACAATAAAAATATATACCGTATATACCGGCGTATAAGGCGACGGGGCGTATAAGACGACCCCCCAACTGTCACCTTATACGCCGGGAATACAGCGGAGCAAAGAATAAAAATCATTACTCACTTCTCCTGGCGTTCTGCGGCGCTGCTGCAGGCTGTCGCTCCCTCCTGGTCCCCGGCAGAGCATTGCTTTCTGGACACAGGGCTTGAAATCCCCGCCTCCAGAAAACACACGTGCCTTCAGCCAATCACAGCCAATGACAATGATGACAAAGCGCGCAAATTTCTCAGGGAAGAAAATGAAAGTGACTCGAACATCGCGTGGTACTCGTCTCGAGTAACGAGCATCTTGAACACCCTAATACTCGAACGAGTATCAAGCTCGGACGAGTATGCTCGCTCATCTCTAAACACCACATAATTTTTCTCACAAATGCAATGTACATGCATGAGAAAACACTTCTGTATACCTTCATACTGGGGCATATGTAGGTACAGTACGTGCCCGTAGTTCTCTATAGGAGTCGTAGTACCGATCCATAATATGGCTGTATGCCGGAGCGGTTACACTGTACAAGCAGGAGTCACCTTGTTAATAGGATGCTTAACGTGGCAGCAAATAACACGGCAGAAGAAAAGATGGAGATCATTTTGTGTAGAAGCATTTTAAGACCGTCTCGTTCATTTTCCTATAGAAATCCCATTGTGCTCTCCTGGAATCCTTGCGGTATATTACAGAAAATGCTTGTGAGAAAAAGAACACCAATACTACTGTCCAGGTAAGAAAAAACTAAGAAAACTTGGAACCTCTTATTGTCCTTTCTTCTGTCCATCCAATGAGCAGAGATGTAATGTGAAGCTTCTGGGCTCAGTATAAAACCTGTGGAAGGACCTTCCTCTTCCTCCAACCATCTGCTATTTACTCTATAACGGTATGTTTACACGTAACGGAAATACGGCGTATTTTCCACTGCAAAATCCAAAGCTTTTCCACAAAAGGCAAAGGGTCAAAATGCGCACCATAAGTGTGGAATTTGACTAGAAATCAGCTGTGTTTCTACAGCCACAGGGCTCTCCCTCATCTCTGAAGTCTTTGCGCTGTCGGCGCTTCCCTTACCCGCCACCTGCCGGGCCTCTGGTGAGCACAGAGCCGGTAATCAGGTGATGCCACTTCTGCATCACCTGACCAACAGTGCTGCACTCACTAGAGGCCACCAGGTAAAGGAAGCGTTGACAGAGAGAAGAACTTGGAGGTGAGGGAGAATATAAACTCCACTGCAAATTCCGCAGATTTTCTGCATTCAAAACAAAGCCACAATCCACACCACTGTTGTGTGTTCTGACTTAAAATCAACTTCATTTCAGCAGCTGATTTTAGAAGATACAGCACTTCCCTCATCTCCAAAGTCTTTGTGCTGTCAGAGTAACACGACACCCAACAGCCTGTAGTGAGCGCCCCACCAGGTGCTAGAACTTCCATATCAGTCGACCAGTGGCGCTGCACTGACTGCCGGCTGCCAGGTGCTGGGATATGCTAACAGCGCAAAGACTTCAGAAGTGGGCAGAAGCGCTGTATCTTCTGAAATCAGTTGCAAATATGCAGCTGGTTTTAAGTCAAAATCCACACTAATGACTGTTTTGGATGCAGAAATGCAGAATTTTCTTGACTAATTGAAAATTATATTGAGACCCCTTGTTTGGGATTGTTCTTCACTCATCCAAATTAAGATCATTCTGTAGGGCTGACGAGATGAACACTTGGTAAAATAGACCCTCAACATGGACAGAAATCCCACTGCTAGATGTGATGGGTACAACAAGTAGACTGATGTCTTGGCACATCCACAATGCACCACGGGGGACAACACTAGTATTGTTGGTGAACTTTTTTTTTCTCTTCTTCTTCTCCTTATGTCATTGGGCTTGCTCTGGAATGCCCTGCATTCATCTCCATAGGAAGTGGCAACTCAGATCACTAACATTCTCAATCAAACTTCATTGACAACGCTCAACATCACCAAACTCC